>NC_136494.1:87187004-87267004 GCF_053919585.1 Euprymna scolopes | reverse complement strand
GCAGTCATAATTAATATTATTTATTTGAGGCTACTTTGTTTTAATGTACAATGCTTCAAGTATTCTTAGCCTATTTATATTTCTCTCACTCTGCAATACACTTGAATTTTCTACAATAATTCTTCGAAATTCCGAATGGTGGCAGCCATGTCCCTTCAAATGTTGTGATATGGAGCTAGAGTCATAGAGGTGGAGAGTCAATCATCGCGACAATGTGTTAGTTGTTGAACCAATGTAGCTACTAATATTCGAGATACACTCTCCTATTGGGCAGCTAAATTTGTAAACTACATTGGTCCTTTCCAACAGGTCGTTTGCTTGCGAAATGTTATTTTTCATTACAAGGCTTGTTGTCCGTATTTTTTTATAATATATAATAAATTTTATTTTTTACTATTATTCGGAGCCACGTATCTACGGATTATATTTTTAAGAATACTCTCATCGATTTTTGAGTTATTTTGTAATATATATATATATATATATATATATATATATATATATATATATATATATATACTAAGTTGTAAGTAATGAAAATATATATTGTAATTAAGGTGCACAGAATATTACGCATTTCATCCACGCTTTGATTTCTTAGGCTTATACGAAGAGTTTTTATATACGCACATTCTCTCAGCCAATGGTCAGGCACTTACAAGAAAAAGCCCAGTCGACCTTATGTTTAAGCCTTCCTTTGTGTGTGCTTTTTAGCGGGAAGCGTAGACATCTAGTGATCTAACCTATTGTAAACCTTGTTGTAGTTAAATTTGATTTTTTAATATGTTAGTTTATATATATATATATATATATATATACATACATATATATATGATAATTTATGTATATGTATGCTTAATTAATTTATTTATTTTCTATTGTTATTGTTTATTTTAAAATTATTTTGTATCGCTATCCTAGAGGAAAGTTATCCTGTGTGCACAGTTGTTCGCTATTTCTCTCCTACAGTTTAATAGATGTTGGTTTTCTTTAAAGTGTAGGATTGCAAATTATTCATGAAGACATAATCTATAGGGATCGTCTATCTCTCTACATGTGTTTGCTTGTCTTACTATTTTCCATTTGACTACCGGCGAATGTCCGCTTTCTTTGAGTGTATAAGTATATATATATATATATATATATATATATATATATATATATATATATATATATAAGCATTGATATCAGATATTGCTCGGTACCAAATGATAATCATCGAAACATACATGCCCGTAGATTACTGTTTAATATTGTAAAAAATAGAATTAATAAATAAAATATTATTTTCTCTGTCTAAATAAAATATGGGTGATTTTCTTAGAAAAAAAGATCTTCAAGATTAAGACGCTTAAAACCGTATTACCATTTGAAAATCAGCAAGAAATCTACATAAGATTAAAAACAATAAAAAATACGTATAAAAATATCTTAGACTTCTTGACCTAACGAATAACACACCAGCTCGTAATACGTATGACCTCAGGTTCGATTCCTAGAAACAGTAAAGCTACGCTGAAGAGAGATAGGATCTCGAAACACGCATGTCCGTAGATTACTGTTTAATAACGTAAAAGATAAAAAAGAGTGAATAACTAAAATCAATGTTTGTTTACGTCCGAATAAAATATTAGTGATTTTCTCAGAAAAAAAATCTTCAAGGTGAAAACGCGTATATATATATATATATATATATATATATATATATATATATATATATATATATATATATATATATATATATATATCCCTTAATAGAATAAAAAAAATCTCATGGACCTCCTCGTTTATTTCTTGTTCGCTTTTCTTCTGTTGTCTCCTTAAATACTTCCTGTGGTCAGCGTCGTTGTCTATTTTGAAGACATTGTAAGTTTGCCACAAAGAAAACCCGACGGTTATTTGTATTCATTGGCTCCGCTGTGTACCAAGTTTTGTCGCATTAATATTCTGACGATCGCATATACATAAAAGCTGATGGTAATTGATATTTCTTAGGGTGGGTGACGTCGGTTTAAAAGCGTTAAATTGGCAGCTTAAGGACTTGTGTGGTATAGAGTGGTGGGTAATGCTGTGAAAATATCACATGTCTTTTGAAACACCTAAAGGCGATGATCGAAATAAAAATAAGCAAAAGGAAATCGAAGTGTTTGAAGTATGTTTTATATCTCATCTTTGGAAGACAAATATACCTTTCTGTGATAATTTTAAATTGATCTTCATAGCATCGTTCTAAGATTGTTTCGACAATTCATGATTGGTGCTTACACCTTTGAGAAGTTACGTTTTCTGTAACGTATATTTCATGCTTATACACAGATATGAAATAAGTAAAGAGCCCCTTTAATTTTTAGAAGATTGGAGACTCGGGTTAGATTTCTCAATATACTAGATACTTTTTTTCTGATTTTTAATCCATTGATTAAATTTTTGATGGTTGAAGTATTTTAAATTATAAAACTTTTATTTTCTAAGCAACCCGTCTTGAATATATATATATATATATATATATATATATATATATATATATATATATATATATATATATATATATATATATATATGCTGGATTATAAAAAATATATTTTTGCTTATTTTATCTATTTGTAGAATTGCACAATTCGAATTGCAAGGTTTGCTCCACTTGAACTTATATCTTTGTTTTAATATATGCTATTATTTCTTTAACAATTTTAGAATTTGATTATATAGCTATATTACAAAAGTGGTATATGTACATATACATATATATATATATATATATACATATATGGTGATTGCCACTTCTTGACAGACGAAGACCATCTTTCCTTTGTTTTATTGTTGATTACTCAATCATTTTCATGTTTTTTTAAATATCTTTTTTTATACACATTTATACACTTATACAGACACACATATATACATGTGGAGATGTGATCAAGATGCATCAATTCCTATTTTCTGTGCGAACGGAGGTGGCTCTTTAGACCATCCCTGCTCTTACACAGTCTGTTGCAAAGGTCACACTTAAACTGAGATTGAGGGATGCCAACTGGTACTGCTCTGCTGTGGACGCTCATATGGCGCTTCAGGCCTCCACTCGATTTACAGATCCCAGAGCAAACAGAACATATGTGCCCTGCAATGTTTTTCCCATCAAAGACAGATTGATCTCCATGTGAACGCTTGTGGCTAGCTAGGCCAGCTCTGGATAAAGTCATTTTACCGCATAAATCACAGGGGTGGTTCTGCATGAAATCCACCGACAGACCAGATATATCTGGCATGTTTTTCTTCCGATATCACGCTTCATTTTGGCATGCTCATATTTCTTCTCCTCAAAACTATCACAGCCATGACAGACCAAGGAGCGTAACTTTTCCGACGATTGGAAGCACTTTCCCAACTGAACACCTCCATACCAAGAGCTTAAAGATTATCTTTGATGTTATCCTTAAAGCGTTTCCTCTGTTTATGTTGTGGGGGATTTCCTTGTATAATTTCACCATAGAACAGGCCCTTTGGCAATCTATCGTCGTCGATCCTTGTCAGATCTCCAGCCCACCTCATCTGGTTGCGTATAATAAACTTATCGATGAAAGGTACGTCAGCCCGCATGAGCACATCCATATCAAGTATAAAAGTGCTCCACCTGATGCCCAAAATGTGTCTCAGGAATTTCTGGTGCACTCTAACCATGAATTTTTGTGTCTACCATAAGTTGTCCAGGCCTCAGAAGCGTAAAGCAGGGATCGGAAAATACAAGATTGATAGACACTGATCTTTGTATGAATAGTCATACCCCTGTCAGACCATACTTGCTTCTCTAAGCCACCAAAAGCCTTAATATATCCTATAGTTGATCTCAGCATCCAGGGTTCCATCTCTGGTGAGAGTACTACCCAAATACACAAATGAGGCAAGTTTCTGGTTGTTGACAAAAATATTTGTTTCCATATACAAACTACCGGGTGGAGGTGTGAACATGACTTTAGTCTTCTTAAGACTAATAGTAAGCTCAAAAGACGCACAGGCCCCCGAAAACAGATCCATGATACCCTGCATATCCCTCTCACCATGGGCCACGAGATCGGCGTAATCCGCATAAAGCAATCCATGAACCAGGTGCTCAAAGATCCATGTAGAAGCATGAAAACGACGGAGATCAAAGACCCTATCTGTGGTTCTGAAACGCAAATAAACACCAAGAGAGCATTCCCTAAAGGCATACGATAGCATAGTTGCAAAAATAATTGAAAAAAGTGTAGGTGCTAGGATATCACCCTGCTTCACACCATTGTCAACCGGGATGGATTCCGACAGTCATGCGTTGAAGTTCAGGCGAACCTTCATATTCGTGTGGAGCTCCCTGAGTAATGGTAGAAATTGAGGTGGGCATCCCAACTTCCCCAGAAGTATCCATAGGACACTTTTGTTCACCGTATCAAAAGCCTTAGTGAAGTTTACAAAACCCTGATAAAGCGGAACACGGTGTTCAGTACATTGTTCCTGCAACTGCCGAGCAGAGAATATCATGTCCGTGGTTCCTCTGCCCGTAGGAAAGCCACTTTCGGTTTTCCGGAATGACGGATTACCAAATATACTTAAACAATCTAATGAGTGGGAAATACTTTGCCAACTGCTTCCAACAACACGTTTCCCTTGTACAGTGATATAAGAATTGTATCAACTCAATCCTGATGGACGGGAACACCCCTCCAGACATCAGTGATAATATGAAGAATTTCATGAATGAGTCTATCACCCCCATGTAAGAGGACTTCCACAGGAATACCATCAAGCCCTGGAACCCTCCCAATGTTCACTTCCTTGATTGCATCTCTAATTTCATTCTCAGATTGGAACACAGACATTTCATGAATAAGCTTCTGTTGTGATAAAAATTCATTGATGACCTCCTCATAAACATTAGAGGGGTTGCCAAATAGATCAAAATAATGCTCGGCCCAACGAAGGAGAATCTTGTTAGGATCCTTTATAAGGGCAATTCCATCACTTGAGAGTAGGGGAGATGTAGATAGTGTTTGAGGACCAAAAGCTTTTTAAGCAAATGGTACATGCGTTTGAGGTTTTTTACAATTAAAAGCCATCTGGATTTGGCTGGCGAGTTTAGCCCACCACTGATTCTTCATTTGGCGGAGTGGCTTTTGAAGGACACCCTTGTTTGCTTTAGGTGACGGTTGGAGGGACTCTCGACCTCCATGAGAGGCAGACAACATCTTATGGTGCAACTCATTTTTAGCACTTGAGAGTTGAGTAATTTCAGAATCATTATCATCAAACTAATCCTGATGTTTAGATTTACAGAAGCCAAGAACATCTACACTTATTCCATAGATTGTGTTTTTAAAATGCCCCCACGACCCATCAAAATCAGCAGAATTAACTACGGATCGAAGCTTTTCACGTACACTTGGATCAACCAGCCTGGACACATCAACCCGCCTGGGAATTCCAACACCACCCAACCTAAACTTCATCCTTATACAGGTTTTTCAACTTCCCGCTTACCAAAAAGTGATCTGTGCCGCATTCAGCTCCACGCATCACACGCACACTACAGAGGTCCAGCAAATCTGCCTTCCTGGAAATAATGTAATCGATCAAGTGACCTTGTTTTGAACGAGGATGGGTCCAGTTAAACCTATAGATCTTTTTGTGGCTGAAGAAAGTGTTACAGATAGCAAGCTCAAACTGAGTGCATAGATGGAGAAGATGCAGACCATTACTCTTGACACTACCTACACCAAACAATCCGAGTGAGTTTCAGGTGTGATGATCCATTCCAACCCTTCCATTTAAATCACCCAGGAGTAAGATCTGTTCAGATAAAGGAATAGAGGAAATGGTCAAACGCCGTGATGCTGTCTTCATCATGCCCCATGGTATGGGCATACACAAATAAAATAGTCATATGCCTATTGTGTGCAAGAGGGAAGCGCATCATCATAATTCTGTCACTTATACAGATTGGCTGTTCAATCCTCTTCAACAAATCAGAACGCACGGCAAAGCCAATTCAACCTTCTCGTCTCAGCCCCGATGGTTTTCCTTTCCAAAAAAAAAAAAAAAATGTGTATCCCGAGCCTGCTTCCACCAATTGATCTTAAGCACTCAATCGTGTTTCAGGCAATGCCGCAATGTCTATGCTGTACCTAGCGAGCTCTTTTGATACAATAGCTGTCCTACGCTCAGATCTTTCACTATCCAGGACATCTAGCAAAGTTCTCACATTCCACGCAGCAACCGTTAGGTTATTCCTCTCCTGATAAAATTTAAATTTTCCTTATTCATTATTTTTCTTCAACTTTATCTTGTTTCTCCTGCAAATATAGAGCAGCCGCCGACCGCAGGAAGCCGACCAGCTAATAAAAGGGTAGACAATTTAAGGTTACCTTTTCTAGACCATTCCCAAATTCATGGGTGAACTGTGTACCTCTAGAAAAGGCTGTTCAGCCGCCAAATCATCCACCGAAGTTGCTTCCACCCTGTAAGCGACTTTGTCGACGATGTTAGATAAATCACTGGCCGCCTATGTGCAGATTTGCAGCTATGCACTTCCAGCCCGCCAAGCATGTGCACGTCGCCATTCACCTATCGCCATGGAACATGTTTATCTTCTTCTTCGAAAGATATCTGCACATAACAATCACGACACAACTTGCTTGTGCTACACATATTGTACCCTCTCGCACCCTACCACTGGTAGCATAGTGACAAACTGAAATAGCGAGATGACTGAGCAGTGGCATAGTGTGCATGTTTTATTATCACGGAGTTTTAGCCTCTCCGGCAGCTGGACATATACACACACATACACATAAGCAAGCAAACATGCATATATATATATCCCTAGTTCTCACAATATAGTAACCCTCCAGAGCTTGAGAGGGAGGGTAACAGGTACTACACCTTGCCAAAGGGTGACCTGAAACCATGCAAGGCAGAGGCGTTCATCTCCATGAGGTAGTAGGTATACCCGCATATACATATATATATATATATATGTGTGTATATATATACATATATATATACATATGCACATATATATATATATATATATATATATATACATATATATATATCTGCAAATATGTATCTTTCTTTGCTTTCTCATGAAAGCAGAACGTAATGTTATGATCCTTTAGGTCTGTGATCATAGCGTAATATCTGTAAACTGTGGCAAGCAGGGCTAATGGTGAAATAATAATAATAATAATAATAATAATAATAATAATAATTATTATTATTATTATTATTATTATTATTAGTTGATTCGAGCGAAGACTGATCGAATGACTAATTTTTATGATTAGAAGAATAAACAATTAAATTGGGGGAAAATGATTGATATATAATATCGCAAAATGAATGTAGAAATAGAAAATAGATGTAAACATTGTTTTGGGTTTGCATAAACTAATAACTTCATTGGGGTACATCACGTTGGTCTGAGACACGTAATGATGTGACGTAAAGAAACACGTGATGTATATAGATTTGGGGAGATTTTAGGCAGTCGTTAGCTGGACATCAGAGAGAACGGATGACTCATGATGATTTGGGAAGCGGCGTCACTTCAGACAATCAAGATGTAAAGAACGTGTAATCTCTGAAAATGTCGGCAAGATCATGAGAATAAATGTTCATAAATAATTCAGGTATGTCTTATGCTCGTATATCTTTCACCTTCCTCTATAACAAGAGTAAAACATAAAGTAT
The DNA here is from genome assembly GCF_053919585.1 of Euprymna scolopes. Lineage (NCBI taxonomy): Eukaryota > Metazoa > Mollusca > Cephalopoda > Sepiida > Sepiolidae > Euprymna > Euprymna scolopes. The sequence continues at coordinate 87,259,282 of NC_136494.1, read as the reverse complement.
TTTTAATGTGCATAAAATCGACAATCAACACCCACTTAGAAATTGGGAGTATGGATTCAGAGAAAAATTACATTTTTTATTTGATTAATCGAGCATAAAATATATCAAATGTACTATCAGAATAGTCACTGCAATTTGATTTAGCTAAAAAAGTAAAGATTTTTTAACCCAAAAAATTTAACAACACAATGTAAAGAAGGACAATGACTTGTGGCATAAACTAAACCTATGGCGAGATTAGAAAGCCGATCATCTTTCGTATGCCAGGTCTAGTCTCTAAACTAGTTTCTATCAATAAAATATTACATTTACCCTATAAGCAAATATATGCAATATTATGGTCAATCGTTTGTTTATTAGAAAAAAAAGAAAAGCGAAAGATATGCAAAAATATACTGCCGATTTGTACAGCCGCAGTGTTAATTATCTACGATGGTAACACAAACTTATACGCTTATGAATAATTTTTGTAGAGTGTCTATTTATTTTATTTACGTGCTTATAGTCTTCACAAAATTACAATATTCTGTTTACCTTATGCATTAAAATAATATGTGACCCCTATTCAACTATAATCATTTAATTGTTAACAGATATGTCTCTGTATTTATTTTTCCGGGAAGTGTTTACATGAGCTGTTTAATTCGTAAGAATCAGATAATTCTATAATTGGCATTGATTCACGCGATATCTTTCTAGTTTCAATTAATTATGGTTACTTACGAGTCAGAGCAGCGAAAATTTCCAAACTGAAAATGAAAAAAACATTTCAGAGGAACAATCTGAATTACAGCTTGGGACACCAATGTTTCAGCCCATGTTGTGAACCACTTCTTCACTAACGCTGTAAATAAAGCAGCAGTAATGAAAACTTTAGATTAACGTAATAATGTCTTCGTATTATCTAATATAATCTGTTCTTTTCGTGTGATAATCATTCTTTTTAATCAATATTCTTAATTCAATAATAACATCACATAGCACATGGCATGTACACGATTCTTGTGATATAAATATAAAGACACATCTACTTGACACACAAATAATAAATAGGTAAATTGCACGATTATTTATACGATTTATGAACTATCAATATAAAGACAAAGCTCCTTAACACAAAAATAATAAATTAATAGATTACTTATTTCTTGACATTGTGATTTTTACACTTATCATATCCGAGTTTAAATCTTGTGTGAATATTAAAAAAATATAGGATACATGTATTATATTTTTTTTTTTTTTTTTTTTTTTTTTTTTTATTACATTTTCACCCCAAACAAGGCAAATTGCCACTTTGGTGTAGGGGGCTACTATCAGGGGCAACAACTACTGGGGTACTATGTAGGGATTTGGGCAGCAAGGTGTCGGTTCACGTTACACTTGAACTTCTGCACGTCAGTACTGTTGGGGAAGCAGGGACCTGGAATGGAATTCCAGAGTCTTGCGGTTCTGGGGAAGAAACTATTGGAGTAAAAAGATCTTTTACATCTAGGGACCTCTACAGTGTGGGGGTGGGATCTAGTAGCCTGTCGGGTTTGTCGAGGGTGCTCGCGTCGTGGGGGCACAAGTGATTGCAGTTCATCAGAGCATTCACCACTAAAATACTTGTAGAACAGGCAGAGGGATGCAACATTTCGTCGATGGGACAGAGGCTGAAGCTTAGATGCCAGTTCAGGGCCTATCAGATTTGCGACTCTCTTTTGAACCTTGTCAAGGAGCGAGAGACTAGTAGCAGATGCACCAGCCCAGATGTGGCAGCAATACTCCATACATGGGCGAATGGTGGCCTTATAGAGGTACAGGATACTTTCGGGTGTTAGTAGTTTTCTAGCACGGTAGAGAGAGCCCACCTTTCTTGCAGCGGCCCTGGCAATGCCTTCAATGTAATTGTTCCAACTCATGTTTCCTGTGAACGTTAGGCCAAGGAGTTTGAAAGATGGACTCTCAGATAAAGAGTCGTTGGCCATTGCTATTGGTGGTAGAGAGGGTTTCTTGTAATTATTGAATGAAACTAGTTTAGTCTTGGCAGCATTGAACGCGACCAACCACTTTTGTCCCCATTCCACTACAGATTGGAGGTCTTCCTCTAGTGTTTCTGCCATTTCTTTAGAAATGTGTTCATTCGTCTTCCTGTCGTGTCTGCCATAGAGTGTAGTGTCATCAGCATATATACCCATCTCAGAGGCAATGTTGTCGGGGAGGTCATTTATGAATATCAGGAACAATAGAGGTCCAAGGATAGAACCCTGGGGCACTCCCGCATTTATATCATATTGTTTAGATGTGCGACCGTCGAGGACTACCTGGATTTTTCTCTTATCTAAGAAGGATTTAATTATGTTAAGTATTCTACCAGTGATACCGTATGATCTGATTTTACTGAGGAGACCCTCATGCCATACCCTGTCAAAAGCCTTAGATATATCTAGAGCTACCGCTCTGCCTTCCCCCGCTTTGTCCAGTGATTGGTATATACGTTCAGAGATCACGGTGAGGATGTCTGCTGTGGAACGGGCTTGTCTAAATCCATATTGTTTGTCAGTCAGTAGTTTAGCATCTGTAAGATGATGGATTAGAGCGTGGTTAATTATGGTCTCAAATATTTTGGCAAAAAGTGGAAGGAGGCTAATGGGGCGATAATTTGATGGGTCTGTCCTTTCACCAGAATTCTTGAATACTGGTACAACAGAAGCAGTTTTCCAACAGCCCGGAAAGCAAGCTTCATTAAGACATTTGTTGTAGAGTTTGGAGAGAACTGGAGCTACTTCGGCTGAGCACTTTTTTAATAGCACAGCTGGGATAAGATCGGGTCCACATGCTTTTGAGGTGTCAAGGTTTTTTATGATAGCATGCACCTGAACAGGGGTGGTTTTCAGATCGTCTAGTGTGGCGTCTGTCCGCATAGGAAAGTCAGGTAGGGGGTGGTTGGAAGGGTCCAGTGTGGAGTTTGAGGCAAACCGATTGGCAAGCATGTTAGCCTTGTCGGTTGCTGAGGAGACGTATTATATATTTACGAAAGGTACCCAGCATAATAAAACAATAGGAGAGAAACTGAATGTTGAGTAAACACTATCATCGAATGTCTAAATCGACTGTGTAGGAGAGGTTTGTAAAAATAATCTAGCAGAAGGACACTTTACTCCAAGTAAAACTTGACTTAATAATCTAAATGGCATATTATTCATGACATAAATAAGATCTCGGTATGGATAACCCATCATGGCTTTTACGAGGAATGGTGCACCTTCTTCAAGTGCTGTTAACTCAAGTAATAGCATGAAGCTATGTACTTCACCAGATAAGGTGAATGTTTATACTAGACTCCAGTTAAGTCAAGAGACGACAATAAATGTATACTATAACATATTTAAATGATCCTACCTTATATACTAAATCAGTGCTCGAAAGGTAAATAGATACTTAAATGGAATGTTCTAATATCTAAGTATCTCATATAGAGAGCAAGTGTTATCCACAGAAATAGCGTCTTTGATTATTGAGAACTTAAACTAAAGTAAATTGAACCGAAACAGCGTGACTATTGATTGTAAAACTAAAACACCTTTTTATATATTTATGTTAGTCTTCATAAGAGTGTACGAAACTGGTGCAATGTGTTTTGTTCGCTAATTTCCTCTTACTCGTCCAGGAACATAGATTTTCCTAATAAATATTATCATGTTCTAATTTTTACGTAGTGTATTATATATGGTTGTATAACGAAAAGTATTAATGAAGTCAGTTAATCCACCTTGTTTACCTAGTGATCTAATTCAAGGTTTACTAAAGAGGATATTTCTTTTAATGCTGTCTTATGAATGATGTGAAGGTGTACTTTTTATCCGTGTGAAGTTTCCATGACTCAAAAACTGTTAATTTAATAATAGTATTACCTACGCAATAATTAGTGTCCAACAAAGAAAAGAAGTGTCACAAGAATATTTTCGGAAATTGGTCATTTGATAAAGATTTCAGAAGTTACCTGTTATCGATATGTTGCATACTATAATTAATAGGTCCATAGTTAAAACTGTTTTGTTAACGTAATTTTAAACTCTATTCACAAGATTCTATATATAAGTTAGTTGACATATCATCTATGCGACGTGCTCGTCTCAGCTCCAATCCCTGGTCCCCCCCTCGCCAATTTTTCACGAAAAACACCCATCTAGCTGAATCCACTGTCAGTAATTTTCCACATTATTAATATGTGCTTAAATCAAAACGTAGATTACATAAACAGAGTTTCTTTCTTAGAAGTTCACGCCTGTGGAAGTCTCTTCCGTTTGCCTGTTTCCCACCTGACTACAACTTGGATGGCTGCAAGTCCAACATAAACAAATTCCTGATGAACCGCCTCCTTAAGTAAAACACTTTATCAAATCTCCCTTACCAACGATTACTACAATATTATTCCATTGACTACTGTACACACAATAACCTTATCCTCGAATGGCTTCCGGGTATTGATAAGTGGTTACTCCTATGTAAAAAAAATCCAATGTTAGAATTCGATTTATGTCAAGGCACGATTTTTATTTGTTGGGATATTATTAATTATATGTATGCAATATTCGCGATTTTTTTAAAATAGTCCTAAGCTCTCTTATATTTCAAATTTAGACAAATACGTTTAAATATTTCGACTGGCATACAGCTGGGAAAACATTTCTATAAGACACCACCTGAAGGAAATATGGCAAATACTGAGTTAAACTGACATAGAGTAATCAAAAAGTTAAATATTTTGATGTTTATTAATCCAAACATCATTTAACTTAACTTGTTGGTTTTGTGGTCAAAAGCAACATCGCTTAAAGACAGTTACACTAATGTAGGCAGAAACTTGTTTGAAGTTATTTTACTGTGAGTTCCTGATGTTTCCAACCAGGTATAATAAATTATTTTATATGAAAGGAAATACAAATGCAACAAACAACACTAAGTTATCGATAGAAATTGATGTGTGTACATAAAAGAAAGCCGTTTGTGCTTGTGAGATTCGAAATCCTGTTTACTACCGTCATGGATTCTACGTGGGTGTTCAATGCATGTATCTGCGAAATGGATGTTTATGCGATATCAGTAAAACATACAGGATAATTCAGAAAGTGATAATCATGATAATCTCTATAGACAGAAAAAGAAAGACGGGATTATGTTCTTTCCGTATCTTTTGTCTGACATCAAAAGCAGGTTTTTATTGTGGAACTGAACACTTGTCACAAAAGGTTTAATTCTTTATATGATTTTATGTAGAAGTTCTATAGATAAAATGTAAAGATAAAACACAACGAATTATCCGTAAATAAACTACAGAGATCACGTGGCATGCCCCAAACGCACGTGAAAACAAATACGTGCCTTTTTTATACAAATAAAATCCGAAATCCGATACCGACGTTATTTGTGGTAAACTTACAAACTGTATGACTTTTTTTGTGGTTTTTACCATAATTTACGTAATGATATTTATTGAAGTTTCCTTAAAAAGAAAAAAAATATTCAACTCGTATTTATTTCGCATGCTATAACATGACACATGTATACATTTATTGTTTTCGATTATTGCTGAACAAGCATTTACTTCTTATGACTCAGACGATATTGTTAGCATTCGTTTCTTTGCAATCATTTTAGTTAGAATTCTTTGCATAAAAACTCTGGATAATTATATTTTCGAATACAGGAAGGTTACCAACAACAATTAAGCGCAAGTGTTTCTGTTACAGGAACTGGATTCGAACTTTTGACACCTAGGTTTTAACCCGTCTCGTAAATTACTTATTCACAATCACATCCTTAATGTTGCTGATATAATGTTTTTGAAAGCGTCTTATTGTTTATATTTCTTTCTTTTTTTTTTACTTATTTACCTAAAATAAAACGTACACCACACCTGTTAAGAGATATCTAGACTGCACCGTACGTCTTTTATATGATATTACTAGCTAAATAACATCTATACCGGCCAGTCAATATTCTTTTCGATTTTAGAGAAAGATTTGTTTTTTTGTTGTTGTTTAATTATGCGTTGCTGTTGTTTTTTATTGTTTTATTTAATGATTTGTAAGCGCTTCTTTTTATTAATGCCGAACCCTGTCATTTTCTTTAAAACGTTCAATGATTCAAGTTTATATTCTCTTTATTGTTCTTTTTGTAGTGGAAAATAAAACCGATACCTTAAGATAACTTGATCTGGTAAAACATAATTTATATTATTGGCTCATAGATGTATATCTTTCACGATTCACTAATGCATACGTACTAACTAAAATTATTGGCGATTATTGTTGTTATAGGTACAAATCCCTTTTCCCCCCAAAATTAAACATACGACGATACCCCATTTGCTGACTATTTCGCTATTTAACACATTAAATTAATGTTATGTTTTTATTTAAGATTCGGACTTTAAAATTATTTGGAAAAAATCATATTGCATATCACTAACCTTAAATCCGAGTAGCAAACCCATAAAACTCTTATAAGTAACACTGCAAGCAAAACCATCAAAATTCAACTGACAGCAAGAACGAGCGAGAGGCTTGAAGAAATAGAGAGAGATAATGAATGGAATAGAAACCATGCATTTTGTGTTATTTATTAAATGCTGAAAAATAGGCGCTTGGACAAAGATACTCTCCTTGGCAAATTAGAAACGCAGAATCAAATGGAAAAGAATATAATGTAATATTTGCCATTCAGTACTTTATACACATAAACCATAGAAACTTAAGTTGTCACCGCTGTTCGCATTAGCATGGAAATGTTTATAAAAGCAAAATTATGAGAACCATTGGTGTCCCATGAATCATGCCAACTAATGAACTGTTTTGAATCATGAGACTTGCTATACACTCTCACATTTAAATGAATACTCTTTTTCATTAGCGAAATGAAATTAAGAGAAATAAAGGGAAGAGAAACGAGAAGACCCCACTATGCTAGGAAGTATATTTTGAACTCTGTCAAGGTAGGATGAGCTGATTCTATCAGCTCCTGCCCAGATGTGGCAACAATACTCCATCGTTGGCCGTATCTGGCTTTTATATTGGTAGAGAATTGCATCAGGAGTGAAGCATCTATTGAGCGGTAGAAGGTTCCCATCATTTTTCCAGCGACCTTGACAATGGATTTGATATAAGTGTAAGTTCTACTAAACAGTACTAGAGAATGCTAGCCACATGATATCAAGCTGTAAACTTCTGCTAAGCGACTGCTACTATTCAATGTGCCGCAATGGAATTTTTAAATATCTCTACTAAACTATCTGTAAAAAGTTTAATATCGAATGTAGCAGAATGTCCCAGGAACATGTACAAAAATACTTTAAAAAATTCCGAACAGCATCCGCTATTATTATGCAAATTTCATAGCTATGTACCTAACAAAGGGTATATTAAACGTTGCATATTGTTATAAAGCTATGAGGAGAATCAAGAAACATTAATAGAAGATAGTACCTCAAATCGGGCTACGTTTACAAGTACTGAGATGATAAAAACAGCGAAATATTAAGTTTTATTTGTTGAATATAAAAAAGAACTGAAGTCTTAGAAAGACCACAATACCTCCAGAAATAACAGGAGAAATAGAACTGAAAAAAAGTTAATTAAAAACTACCTAGCAAATATTCTCGGTAAACTAAGTGCGAAAGAGATATAAAGCAATTGCACTTAGAAAGACGGTCATAATTCTTAAAAGATCCTGCGGTTACAATATATGATAACAGTTTTATTTCTGTCACCTGGTAAAACACCTAATACCTAGCTACGGCAAAATAAGATTTTTAATAAAAAAAAAACGTTTAAATTCCACATTTCTCTATTATCTCTAATCTCATAACTAGAAACATCGTGGAAGTCCTAAGGGACAATGAATGCACTCTGCAATAGTGCTTGGAATAAAAATAATTTTACACTAAATGAGACGTATTTTTACAATCATCTTTAACGTTGCATTTCATCAGTGCAATTGTCCTTAAAGGTCAGGAACGACTGCAACAGTGAAAGAGCTGTCTAATTTCGATTTTCTTTATTTTAAAAGTATTGTATAATCGGAATTTGAAATCTCGTCTACCCAATTATTTACCTCATAGCTGAATGGAATTCATACTTTCCTTGTGTATTAGTCAAATGGAGGTAATAACAGGTAAGCTGGAAACCGTCATGCCGATCCAGCAATAACAATTATGCCGGGGTATGTCCATATTGCATAAGTTCACAAGTAACATGTATTGAAACAAATATATTAATGATACTGTAAAGAAAGTTGGCTTCCTTTATTGTGATAGAAGACTATTCTTACCACAAGGCATAATTTATATTTACAAAGTAACAATTCGCCCACGGTTTAAATATTATTGCAACATCTGGGCTGCAGTATCTACCTCTAGTGTTTCGTATTAGAAATGGGTTGAAAAAAAAGAACTTAAAATTTAATAGTTCCCGCACTATCAAACAATCTACAAACCCTGCCCCATTGCCACAAGGCTGTCTCCATATATCTATTTTACAAGTACAGTAATGAAATGCGCTATGATTAACTCATAGCACTTGTGCCCCCTTCAACATATATACTCCGCGAATTACAGCAAAATCCCACCCTTTTCTGTTGCCGTCATTATACCGCAAAAACTTCTACTCTATACTCAAGATACTAGACTTTCGAATTCTAACACTGTTTCCTGTTTTCATTACTGAACTAACCTGTAGAAGTTTAAATGCAATGTAGCAGGCATGCCACTGTTAAACTCACCTTAGAGTTCTGTTGGACACGATCCTCAATAGCAACTCCTTGCCTTCGTAGTGGCAATATGATTTGTTCGAGTTGAAAATGAGTAAATGATAATAACTAGCTGTACCCGCCAAACCATTTGTTTGCCGGGCGTAGTCTGGTCACGGCAACAAACACACGCACGAACGCACCCACACAAACACACGCACACACACGCACAAACAGGCAATACGCACAAACAAAACAGACACACGCGCACATGCACACACAGGCGCATGCACGTAAACACCTACGCACGCACGCACTCACACACGCAAATACACGCACAAATACACACACCCACGCATTCACTCACCAACGCACGCACTCACATATACACGAGCACTTACTAACACACGCACCCATACACACACACGCACGCACGCATGCATGCACGCATTCTCACAAAACATCTACATACGAAACACACACACTCGTATACACACGCGCTCTCATTTACACACACACACACACAAACAAACGCACATACAAGTACACCCACTACGCACGCACACACAAAAACACACACACGTGCAAACACGCAAGCACGTTAACAAACATACGCAGCCATACACACACACGCGCACCCACAACCGTTCAAATAGTTAGCAGTATACAGTTTAAAAGCTTCCAAATCACACAGCGGGTTATTTTCAAGTATACAAACTGCAAAATACGGATTATGAAAACGGGTATCAAATATAATAATCGTTTAATCCGTTTTTTTTTCTTAAGCGTATGAATAAGGAATATCCATTTTTTATAAAAGTAAGAAGAAACAATGGTTACCAGTTCCGCTTTAGCACAGTAGTAAGGAATAGACAATACGGGTCTCGGCTATATTATCGAGTATTCCGTCTTTTTCATTTTTTTATTTAGCATATTATATACAGAATTATTTTTCAAAAGTACTTAATAAAGAGAGATTTTTCTAGCTTTTATAAAATAAAAGCAGAAATAATGGTTATCAGTGCCGATTTGTTGAAAAACAGTACGTCAGGTGTATATAAACGGGAAAAATTAAGCACGGTAGCGTAACTGTTTAATAAAAATTAATAGGCATGTATAAATAAAAGCATTCTTGGCTTATATACATTGGATCCATGTGTCGCAGTTGTTTAATATGTTTGTATTAGACGTATTTTATATAAAATGGTTTCCTCTTGTATAGGGTGAAGCCATATTGGTAAATTTATGGAGCGTTAATTTTTATAATACGAGTTAGATTCTGGAATATACGATTAGTCAGTTTCAGCCAATGACATTTAGCGGAATATGAGAAGGGAGAATTTATTATTTTCGTGCTGGAATAAAAGAGGAGTGTGTGATGGCTATGGGTATATGACCCAGTTAATTACGGTGCAACTACATATCCGTCGAAAATGTAGAGATCCTCCCAGTGGTAGCGGTAAAAGTACTTGGTATTTAGAGAACTTCCTTCATCTAAAGATGGTGGCGATTGTGATGATGGAGTTCTTAGGACGAAGTGCAAGATGTTATTAGAATAACAACATGTAAAAGACGTTAAAAACTTACATAAGATGATCAATAATAGTTTAGACATAATAAATTTGTATGTTGCATCTCTTGTTGCACAACTACGGTAATTTGGTCCAAAGGGGACTTTCTGCAATGAAAACATTAAATACAGGATAATAATAATAATAATAATAATAATAATAATAATAATAATAATAAAACACTACTAATAGTAGAAACGCTAGAAACAATACCGAAAAAATTGAAAAGAGTATAGCAGAGATTGGTATCAGAGGAATGGCTGAGAAGAAACAACGAATAACAATAATGCAAACGGCTGAACTATTTAGGAAAAAATTTGAATATGTAGAAAAAGACACATGAACTACAGGCAAAAACTGGACATACGTAAATCACAAAGGAACATCACATAGAATCTCGGGAGACGTGCTGTCTCAGACTCCAGAAAACATTATAAGTTGTTCTTAAACAATAATATTTGATGTTTTTTTTTGTGACAACTTCTAATAAGTAAATTATAATACATAGCATATATCGAAACAAGAAGGATCATACTAAGAACTTACTTGCTGGTACGTTCACATTGCATTTGCATATTTGTTTTCTTAAAACAACTATCTTAATTAAACCTTGTTTTTTTCAGGTTTTAGTACAGTTAATTTAAAAACAAGAAAACAGAAACAAAGTCAACCCAAGGGATGCAATAGTAAAATATGAATGAAATATACCGGAAAATAACCTGGCAAATTCAAATGTGAGGAAAATACAAGATAACTGAAAGGACGAGTTAATAAATTGATGCTGTTTTAAAAAGTTCTGCTTAATTCATACAAATCTCTCAATTGTATAAAAAAGGTATAGGCATTAAAGTTTAGTGTACAAAGTAACACCAATAGATAATGTTGCATTCCCCTACGATTTCAACATATTTGTTTACGTAAAACGTTTAATCGGAAGGTTTAAAGTGGTAGGAAACCACCTAAAGAATATATTTTTAATCGATTGAATTTTTGCTAAGTAAACAGTGACAGAAACCTAGAAAGTAATTTTATAAGGAAGTCAAGATTGTTTTACCATGTGAGATTGCAATGCTTTTTTTCTGAACACACGATTTAGTGTTCATAGTTATTAAATTCTATTTAACATTAGCGTCAAAAATTTATGCAAAAATTCTAAGAAAATTAAAGTAATAAATGATTAATGTATTAAAAGGTTAAAAGTACAGTGAGAAGGGGATACATCATTCTTTAGTAACGTTGAGCAATAAAAAAAGTATTATTTAATTTGAAACTTAAAATATAATGCAAGAAACAGAAACTAAAACGTAAACGACGAAAAATAAAAGTAAGAAAAAGAAATCGAAGAGTAAGAAGAGAAAATGGGTTAAACTTATGAACAGTATTAGAAAGCAAAATAACAAAAAAAACGATGAAACGATGTATGTAACGTGACCAGGGCATAAATAGAAAAAGAATAGCCGGCGTTTAAAGCATTCAAGCGACAACGGTATTGGAAACAAAAGAGGGAAATGAGCTACTATTAAAAAAAATATATTTCTTATCGGCAGGCGTCAGTCTGCAGAAAAGTATGTGAGGCAGACTAGAACAATGAGGAATCTGATATAAAAGTATCAATATGGAATTTTAGCAGGTAAAAAGATTTTCAGCAGAGATTAGGGGAAACAGCTGAAAATGGATGGCTCCAAAAGTGGCGTAACAACGACAGGAATAATGCCTGCTGCTTTTTATTTATTGCACAAAGGGTTGAAATCAGATATAAAATCTCTTCTAATTTCGATAAGTATAATTTACAAATACACTATTTTCCTCAATACATATATATATATATATATATATATATATATATATATATATATATATATATATATATATATATAAATACATGGGGAAGTAATAAAGTTTCGTCCTAAAATACAATACAGCGGTTTTGATTATGTAGTAGAGCTAACATCTATTCAATGTAGCCGTCTTCAGCCTTTATAGCTGCGTTAATATGGGTCCGAAACTGGGAGCAATCCTTTTCCACAAGCGCCTACGAGAGCTCGGCAAATACTCAGGCTAGCGTTGTTGTTGTGGCACATAATGTTAACGATGATCTCGACGTACGACGAAATGAACTAATCTATCGGGTTCAGGGCGTAGAAGGAGGGGCCATGCCGGGATCAAAGTGTAGTACCTGTTCTGCAGATGCTGCACTTAAGATAATTTATTCCACTCAATGGAGGGCAACCCCTCTATACTGGGACAATTATTATTTTTGATAACGAGAGTACTCCCTTTTTGCCTTTTAGGGGTGCTGGTTTTTACCCCACATTAAAAACGGTCTTGCGCCTAATTTGCTTTGATGGGGAAGCAAAGAAATACAATAAAAAGTCGTAGTATAACTTCTGAAGCAAAGCTCGGGTCTCTTTGGATTTGTGGGCCGGCACGGAATCCTGCTGACACTACCAGGGTCTGTCAGCGACCACCTGATTGCACAAGCGTATCACTATACTCTTCAGCAGACTCAGCTTCATTTCGGTGTTGACTTCAAAGCCGACATCGAAGATGTGAGTTGTCATGATACGGCCTATACTTAGAAACCATACCGAAGCCCATAATCCTGGCCGGAAACTTTATTTCTGTCACTCAACGCACGTCTCTATTATTCATAGCAATCGAGCAATGCATTTTAGGTGTGATTGCAGTGTTCTTGTCATAACTTAGATCGGTAGAAAGCATAAGTTGTACAGCAACGCATCTCCTATAGCCGTTGTTGAACATTCTGTAACTTTCAGATATGACAAAAAGCTCCCGTCGCTCTTGGGGTGTGTACACAACTGGCTAACTAGTAGATCGTCTGCAACGAAAAAAGTCGGTGTTCATCAAATGGAAATGGAACCATGTCGTCTTTTCCTAGAGCACACTTATTGTTTCGCCTTATAATATATATATATATATATATATATATATATATATATATATATATATATATATGACATGGATAACAAGTTAATAGAAAAAAACAATTGCTCGATCGTAAAGTGTATAAAAACTAATCTTATTTTATTTTCAATGTATACATAAATATGGCTGTTGAATTTATCCGGGATTTAGCGGTCTGATAATACTGGATTCATGAGGTATGACTCGGCAGGATTGTTCTGAAAAATTTTGCAAAAATTATCGCCAGGTTATCCTCTGAAACCAGTATGGCCAGTTATAAGAAACACGTGTATTAGCAAAAGACACGACAATGCGTGATGTTAAATAAACTAAATAATGTTTACACACACATTTGTAGCATTATATATGTTTTATATATATTGGTACATGCACCCACATAAACTGAGAGACACGCAAGCACGCATACACAGATAGACACATACACACCAACCCACACGCACACACACACATATATATTTATATATATATATATATATATATATATATATATATATACATACAGAGTGACCTCCAAAAAAACGGGTCCCAACTCTAATTAGGCCCAGTTTCTTAGAGTTTTGTCTGAATGAAATGAAACTTTGGTCATAACTAGTTTATAATATTCAAAACATCACATCAAAACACTAGAGTAGTTAGCCTTTTTTCTCCGTTCTACAGCATATGTTCTAGATGGCCACCATTTTTTGTGGGAGAGGTCACCCTGTATATATATACATACATATATATATATGTATATATATGTGTATATATATATAAAGTGTATTGATGTGCCTGTGTGTATACACAAAAGAATGTGCTTATTCAATGTATAACATATGCAGTGCTTATATAATATCAACAATATGTCAAAGACATATCAGATATTTAGTAAAGTTTGTTCTGCTTGTTTAAACAGATATTTAGTAAGAAATAACCGGCAGATGACTAACGTAAATCATCACTCATCGGGACATAAGAGATCACTCCTTTTCATAATTATCTGGATTTTAATGTATATAAATAAACACTAGTGCTGCCCTGCCATAAACTACTCTTAATATATTTTATACATGCAGATTTCGTAATAATGTTTTATAGAGCCATTTCTCTATCGATTATTATATTGTGTTAGTATATACAGGGTGACCCAAAAAACGAGCCCCAAATCTAATTAGGCCCTGTTTCTTAGTGTTTGGTCCGAATGAAATTAAACTTTGGTCATACCTAGTTTATTATATTCAAAACATCACATCAAAACAGTAGTGTATTTGGCCTTTTTTTCTCCATTCTACAGCATATGTTCTAGATGGCCTCCATGTAGCTTTTGTTTTTTGGATCACCTGTGGTAATGATTTCGAAAATAAGACATGACTTCTTTGCCATCAGTTTGAATCGAAACCGTAACATATAGTTCTCCAGCATTATTCGTTTACCTATTACATACATAAGCTTGCACATTTTTTAACAAAGAGTTGCGTTGTCGTCTAACAGTACAATTTGGTTTACTCTTTATCCCCATTTATCTTTATGCAATACATAACATTTTTAAAGTTCTAAACTGACTATTGTTCTCATCTTATATGTTATTTGTGCAACGTTTCGATCAAATTAGCTTTTGACCGCCATCAGAAAAGTTGATTTTGGGAAAAGAATAGAGAAAAGTTACTGGCTTTGTAGATATTTCCGTATTCTTTGAGTTAGTCTTATTGTTCGGGTTATTGTTTCGTATTTGTCAAACAGCTTTTCACAAAGGAGCTGCAACTCTAATGAATATTAGCATTGGATTATCATGCTTTAATCGCCGAAATTTTAAGGATGTGCAATGTTTATTTTTCTACAATTAGAGGTTCCAAAGTGCTACTAATTTCTAGGCTTGTTCTAGTTACTAAGTATTTTTTCTGTGTTTAGCATATCTGCTGCCACCTTAAGTATCCGGATCCTCCAGCCAGCATCCCTACATGAACTCCAGTAAGTTTTCTTTTTGAAACAACAACCACCATACACGAGGACGATCGAAGGCTAATGTAACCGAAACGTTGCGCAAACAAGACCCAATATGAGAACGGTAGTCACATCAACACAAGTAATATTAATAATTATTTTAATCATGCAAACCACACGAGACGGAATTTAGCGTGCACCTGACGCACGAACATAAAAAAACGAACATAAACAAATATCTCATTCACTTGTAAAACTATGCATAGACCTGTACTTTGAAAACCAATTGGGCTGATAAGCCAAGAGAGTAAGGCATTGTTTTTTGAAATGCGAATTGAATGACAATTTGGCGGTAAAGAGTTAATCATTATCACTCATTAATCTGACACTAGAGTGAAGGCGACAGATATGCAAAGGGTATTGTTGACAGTCTCTAGTTTAGGCACTACACCTGACGATCATTGGTGAAAAATATATATTTTAATTTTTTTAAATCAAGAAAAAAGTTTCTTAATCTTAAACATATTGCAATAAACACGTATGTTTATTGTTCTATAGATTAGAATAAAAATGAAGACAAAGAAAATAATTATTATAAAACCTGTGCATCAAGTAAATAAAAATTATTTGAAAAAACAAATAATATGAGAGATAATTCATACAGGTATAAATGTGATTAATAAAAAGAAATATTGAACACAATATTTTACAGAAGCAACAATTCTGGATCATTGTGTTTGTGTAGTTTCTTTGGTGGTCTCATTTGTTTAGAAGCAGACGACATTTTCTTCTAACATAACGATCTCTACTTTTGATTTAAAAAAAAACTTTATAAACAAGGACGAAAAAATTATAAAGAGTTCTTAATTTTGTTTCTTCTTCAAATTTGTCGGAAATCTATTGAAAATAGTTATTTTTATAGTCTTTTCGAAAATCCTGTCAGACCAAGGATACTTTAAGTAAAACAGTTCAGTTGCGCCTTTTACTCGGGAAAAATTGTTAAAAATGTGAAAAGGAAAAATGCTTAAAACCTAGTTTTAAATGACTAAAATATTATTTTCTTTAATATATGTCCTTTAAATTTATATTACGAATTAAAAATCATTGTAGCCCAAGAAACATTTCGTTAACTTTTTTCGAGAATACTCTGAAACGTTTTTCCTGTTGCATTCTCTTATTAATTTTCCTCTTATTATTTATCTGTACGATAAATAATTAATACTCTAAATAATTTAGTCACACAGACCATAAAACTCTCAGATTAAGGTTAAATGTTTCCTATGAGGACGTCATTTAAGGTTACTGAAAATATTTTATATATTTTTGGATGTCTCTATAAATATTTTAAACAAATATTGTAATATTGCTACATTTCAATTGTCCTTAATATTTTTACGGACAGTCAATATATAACATTTTTCATCTAGGTTAATTTCCCGACAATAAGTATTTTTTACAGAAAAGATATCAAAAGCTCAAATAAATCAATTTTAAAATCAATCGTCTCGTTTATATATATTATACATTTCTATTTCGCCTCGATATGTCGAGTTTACTTAAAAGGAGGTAAAGAATTTCACGAAAGATATTTTTAAAAAGTGAAAAATGCTTCCACGGAAACTGAGAAAAGCTTTAACTAATTCGATCAAAGATATTTCCAATCTGACAATATTCGTTAATTTTACTAATCAGAAAAAAACATCAATGTTCTTTGTTTACATCACGTGACACAAAACAGGAAATGAGAAGGCACCAAAAAGAGATCATCTGACTAATTGAATATCCCGTCAAATATCACACATCTTAATAAATCTTAAATACGATTAAAAGTAAATTTTACAAATTTTCATTTTTATTGAATCCTTCTATCTTAAATTACATAAATTCTGAAGATAACAAAATATTCAATTATTACGAAAAAAAGCAGCAATGTTGGCACATATCTTTTTAAAAACTGCACACATTAATCAGAAGGTACTCTTTCAGGGCATTCTAAATGTAATATGCCATTGTTTAATTGATAATAAACCAATGAAAATTGTATGGTTTGTGTTTTCCAAATAGATAATGACGATTGATACAGCAGTTCTTTCTCCCAAATTAAGGGGGGGGGGCGAACCCTAAAAAGTCGATTGTCTATATTCTGAAAAAAATCCTGCTTGAAATGAAACAAATAATATGATTGTAGCTTACTTACTATAGATTATTTACCGAATACTGTATTTAGAATATATATATATATATATATATATATACATTTATATGCATATATATATATATGTATGTATATATATACATGTACGTGTGTGTATATGTGTAATTAAATATAAATAAATGTATATATATACATATATATATATATATATATACGTATGCATATGGACGTCTGTGTTTGTATCAAATTATATACGAATACGTATGTATATGGACGTGTGTGTTTGTATCAAATTATGAATCATATAAAAACAGTGAAGCCAGCAATCGCTTCACACTTTTATAAATTGACTTTTTCAAACCTATCTTTTTCGGGACAGTAATTTTTGGAAACAAATTTTTTTCTATATTCATAGTATTTCTGCTAATTTATTTCATGTATGCTTAAAACATTTTTGATTATTTAATATTGACTTTAGATTTCTTTTAAATGTTTCTTATATTAAACAAAAATACATATTGTTTTAAAATGTCTTCGATAAATAAGGAGCCATTTATGTGATAAAATATCGTTTTTAGATTTAGCTTTTAGATTCAGTTATCGATACGAATATCTCAATCAATTTGGACAGTTTCCAATATTGCTGAGTCTGTCAGATATAATTACGCCGCCATATATTACCGCGATTTAAAATTTAGTTGGCATTGTTGCAGACGTCTATTTCGCAAAGGTCAATCAGATTAGATAATTAGACTCTTTCTGTGCTGAATATTTTTCTCACTTAAAATTGATCAAGAAACTGATACAAAAAGATGAAATTCGTTTTAAATGAGTGTAAAATAGATTTTCGACTTTGAATTATTAAAAAAAATGCTTAATGAAATAACGTGATTTCGAATTTATAAACGCTGTTGCGCTTATTTAATATGCTTATTTTTCTAACTTCCCTGAAATGGAGACTTTGACAAAAGATGGAATGTTTATGCAGTAATGATCTCACTCCATTCAAAGTGGCATTCTGATAAGTAAGTTAAGTCTCTAGATATGAAATTTCAGGCTAAGCTTTCATATATTTAAATTTTTGTATCTTAGAAAGAGTGTTCCATGTTAATTGTATCATCCGCCCGAGACCTATGAATGCACTCATTATATTCTCTGATCAGAATAAAACCAGAATTAAGAAGAATCCAACAAACTACGTTAGCTATCCGTTAATACTTTTACTCGCTATTTACTTTTTTATATCAAAATATAAAAGTCACTTTTAATTAAAAAAAGACTGATACTTTTATTCGTTGTGTAAATCGTCTATCATAATTGTTTAATGGGTATTTTAATCATTCTACAATCTTAATTAAATCTATTGCTGACAGGTCAATGTAAAATAATGTTTCTCTCATTACTATCGTCTGTGTCCTGAAACGTTTTTAGTATAAGAATAGACAAAAAAATTTTCACATCATGTTTCCTAAACTGTGAATTTCATAAGAAGAATACGTAGTATCTTGAGGTTTCACCGTGCTTTAGCAGAGAATACAATATCCTTCTTTGACAAGACAAGAAAATGACGGTATATGTATTAGAAGCTATCCATTTTATGAACGTTTTCTAAGCTCTTTTTATTAATTTCTCGGTATATTTATGTATGATGCTTGTTGTTAATCATGTAATCCTTTCAACTGATTTAGTTAAAGTTCTAGACGCTGGCAAACAGTACTGATTTAAAAAAAAAAATTCAATTTTCGCCCCAAACAAGGCACAGTGCCACTGTGAAGCAGGGGGCTACAATCAGGGACTTAATTTGCAGGGGCATTATGAATAGAGATGAGTAGAAAGATGTTAGTTCACATTACAATTGAACTTCTGCATATCAGTACAGTTGGAAAGCAGAATCCCGGAAGGGAGTTCAAAAGACCTGCAGTTCTGGGGAAGAAACTACTGGATTAAAAGTCTTTCTTGCACCTAGGGATCTCTACTGTAAAGGGATGAGACTTAGTAGCTTGTCGGATTTGTCGGGGGTAGTTACGTCGAGGAGGTAAAAGTGTTTGCAGTTCGTCAGAGCATTCGCCATTAAAGTGTTTGTAGAACAGGCAGAGGGATGCAGCATCTCATCGATGGGACAGAGGCTGAAGCCTAGATGTCAGTTCAGAACTTATCAGGTTGGGGACTCTCTTTTGAACCCTCTCCAGGAGCGAGAGAAAAGCAGCAGATGCACAAACCCAGATATGACAACAATACTCCATACATTTTTTTACACAGTGATCACCACTTATCAAGGCCCGGAAGCCATTCAGGGATAAGGGTTACTGCAAGTACATTACGTTAGTGTGGAGATTTGATGAAGTGTTTACTTAAGGGAGCGGTTTATTAGGAATCTGTTAACGTTGGACTTGAACACAACCAAGTTATAGTCAGGTGGGAAGCAGGCAGACGGAACAGAGTTCCACAGGCGTGCAGTTCTAATAAATAAGCTTTGTTCATGGAATCTACATTTTGATTCAGGCAAAGCTTAAGAGTGGTGGAAATTTTTCACAGTGGATTCAGCTAAGCGGGTGTTTTTCGTAACAGATTGGCGAGGGGGGACCAGAGATTGGGGTTCAGACGAATGGTGGCCTTATAGAGGTACAGGATACTTTCAGGCGTTAGTAGGTTTCTAGTATGGTAGAGGGAGCCGACCTTTCTTGCAGCAGCCTTGGCAATGCTCTCAATGTATCTATTCCAGTTCATATTCCCTGTAAACGTTAGGCCGAGGAGTTTAAAAGAGGTACTTTCAGGCAATGTGTTCTTGGCCATTGCTATTGGTGGTAAAGAAGGTTTCTTGCAGTTATTGAAGGAAACAAGCTTAATCTTAGCAGTATTGAATGTGACCATCCATTTTTGTCCCCATTCCACTACAGATTGGAGGTCATCCTCTAGTGTTTCTGCCATTTCCTTGAATATGTGTTCATTTGTTTTCCCCTCATATCTGTTATAGAGAGTGGTGTAATCGGCAAATATACCCATCTCCGAAACAATATTATCAGGGAGGTCATTTATCAATATCAGGAATAATAGAGGTCCAAGGATAGACCCCTGAGGTACTCCCGCATTTATGTCATATTGTTTAGATGTACGCCCGTCGATGACAACTTGGATTTTTCTCTTACTTAAGAAGGATTTAATTACATTATGAATTCTTCCAGTGATTCCATATGATCTAATTATCCTTAGAAGACCATCGTGCCGTACCCTGTCAGAAGCCTTAAATAAATCAAGGGCTACCGCTCTACCCTCCCCTGTTTTGTCCAATGAACGGTATATACGTTCAGAAACTACAGTTAAAATATCTGCTGTTGAACGGGGTTGTCTGAATCCATATTGTTTGTCAGTCAGGAGTTTAGCAGCTGTTAGGTGCTGGACTAGGGCTTGATTAACTAAGGACTGAAATATTTTGGCGAAAAGCGGGAGGAGGCTAATGGGACGATAATTTAGTGGATCAGTTCTTTCACCAGAGTTCGTGAAGACTTGTACCACAGAAGCGGTTTTCCGGCAGTCGGGAAAGCACTATTCGTTAAGGCATTTATTGTAAAGTTTGGAGAGAACTGGAACAACCTCAGCAGAGCATTGTTTAAATATCACAGCCGGGATGATATCTGGTCCACATGCTTTTGAGATGCCTACGTTTTTTATAATAGCATGTACCTGAGAAGGGCTGATTTTCAAATCGTCTAGTGTGACGTCTGTTCGCAAAGGAAAATCAGGGAGGGAGTGGTGTACCGGATCCGGTTGAGGCAAACCAACTGGCAAGCAGATTAGCCTTGTCAGTTGCCGTGCAAGCAACCTCATGATTGTTTGATAGTGGGATGAACCTGTGACACTGGTAACTTATAGATATCGCCACATCCGAAAGGCTTACAAGGTTACACAATTTAGTGTTCAACATTTAGATAAGACAAACACTTATATGAAAAGCGGACGTGTCACGCATACATTTATGAGAAACTACACATAAGACGGCAGAGTATCTATAATTAAGCTGTGAATTCTGCGATATGCATCAAACATTTTAAAATATAACTAATCACAAAGGTCAATCAGCATATAGTTTAATGCCACGGGCTGAAAAGAAATTTGATTAGATTAATATGTAGAAATATAAATCAATCCTTTTTGGATTCTTCAAACAACTATTATTAAATAGTGGGTGCTATTGTCACGACGTTACGGTCATCTTAATCCCTTACTTTCATCAGGCATATCTTGCCAAATTTAGCAAACATATACTCAGAATCAAGTATTTCGAACGGATGTCTTTGTCTACTCATTGCCACGTCATGACTAGGTAGACGTGTTAACTAATTCAGAATTGTATTTTATTTGATCATTCAACATCCTGATGAGTGTAACGTACAGCTGAATTTCACCAAATACTTTACCAACAGGGACACAGGTCATTGCTTACTATCTTAGTACGATTTTAGAAGTCTAAAGCTATGTTGCTATTAAATGTACACCCTTACTTATTATCACGAAACATCGTAAAATTCGGACATCATTTTCCATAGAAAATTATTTTTCTCCTCATTAATTACTTATTTTAAAAATTTTATTTTAACATACCTACTCGAAATTTACAGAACAAACACCATAGTAATATCAGAGATATCATTTTTAACCTGTCCTTTCTTTTTTCCACAAATATCCTTGTCCCTTTTCAGACTAATTTTGATTCTTCTATAGATATCAATGATCTACATGTGAATACTTATTTTCGTCTTGTCCGTTTAGACACTTCTACGCAATTGTACAGTTTCTCAAATTTTTTTTCACAATGGTCATCGCATTTTATTTGTCACCAGTTTTGAATCTCATAGATATTGTTTTAGGTTGTATTTGCTTCACTCAACATCCTATCAGGTTGACAAGAAAGTTATTGCCGTTTTTATCCGCTCAAACAAAACGTTATTGACCGAAATAAATAGCATCAGACTCAATACACTTTTGCCAATGACAGACACGGGTATTTATGTCATTAACGTAGAAATCTTGCGTTCTGGTGGTGATGAAGTCGCTGAAGACGTTCTTGGTATCGTTTAGCTTTTCAAGCATTTCTCATGCATAAAGTTGTCGAGATACTGGTAAAAATCATAGTCGATAGGTAAGAGGTCTTGCGAGTTTGGGGGATAAAGAAACGTTTCGTAGCTTAATTTGTTCAACGTCTGCAGAGTCGGTTTAGCCATGCGTGGTGGGAAAGAATTAGGTATTTTGTGTTGACTAATGCCGGGTGTTGTTGTTGACATTTCTGATGCATTTTAGCTATTTGTCGACAGTACTTCTCCACCATAATAGATTCTCCTGTATTCAACAAACTATAATGGATGTGACTGGTCATATAAAATCAAACAGGACATTCTGTTGTAACCAACAGCAGGACTTTCATTTAGTGTAAGTCTGGCTTTGGGACGTTTCGTGGAGGTTCGTCGGCGTATAACCACTGAGCTGGGCGTCGCTAGTTGTCGTACAGAACCTACATTTCATTGCAATCTACCACCATGTCGAGTAACGAATCGTTCTGATTGCATTAAAAATGGAAGATGACACTTCATAGCTGCGTTTGTTTTGGTTGTAGTTCAATTCGTGAGAAAACTATTTATCAACTATTTTGTATTTCCAATGTTTCTCAAGTGATTGAGAATCGTCAAATATGTAAAGTGTAGTTCAGAAGAACATTTTCGAACAGTTTTGCGTTGATTGGCTTCGACTACGCTCATAATTGATCGTTGTAAACATCCGATGGTCGACAACTTTTCTCATCATCTTGAAGACTCTCGTCGCCACCATAAAATTTATGAAATAACCATCATGTTGTGCGCTCGGCACTGGCAATTAGGCTAAATGCTTTGTTGATATCGCGGGCTGTTTTAACAGCTTTTTAACCTAGCTACAATTTTAGTATTTTTTTTCGAATTTGCATATTTCCATCGTATATTAAAAGTTGTGGAAAGAAGACAATTGTTTTCAAACGGTTGTAATTTAAATGATTAGAGCGAACGAGACTATTTGAAATGATATATAAAGTAAAAATATTTTATCGAGAACTTATTTGAAAATACATCATTTGAAATAAAACTAAAATGTCTTCAGTCATCTTTTTTGTCAAATAGTTATTTTTTACCGTTTTACTTTTGACAATGACTGCTCTGTTGTTGATTATATTATTCATAATGCATTAACTTTATGCTTAACCGTTTATGTTTGTCTGGTGACTTTATGCAAATAATTCTCAATTTCTCCATCACTCTAATCGTGTCTGAATTAGGCTTTAACTTTTTTACTCTATTTAATGACATGTCCAAAATTGTCACCTTTTCTTTCTCGCTTTCCGATTAATTACCTTTATCCAAAGTTTTTAATTGATCTTATCACTCCCCTATCCTAATTAGGTTCCATTTCCTGTGATCCCCGATTGGATCGAATGATATCGTTATTGATGTCGAGAATGGTTTTTCTTTTAAGTCCTCAACTGTTTGTGTATTCAATAGAAGGGTGTTTAAATAGATAAAGGTTTGTTGGTATGAATGTCACGGTTTCCGATTTGACGTACTGTTTTCGAAGGTGTTGCTAGGGGTGTTGCTGACTGGCTTCTTATCAGAATTGACACTTTCATCTATCATTATCAATTTCAAACCAAAACTTATATAATTTCCTGGTTGTAATCTGATAGATTTTTTTGCCATTGCGTATCGTATTATTTGGTTATCAGTATTGTCGTGATGATTCTAAGGCTTCTAGATAGTCCTATATAAGGTAAGCAATGACTGTAAGAAAGCAATCGCTGACGCTAAGACTAGTTATCCTCTCTTATTTTCTTATTCTATCTTATCGAAAAGGGTTTGCTTTTGTGCTTTTTTGGGGCATCTTTATGTTGTTATTGATAGTGGCTAGCCTGATACCGAACTTTTATGCTATCCACCTCGGTTCATCTTTTAATGATAAGGCTGATGACTTTGTTTTTTGTTGACAAGTTGTCTCCTGATTATTCAGCTGGTATGGTTCCAGATTTTATTCCAACACCGAACCGTCATTTGATACCGTATTATCAGTCCAAAGATAGATGTAAATACTATTGATGGTATTTACAAGTCGTACCTGATTTGATTTCTCTGCTGTTCTCTAACATTCTGCTCTTAATACTTTTTCTATCATCTCGAGTTTCTAACTCCTGTCCTCCCTCTTATTGGAAATGGGTTTTTGTTGTCCTTATCTTTTAACATTTTAGTTATTGATTTTGCCCAAGTATCTATCATTCTATTATTAAAAATAACTCGCAAATCTTTGAAAGACGCTACTGGAATAAGAAGCTGTATTACAATAAGCGATGAATTAATGAGGATTAGTAAAGCAAACCGGTTAACAAGCTAGTAACAGATGACCTAAGTAATAGATCAGACAATTCTAATGTATACATGCCATAATTGTATGTGTAATAAACACTTGGACAAGCGAAATCACGTCTCTTAGAGAGAAAATGCTGTGATTAAAAAATAAAAAAAAACAGGGTCAATGAAACTACAGTATCCTAATTTGTGTGTGTGTAACTCGGGGGAAATCAAACTTATAATTAAATGCTTACAGTTTAATCAAAAACTATAAATACCACCAAATTAATTGATGAAAACATACTTCTGAAAGCCTTAGTGGAGAACTCTCTTAAACAGCGAATAGGAAAAGAGGATTACTCATCTACATATATATTCATTTTCATTAGTCATACAAAAACTACATAAATATGTTGGTATTATATCTGGGTAAAACGAAGCCATTTTTCAGATTCTTTTATTTGTTATTCTCAATATATCAAAAAAATTCCTACACACACACACCCACCCACACACACCCACACACACACACACACATATATATATATATATATATATATATATATATATATATATATATCTTTGTTAAATATATATATATAAAATACATACAGATATACATACTTTATATAGATATACGATGTACGTTGGAAGCGGTAGCCATGACACTTAAATCAATTGTTTAAATGCATATTCATACACACCCACGTATATCTATATCCAGACTCTAAGTTCTTTGTTACAGGCAACTTATTGTAAAGAAGGAGGAAAAATACCACTTTGTTTTTTTGTTGAACAAAAACTCAAAACATTCTGTTAGATATTTTTAGTTTGTTAGTTTAGTTAGGAAAACAGGAAAAAATGGTCGTAGTCTCCGGTCATACCCAGGACAATTTACACCCTTTTTCCTGTAGTTTCCCCCTCTCATTTTGAGTTTCTGAAAATAGACTTATTTAAGATTAAATTCCAAAAGTTCAGCGATAAAATGTTTTAAGTTTATCTTTGTTGCCAGTTAAGTAAAAATGTGGCTACATTATTGTAAGATTTTACGTAATTAAGAGGAATAGATTATGTTATTGAAATTTTATATGAAATGATATTTGATATCCAAATGCTTTGAACTTTGTTGACTCATAGAGTTATTTTCTAATAAAATAAATCTCTGGTTATAATAATGAATTATTACAATTTTTTTTACTTAGATCTGTTTTTTCATCCCTTATCGGGTATGGACGTTTCAGGTTAATACTTTTCTCAGTAGTTTTACTGCAATTGTCGTCATTAATAAACATTTCGTGGTGATCGACAAAAACACTAGCTAATATTTCAACGCTTTTCGTCTACTGATTCTGAATTCTTGAAATTAAATGTGTCATTGACTTTTACACATCTTACTTTTTTACGGGATTATGGTCAGTAAAATTAATTGAATAAGCCGGGCTTCTTTTATCGTAACCTATGAAAATACCTTTTTCGCTTGTAATATCTATTTTAAGGGCATTTTCTATGATGCATAGCAATTTGAACCAAATATATGCATTCGATTAAATTTCATTTTGGCCTAATCTTATATTAAAAACATTATTTCTGATATATGCTGCCACCATTAAAGCTTACATCCATAAACTGTGGACTAATTTCGATTCGAAAAGTAGATATCTTGCCATTTCTAAAAGCATCCACAATGCTTGTTTAGCGGTGACATTTTGCAATGAAGAATAAGGAGCTGTCTTATCGTGTTTAATACGATGCTTAATGAATAGAAGGTTAAAAGTCTTTACTCAGTTCGATTGTCCGAACGAATACATATACCGAGCCGTACAGAGCGATGCCAGCTAAATATTTCTTATTAGCTTGAATAGTGTTGAATTTGTTATTTTTTAAGAAACAAATCTTAATTAAACGTAAAAATTCGTCAAGAAAATTTAATACATACCTGAATTTATCTCTTTCCATTAGACAAATCACAGTGCACATGAAACAATTTTTCTGGCCTTTTTATCGAGTGTTTAGCTTATACATTTCGCCATTTTCGCTATTCACAAACATCACAAGTTTGAAAATTGCCTGATTGTATTATTCTCATGTATTCGATTACATTTCGTAACTTATTAATATCAGCAGTATTGAAGTGTCCGAGGATTTTATGCTTGATGTATAAGTCGTGACAGGCTGTCTTTAAGAGAAACATACTTTTTAAATAATATAGTTGGGCATTTTCTCCAATGTCAAATAGAGTTCAATTTGTGTATATGAATTTTGCTTTGTTATAGCCAAAATTTACATTCGCACCTTATTTGATGGTTGCCTGCACGGAAAATCCATTGGCTAAATATATATATTAAAAAAGCAATTAAAAGAAAACGGTTACACATTTCGATTTTTTTTTTAGTCATATTTCAGCATCGCCTCTTTTAAAGACTATATAATTTATTTGACTACCGTCGGCCAGTTCAAAAAAAATGACTGTGGATTAAAGGTCGAATCCAAATTTATAAAATCAGGTTACTTGGTGATAACATGTGTTGTAGCGCCACAGTCTACAATCAGATGTTTACCGTTTGTCGTATTACCAAATTTACAAGTGAATAGAAAAGTACGTTCCTCATGAAAGTTCTCAACGTTTTTGATGGAGTCCACTTTTAAGATTTTATATCGACATTGAAAACTTTTGTGATTGGGTTGTCCACAATTATAGCAGATAATTTCATACTTTCTCTTAGGAAAATCGTGCGGTGAGATGTGTAATTTGATTGTGTCGATTTTTGAGAAGCTTTTTTGAACTTTATGATATCGGTAGTGTTATTATTATCGACGAGCATCCGATTCGTCTCTTAGTAAGTACGGAATGCCACTTTAAATTCACTGAAATATATGGGTTTGTCTTTTTGCGTTTTAACAGTTGTAAATTGTTTAAAATCGGCAGTAAGTCCCTTGACTAGCATGAAGATTAATACGCTATCGCTGATAACCTCATCTGAGAGTTTTAATGCATGTGCTGTTGCTTCTGCCCTTATAATATAGTAATAAATGTCTCGTCTTCGCACCGTGTTAGAGACGTTAGTTCTGTACATAGATATAATTTTTGATTTCCTTTTGATAAATAATGTTCTTTAAATGGGAAATGCTTTCGTCCATCATCCAATGTATATCTTATAATCAGAGACACTCTTCTATCGTCTAAGCATTGAATCAGTTTTGCAAAAAAAAGTTGCCTTCTTTTCGATAAATTCGAGGTCGTTTCGATTCTCTAAATGAGATGGGATAATTTTGTGAAGCGTATTCTTAAATACCCCAGAAATTTTACCTGCCACAATTCGAACTAAGATTCCGATCCGTCAAAGCAAAGTCGATGACAGGGCGCATAGCTTGTTAAGTGTTGAGCAATTATGTTGAACTAAGATGGCGGCAGTAAATCCAATCGGCGAAGAATTAATGCACTCGCGATTTCGAGTGTTAAGTAATACTTTAGAACAAAGATGGGGGCATTAGATTGCTTGCGGTCTGGCACGCTCTGGCCGTGGAATGCCGACGGGGTTGCTCTGGCTATTTTGTCGACACTTGAGCGGCCCTTCTTTGCGGAGCGTACCTATCTCCCACTTTCGAACATCGTTTCACACAATGCTCTAGTGAGAGAGCATTCAAATATCTACCCACCACTTGTCGGTTGACTCTTTGATTGCGCATCTTATTGTTATTCTTATTGTTATTATTGCCGTTATATCTTTGTTAATTTTTATTGTTAAACTTTTTATTTTTTCTTCTTCTTCTTCCCAGACGTCTCGTTGAGTGAAACAGTCGGTTTTTGTTTTTGTTTTTTTTTTCTCTACGTACCGCAGGCTATGACAGTCGCCAGCTGTGTGCCTTCGGATGAGCCGAAAGAAAAAAAAATGAATGAGACAATGCAGTTTGGAAGAACTCTCCAACAGCGAAAATAAACGTTTAAAATTTCATCGCGGAAATCATAAACTGTATGGAATACGTTATAGACAGTGTGATAGCTCTAGAACAGCCCAGGTTGCAAGAATTCGCAAAGTGGACGATTCCTCTCTTTGTAATTGTTAGAAAATTTTAGAAAATTATCTGATCAAAAAAGAAAGAAAAAACAAACATTGACGAAGCTGACAGCTACACAAATGGCAAATAACAAATAGGATCCTGAACAGAAGTGTGCGTTCTATCCCAACCATTATCAATGGACTAGAGGTCATCTCGTCAGCGTCAGACAAGGCCAAACTATTTGCAAAGAACTTTGCAGCTTATTCTACCCTATGCGACGAAGGCCATCAACTCCCATATTTCCTCCTATAACACAGAACAAGCTAGGTAACATACAAATATCCGTGCATGAGGTCGCCAAGCTAATAAAAAACCTAGATTCCAGTAAAGCAACTGGCCCTGATGGCATCCCAATTATAGTGTTAAAAAAGCTTCAACCAGAACTTGCTCCCATACTTACGAAACTATTATAGCGCTGCCTTAAGGAGAAGTGCTTTCCGACCCCCTGGAAGACCTCATCAGTTTGCCCTGTATTTAAGAATTCAGGTGATAAGTCATCTCCTTCTCAGTACAGACCAACAAGTCTCCTCTGTGTTATGAGTAAGTTGCTGGAATCAATATTAAATAGAGAAATAGTCAACCACCTCAGCAGGAATAACCTTCTTAGTGACACATAATACGGTTTCCGCTCTGCAAGATCTACCGCAGATGTGCTGACGGTTATATCCCACAGGATTAGTGAATCTCTTGACAAAGGCTTCCTTTCTAGGGCAATGGCTCTTGACATATCAAAGGCCTTCGACAAGGTATGGCATAAGGGTCTACTTCACAAGATTTCCAGCTACGGTATAACTGGAAATGTTTTCTCAATCATTAAATCATTTCTCTCCGATAGGCTCATAAGAGTAGTGGTAGATGGACAAAAATCGGAGGCCTGCAAAAACAATGCTGGGGTCCATCAGGGGTCAATCCTGGACCCAACTCTCTTCCTGATCTACATCAATGATCTCCCTAAACACATACTTAAATCGTTCGTTGACATCTATGCTGATGACACGACCATCTACGGTAACACATCAAAGGCTGTAAATGACAAAGTTCTCTCTGATTTTCTCTCCTCTGATCTCGAGCGCGTGGTTCAGTGGGGGAAGAAGTGGCTAGTTACCTTTAATGCATCCAAAACCAAACTCCTATTTTTACATCATCAACGCTCTGATCCCCAGCTGGCATCAATTGTGATGGATGGCTCTCGTCTGGGTGAGGCCCCGTGTTTTTACAAGCTTCTGGGTTTGACCTTTACTCCTGATCTGAAATGGAACACGTACATCAAGTCTGTGGCCAAGGTCGCTGGAAAGATGGTGGGATACTTCTACCGCTCCAGAAGATATCTCACTACTGATGCAATTCTCTATCTATATAAAAGCCAAGTACGCCCAAGGATGGAATACTGTTGCCATATCTGGGCAGGAACTGCCAAAAACAGCCTATCGTGCTTTGACAGAGTACAAAATAGACTTCGTGGCTTAGTGGGGGATGCCCTTTTCTCTACCCTGCAACCCCTCTCCCACAGAAGAGACGTTGCGAGCCTATCCTTGTTTTATCGTTATTTCCATGGCAGGTGCTCGTTTGAACTCCAATCCCTGGTCCCCCCTCGCCAATCTTTCATGAAAAACACCCGTCTAGTTGAATCCACTGTGAAAAATTTCCCCCACTCTATATCTGTGCTTAAATCAAAACGCGGATTCCATGAACAAAGCTTCTTTCTTAGAACTGCACGCCTGTGGAACTCTGTTCCGTCTGCCTGCTTCCCTCTGGACTACAACTTGGATGTCTTCAAGTCTAATGTTAACAAATTCCTAATGAACCGCCCCCTTAAGTAAACACTCCATCAAATCTCCACACTAACGTAATGTACTTGCAATAACCCTTATCCCTGAGTGGCTTCCGGGCCTTGATAAGTGGTGATCACTGTGTAAAAAAAAAAAAGAATTAGAGCAGAGAGAATAACGAAACCCAGAGTCTACAATACCATGGCTACCGAGAGAGTAGACCAATGAACATGACAGCGTGACGTCATTACCATACCAACATGTCGGTAAAGGCACAAACGTGCCTTAAGTTTCTGGTGTTCAGCTACGTGACATAAAATACTTTTCTTGTGGCTGATAAAATTATATGTTTTTTTTTCATTCTCCTAAAGAGAACAAAGCAATATTCCAATTAGATTATTATTGCAATTATCACAATTACACATTGGGATTATTTTAATCTAACAAAATATAACGGTGAGTGAACTTGTTTTATTTCTATCGAAGGAACTTTTATTTTTATTCATTTTTAAAACTGCAATTCAATTAGGGTCGATTAATGCTTAATTAAAGACACCAGAACTCTTGCCGAGAACACCATGGACATTTTCGAAGTAAAACCACATTAAACAAAAGGAGTTTACAACTACTCCTGATTTGGAAGGGTCAACTGACTCACCATTTTGCAAGGAATGTACCCGGATCATTAACCTTTCTTTGGTGTTATAACTGAATAAAATTTGTAGTTTAAAGGTATAGTGTTTTACTTGTGGAATTATTTTTGCCTAAGTTTGTGACACTTATTTATCATAACGACTGTTGATTGGAATCATCTGCACGAGTGATCAAGAGGTGGAGAACATTAGGAATTTGGGGAGACTTGTTGTCACTCAGTCTCCAGCGAACACTACAGGTTACTGCCAGTGAGCGATCACTGACGATGACCTGTGAGACAACTCCTAGTGAGTGGAATAATAATAATAATAATAATAATAATAATAATAATAATAATAATAATAATAATAATAATAATATTAATCTTCCCCCCTTCCCAAATTCACCATCACTCTGATTTAATATTGTAGATGTTTATTTTATTTTATTTGTTTTTAACCAATATTCACATTATGGTATGATCGTCTTTTAATAGTTATGTGATCTTCATTTCCGTATTGATGAATTCTGCTCTGATATGGAAATGAAGATTATAGCGGACTATATGTATCCTAACCATGTAACTGATGAAAATACGCTACACATTTTGATGACAAACATGAGATAAAATGAACATAGAAGAACAGTAACCAAAACTTTAAATATAATTTCTGTATTAAAAGTAAGAGCTATTTAAATATTTTAATATATAAGGATATGAGAAAAATCCAGCTTCACAATAAAGGGGCACTCTGAATAGGAACAAAAATAAAAAAAATGTCCTCGTCAAGAAAGATTTCTCATCCACCGGCCGAAGACAGAAAAGGTGAACTGTAGCATCATAACAGATACTACTATACTGTGATATGGTCCCGAAGGTCAAGAATTGTTTGTGTTTTATATTTCTTTAATTATTTGTGTCCTAAATTCATAATTAAGTTTTATCAGTATTAGCTTGTATATTACCTTAAAATTAGATAATTTTACACAAATAATATTTATATGTTATATTGAAAAAATTTCAGTTTATTTATTAATTAAAGTGTTTTTTTCCTTTCTTTTTTAACATGTTTCAATGCTCTTTTTTAAAATGCCGCCATATAATATCGATAATGTAAGTAAGATCAATATTAAATCCAATCCCTTTTCGGCCTTGTGCTTTATTTTGTTTAAGTTTATTCTCACAGATAAATATTTTCCCTCCACTCATCAAGAATTTTTAAACAGCTAGTATCTAAATAAATGCACAATATAACTTTTCCCGTATAATCTTGTTTTCTTGAATATATTTACATTATTTCACGATTTACCGATTATGCTTTACTACATTTTCCCCTTTACCACTACTTCGACTATTGTTATTTTACACCGCTAAACCAGTTCGTGTTAGTTTATGTTATTGTCAATAGTCGTTCTTATTTCCGCAGCAAATCAAATCAGTTCAACCACGTTCCAGAAGTTCGCCTATTATTTGGACTGGTATTAAGTAATTATCATATGTTTCCTTGACAATTTCTGTATTAGGCCGCATCACTTTGCGAAGTGACGAAACAGATGTTTTGCGTTCAAAACAATTAAGCTCATAACAGTAAAGAAAGTGTATGATCCGTTTAATTTGCGCTGTCATTTCGCGGCGATAATAACGCACTTTACCCAGAGATTTATTGCGCCATCAGGACAATACTCTTCGACCGATTATCGTCGCCTAAAACCGTAAAACAATAATAACATCACCTATCCCTATTCAAAATAGTATAAGCGTGTCACGTCAGGGATATTTATTTCATAGCATTTCCGGTTTTCGTTGTTTTCTCTATATAAATAAAATGAACTCATTTTTCCAGTCTGATTTTGACATTAATAGGATTAAAATCAAGATATTTCATGCAAATATAATATGCACAAACGGCAGAACAATATCTGAGGTGTGTTATAGGCTTATTATTTCTCAAATTCCTCGATAATCTTAGATTTCTATACTTTTTCTGCTGAGAAGTCACGGCCAAAATCGGTTAAGATCAATGGAAGTGGTAAAAGATTTTCTCTCTAATAAATTCCTCCTCCCCCCTGCCACCACTTAACACCGTTTGGGGATCGTTCACAAGGAACAGTTGAGAAGAGAACACCGGTTTGGCTTCGTAGTTCTTTCATGTGAAGTTAATCAAAATCACTAAACTAAGCTGCAGTGCTCTGTGGCGTAGTGGTTAGCGTGCTGGACAATTCACATTATATTTTCACGTTTGCGCCGACCTACCGTAGTTGGTTTTTTTTTTTTTTTTTTTCCTAAACAACTGGAATGGACTTTTCTTGGTGGCCGAACTATTAACGTGGCAGATGTTTTTTTTTTTCACACTTTACTTTCCTACTTTTACTCATGACTCCGGGTTTGATCCTTCCTACTTTCCTACCATAACATTTTACCCCCCCCCCGTCCCGGAAACAAACACTCGGGCAACGCCGGGTACCCCCGCTAGTATATATATATATATATATATATATATATGTGTGTGTGTGTGTGTGTGTGTGTGTGTGTGTGTGTGTGTGTGTGTGTGTGTGTGTGTGATTTACAGAATGTAATCCATAATTCGGGGAGCTGTATAAATGCTGGAATGGAATACGATGAAACGATGGTATAAGTGAAAATAAAAGCTATTTGTAATTATTAACTTTTTTTTTTCATTTCTTTATATGTTATTTTAAATTGTACTTGCCTTCAGTGTAACTTGATTGCAGACTCCGTAGTATATCTGGAAAAAATCCTGAAATATATACATGTTAAAAACAACTTATAAAGTGGAGTTATTTTCTATTTTACGGCATATAATGAAGTATTTTTACTATTAATGTCGAAGAGCAGAAAACGTTATAAGATTAATATATTGCATTTTTTCTATTTTACAAAGCTACTAGTTTATGCGAAGTAGAAACTCATCATTTCAAGTATGAAGTAAAATATATTTACAACTATTTTAATATACGTATGGCACACAATATATCAAAATAAGAACTCCAGACTCATAAAAACTTGCACTATTACATAACACAGACAAAAGTGGGGGTCTTATATTGCGCGAATAAGGAACTTACATCTCTGGGGTTGCAAAACATAGTGAGTTTACTAGATGAAGAAAAAACGACAGCAAAAGGAGGTGTCTCGAATAAAACGTTCGATATCATGCGATTATTTGGATAGTATAATAATGATGCCGTATAATTTATACTACCTAATATTTTCGGGAAATAATTTGTGTTCTGTTATAATTGCAAACAATAATGCTTTCACCAATCGGAAAATAATTCATCTAATTTATGTTCGTGTGAGGTAGGGTAATTTTAAATGTAAACTATTCATGCCATTCATTTGGTTTGTGTAGAGTATGAACACAAAGTCGGTCAAATATTAATGACTTTTTTTTCAACATAAATTGATAATATTTTTCTGTTAAACATGTTTTTTTCAATGACGGGGATTTTTCTTTATTCACTTTTTTTTTCATCCAATAGAGTTCTTAGATTAAAGTCGAAAATTTGATGGACATTTAACTACGTTTCTCTCTCTCTCTCTCTTTCTCTCTCTCTCTAGTCTATATACTGCCCGGAAAACATGTAACCAAAATGGACTGCGAAAATGCTTTTATACATTCTGAACACATTTTAAATATATTTGAAATATTTTACATTTTGAATAATTTCTGAAAAGTACGCTACACAAAACGCCTGAAACGCGTCAAAAACTATTTCAATGATTTCAAAACATTATTACAATGATCTAAATATGGTACCTTTTTATATGAAAAAGCAAAACACGGAATAATAATATAATGTTAAAAAGTATAGTAGCTTTTGGTGACCTTTCTTATATATATATATATATATATATATATATATATATATATATATATATATATATATATATACAGTGATGATCATATTTATTGACACGGTAAAATAAAAGTTAAATTTTGTCTAATAAATTCTAAAAAGGGATTAAATTAAAGAAAATAACAAAGTATATTATGTATTTTTTACTGGCCTTTCCGATGCAGCAATCGGATTTTAGAAAAAATAAATAACAAAGGAACAACAAACATAATTGCAAAAAAACCTAAGTAGACCGTTGTAACGTTGTAATATAAACATTGTTGGGCATAAAGCATAAAATGTAGTCCAGCGTGGTCTACATGAGTAGAATGCCATTCCATTTATGCCACATTGTAGTGTTTACATTATTGACCAAACATAATCACTTAATCAACCGTGACCTACATAATTAGAAGGCCGTTCAACTAATGTTACATTGTAATATGAACTTTGTTGATAAAACATAATAACTTAGATGTGGCTTACTTAATTAGACGGCCGTTTAAATAATTTCACATTGTAATGATAACGTTGTTGATCATGCATAATAATTAGTCGAGCATGATCTACATTAAAGAACGCCGTTTCTCTATTACGTTTTGATATCAATTCATCAGCATAATAACCAAGTCGAGCATGGCCTACATAAGTAGAATGCCGTTCCGCTATTGTCATGTTGTAATGTTAACATTACTATCCAAGAAAACAATCTAGTCAACCATGGCGTGCGTAAGAAGTCCGTTCCGTTAGTGTCTTATTGAAATGTTAACGTTATTGATCAAAAATAATAACCTGGTCTACTGTGGCCTACATAAGTAGAAGGCAATTCAACTAATGTCATATCGTAATGTTAACGCTGTTGATCAAGCATAATAAGGTAGTTGAGCATAGACTATATAAGCGTGGAGTATAAACGACATTCCACTAATGCCACATTGATATGTTTACTTTGTCATTCAAGCGAAATAACCTAGTCGAGCGTGATCTATGGATCCAAATTTATAATATCATAACATATTGTATATTTATGTTAGTTTATTTTTAATCAGTTCACATGCGTGTCATGTTGGTACAGTGGTAACGTCACCAGCTTTGTATGCTACAGTATTGGTTCCTGTTCTAGCTTATAGCACACAAATACTCTTCTTTACTTTTTAAGTCATGATTCTATAATAGTATATACGAAATTGGGACAGATTAAAATATAATATTTAAGCGTATTTTACGCCCGGGCAAAACCGGTAGGCATTATGCTAGTCTAATATATAGTCTAGGTTACTTGTCCGTCTGTATATCTGTCTCTATATTTTCAAAGGCAATCTCCTCCGAGACTAAAACTCACAGACCGGCTCTAGGAGCCTTAAATAGTTGTATTTTTATACAGATCGTTCTTTTTACGGGCCTATAGCCAGTTACAATAGATTTTAAACGGTCAAGAATGGGGCAACATTTTTAAAAATAGTTACACCTTTTGTTCATTAACCTTTATATTTTTAAAATTTTAATCAGTTCGCACACATGTCACTTTGGTACAGTAGTAACGTCATTAGATTTAAATGTCACTAATTCAATTCTTGCTAATAGAACCGCACATACTATTTTTTATCTTTTCAATAACGACTCTATAATATATATATATCAAATCTGAAAAACTTTAAATATCATATTTAAATATGTATACCAAATCTGAAAAACTTTAAATATCATATTTAAACGTGTTTTACGCCCGGGTAAAGCCGGGCAATCCCCCCCCTCCCGCCGGAAGTTTAATATTTAATCTGTCAGTCTGTCTGCACATTTTAAAACTCTATCTCTTTCCTAAACTAAAAGTCGCCGACCGGAACTACGTGCCTTAAATAATTAGCTGATGACACACAAGTATTTTATTTTTCACTTTTGAAATCACGGGTCTATAATACACATATATATATATATATATATATATAGTCATCCACATACAGTACATCAGTGCGGCTAGACAGGCAACTACCTCAAGCCAGGATTGAAACCCGACCGTTTGTACGGCAGTCAAGGCTCCTAACCATTACACTATTGGATGCAGATTGAACGAGTAGTGAGCTTAACGATGTTTTAACGTCGTCCGAAATACCTCCGCTCGATTTGTTTACACAAAGAGCGTCGCTTATATGCTAATGGTAATTCGTGTTTCACTTCTCAATATGCTCAACTCAAGGTGAGGAGCATTATAGTCATCCACATACAGTACTGTTTCGCTGTTTCACAGCTCATCAGTGCGGCTAGAGAGGCAACTACCTCAAGCCAGAATTGAAACCCGACCGCTTGTACGGCAATCAAGGCTCCTAACCTATATATATTTATATATATATATATATATATATATATATATATATATATATATATATATATATATATATATATATATATATATAAGTGAAATGTCTGTCAGTGGGTGTGGGGGTCTGTCTGTCCATGTACATTTCCCTACAAAATAGCTCTGTCAATTTTCAGTCTTTTTTTTTACATGGAGTTCACCACTTATCAAGGCACAATGACCACTCAGGGATAAGGGTTATTGTGTGTACAGTAATCAAAGGGATGATGTAGCAATAGTATTGGAGAATTAGTAAGGTGTCATTACTTGGGGGGGCGGTTCATCAGGAATTTGTTTGTGTTAGACTTGAAGACATCCAGGTTAAAGTCGGGAGGGAAATAGGCAAGCGAAACAGAGTTCCACAGGCGTGCAGTTCTAAGAAAGAAACTTTGTTCGTGGTATCTACGTTTTGATTTAGGAACAGATAAGAGTGGGGAAAATTATTGACGGTGGTTTCAGCGCGTCGGATGTTTTTTGAGAAAGATTTGCGAGGGGGGACCACAGAATGAAGCTCAGACGAGCACCTGCCATGGAAATAACTAAAGAACAATGACAGGCTCGATACGTCTCTTCTGTGGGAAAGAGGTTGCAGGGTATTGAAAAGGGTATCCCCCACCAAGCAACGGAGTCTATTTTGTACTCCGTCAAGACAGGATAGGCTGTTTTTTGCAGCCCCCTTCCAGATGTGGCAGCAGTACTCTATCTTTGGACGTACTTGGCTCTTATATAAATAGAGAATTGCATCAGTAGTGAGATATCTTCTGGAGCGGTAGAAGGATCCCACCATTTTCCCAGCGACCTTGGCAACAGACTTGATATATGTGCTCCATTTAAGATCAGGTGTAAAGGTCAAACCCAGGAGCTTATCAAATCCTGGAGCCTCCCTTAGACGTGAGCCATCGATTTCAATTGATGCCAGATGAGTATCAGAGCGTTTATGATGTAGAGATAGGAGCTTGGTCTTAGATGCATTAAAGGTAACCAGCCACCTCTTTCCCCACTTTACCAGGCGCTCAAGATCAGAGGAAAGAGAATCAGAGAGAACTTTGTCATTTACGGCCTTTGATGTGTTGCCATAGATGGTCGTGTCATCAGCATAGATGTCAACGAAAACTTTTAGTATGTGTTTTGGGATATCATTGATGTAGATCAGGAAGAGAGTTGGGCCCAGTATGGACTCCTGAGGGACTTCAGCATTAATATTGCAGGCCTCTGATTTCTGCCCATCAACAACAACAACTCTTATGAGCCTATCGGAGAGAAATTACTTAATGATAGAGAAAACATTTCCAGTTATACCGTAGTTGGAAACCTTGTGTAGTAGGCCTTTATGCCAAACCTTATCAAAGGCTTTTGATATGTCGAGAGCGATTGCCCTAGAATGAAGCCTTTGTCGAGAGATTTGCTTATCATATGAGATATGACCGTTAGCACATCTGCTGTAGATCTAGCAGAGCGGAAACCATATTGCATTTCGCTAAGAAGGTTATTTCTGCTCAGGTGGTTGACTACTTCTCTATTTATTGTGGATTCCAGCAACTTACTCATGACACACGGGAGGCTTATTGGTCTGTACTGAGAAGGGGATTATTATCACCTGAATTCTTAAATATAGGGCGTACTGATGAGGTTTTCCAGGGTGTTGGAAAGCTCTTCTCCTTAAGGCAACGCTTAAACAGTTTGGAAAGTATGGGGGCACGTTCAGGTTGTAATTTTGTTAACACTATAATTGGAATACCGTCGGGACCAGTTGCTTTACTGGAGTCAATGTTCTTGATTAACTTGGCGACCTCACGCACAGATATTTGTATGTTGCATAGCGTGTTGTCTGTTATAGGAGGGAATATGGGGAGTTGATGACCTTCGTCACACCGAGTAGGATTTGCCGCAAAGTTTTCGGCAAATAGTTTGGCCTTGTCGGATGTTGTCTAGATGACCTCATGTCCATTTATAATGGTTGTGATAGAGCGCACGTTTCTGTTCAAGATCCTATTTGCTATTTGCCAGAACTGGTGGGAACCAAGCCGCTGCTCAGCTACTTTGGACTTAGCGGATTGCGCATATAGTTCTCTTGCATTTTTATTAATCTTTTTCAGTGGGTGCTTGTGGTTCTGAAAGCAGCTTTAGTTTCAGTGCATCTATTATGTTAGTAGCTATGGAAAAAGTGATTTCTGTGTGCGATTGCAGCAGCACATTCGGGGGAGAACTATGGCTGGATGTTAAGTTTTTGTTGGATTTTTTTGGATGGTATAAATTGGTCTATACCTACAAGTAACCATTCGATCAGATCTGATACTATAGACGACCCATCCTTTTTAAACATGGAATGGAGAGGGATATCAGTCAGTCCGCCATAGAGTATCGGTATACAGTACGGTGGAGAGGTACGTCTAACGACTCGAAATTTGACAAACAGGTTATTGAGATTTGGGAAAATCTTTTTAATTTGTTTTCGGCAAGTAATTGGGCTGTTAAGGGATCAAAGTTTAACGATTTGACCTTTGAGAACTCTACCAAACTCCTCCGTCAATTTTATGTTGAAACGCTTAAAATTTTAGATATCTGTACATGAACATCTATCTAACTTAATAACTTGATTTGAGCCCAAAACAATTAATATTAAGGGGTCATAATAGGGGTCAAATAAAAAAAAATTACCGCATCGGTCTCTACAAAATTACAATTTCTGGTCTAAACATTTTACATAAAGGGTATTTAGATATATGACGAGCTTTTTAATCGGTTTGGGTCGAATAATTGAAATAGCAATATATAAATGTATGTATGAATGTTTGCATGTCTACCTAAAACTTTCACCTAAGGCACCGATCTTTTAGACGTTGTGATATATATATATATATATATATATATATATATATATATATATATATATACTAGCAGGGGTTCCCGGCGTTGACCGGGTGTTTGGAGATGTATGTTGAGCCCCCAAAATCAGTATTGTTTTAAAGTTCTGACTGTTCACACGACAAATATCGAGAAATTGGCCAAAAACATTTATATCTACTTTCAACAGGGTACTTTTTATGGGGCGTCGCTTTTTTTCGCCAACATTTTCAAAAGTCATCCTCTCCTTTCGATTGTCTAGCCTGAATTATACCCTACGTCACTTCCGGTTTGGCAGTGGTCGTAACAGCAAAGATATCAAGTTATTTCCCATTGCTTTTCCTCCTTTGCAGTACGTTTTTGAGCCTGCCTTCCTATTACTACTTTTTTGGGGGCACAACATACATCTCCAAAAACCTGGTCAACGCCGAGAACCCTTGCTAGTATATATATGCGACATGGTCTGTCTGTCTGTCTGTCTGTCTCTCTTTCTCTCTTTATATATATATATATATATATATATATATATATATATATATATATATATATATATACATGCTTTTGGTGGACAACATTCAAGCAAGAGCGGAGGAACGATCCACGGATTCTTGTAATCACATAGATAGATAATTGATTATGTGTTCGTCACGTAGAGCTGAGAGATAAACGCACGCATTCAATATCACACGGAGTTAATTTTAATAGCATAAGATGTTTCTTTGTATATAAATGTAAGTTCACACACACTCACCAAAATTCCTAATCTATCTATATATCTATAAAAGTGAACGTGTCTGTGTGTCTGTCTGTCTGTGTGTCTGTGTGTCTGTCTATCTGTGTACATTTCCCTACGCAATAACTCTGTCAATTTTTAGTCTATAGACTCGAAATTTGAAATACCGGGTAGTGAGATTTGGGGAAATCGATGTGACGGGTGTCAGCCAGAAATTTGGCTGTTAAGGGGTCAAATTTCAACGATTTGACCTTTAAGAACTCTACCAAACTCCTCCGACAATTTTGGGTCTAGACACTTGAAAGTTTAGATATAGCTTCCTTGAACCTGGATCTAACTTAATAAAGTGATTTGAGCCCGAAACTATAAATTTTAAGAGGTCATAATAGGGGTCAAAAAAAAAAATTACTCTTTTTTTTTTTGCTCAGCATACACCTCCAAACACCCGGGCAATGCCGGGCTGAAATGCTAGTATAAGTATAATTCTGAACTTATATGTGTTTGTCCATGTTTTCAGATTCTGGACATGAACATATCCTTAAACTGTTATGTTTGTTTAGATTTTCCTGCGTAGCAATAGTAATATTGGGGTCTTTTTATGTTATTTGTAAATCCACAGTTAAAAACCTCCATATTATAACTGATATTCTAAAATAATATGCCTTTATACAAATTAAATATAGAAAAAAATTCTCATAATTATCTCGGCTTTTACAAATAAAATCAAAATGTGTTCCGAAGAACCAGTTGACGCATGCGCCATCGATTTTTTTCATAAATATTGCAAATGATTCACACGTATATCATTCACTATAAAATTAAAATGAACTTGTCACTCTATTATATCCAACCGTTCACTCATATAATGGAACTGTCAACCCCGGCCTGGGGCCACTGCTTCTCAGACAGCTTCGTCGGTAATATTCTGTATTTGCCTTCTGGGCTTACTGCTAGTCTAATATTTTTGAAAAAAAAAATCCGTGTTTTTTTTTTTGTCCTTTCTTCCGTTGCATTTTACTTCCACCATTTTAAGTAAATCAGCTGCGGATTTATTATTTCGACGCTTCCAGTTTTTTTTCTTCTTTTTATTGTTATCATCAGTATTCTTAAAGTATTCACACACAGGTCATTATCAGCCATTACT
Organism: Euprymna scolopes; assembly: GCF_053919585.1. Classification (NCBI taxonomy): domain Eukaryota; kingdom Metazoa; phylum Mollusca; class Cephalopoda; order Sepiida; family Sepiolidae; genus Euprymna; species Euprymna scolopes. The sequence continues at coordinate 87,217,206 of NC_136494.1, read as the reverse complement.
CTCTGATAATAACTTATTGTGTTCCCTAGAGTTTAATGAAAACAAGGCTTTTAGATTTTCTGTACTCTCCTCTTTTTTTCGATATTCTTTGCAAATGTCATCTTGTTATTGCAAACACCACTTGCCATTGATTATTCACTGTAAACAACCATTGATATGTCACTAAAATTTGAGTGCTAATACGCCTACATAAGGTTAAGTACATTTCCCTTCGGTTGATGTCTGTTTAGACTTTTACTCTTTAAGCCATCATTACTATTTTTATAGTATAAACGGAGTCTGACGTATTTTTTAGGAGGGCGAGAGTGTGTACGATTTCTTGAATTCCAGTTCGTTTGGGTTTATGTGGTATTATTTGTAAACACTAGGAGTTATCACACAAGTCATAATCAAAGATTGCAAAGTCTCAACAATCGATTCTCTTGCGTAGACTCTGGATGAAAACGTTTCCTCCCAGAATGAGAGTAACTTCAATACCTTGCTTTACTATTTGCAAATGCAACCGTTTTCTTTAATATTTCGCTAAGAATGATCTTTGATCATCACTAGAAATTTGGTTCTCCCCAAGGTAACAGGTACCTTTTCAAATCAAGTGGAAGTATTATCATTATTTTCAATATCAACTCTTCTTTTGCATTTTGGTTTTGTGTAAGTTTGTGCCGGCTTTGCAATCATCATCATCATCATCATCATCATCATCATCATTATTATTATTATTATTATTATTATTATTATTATTATTATTATTATTATTATTATTATTATTTGGCCCACAAGGAGCTTTCACACATGTCATTAAAGATCTCTCCTTGAAAACAACCCATGGTGTTCCTTGGTGCTGATTTACAACAAGTCTCCCCAGAATCCAGTACTCTCTACCTCTTTCAAAACCATTTGAAAATGAATTTGCCTTATCACAACAGTCGCTTACCATTCATTTCTCGCTGTCAGCGGCCGTTCGTTTCCACTGGAATTTGAGTGGCAATAAGTATCCCCAACGCCCCAGCTCTCTTCGCACTTGTTCAGCGATGGTCTGCTCAGCGCTCTCTCCTCGGTCTTTCAATCCTCCTTGACTCTTCTCGCCATATCTGGCATTACTCTTTTGGATGGGTGGTGATGGGACAATAGCATTAATTGGGGAGAGTATAAAGAACTTATATATAAATATATATATATATATATATATATATGTAGCTTCTATATATTTTGTTCCATGTAACGTTTATCCATGTTTTGTCTCGGCAGCAGTTTGTCTGGCTCGCGCATGTGACTTTTCTGTATTAGTCCCCGCATTCGAGGAATTTCCTTAATATTTCAACTGTTTTCATTATTTTAATTCGTTGTCTCTCTCGACTTATTCCTCTAATTCCAATTTAGCCCATTCTATTTTCAAAAAATTTTCGGAATTGTTCCTAGTGCTTCTACTATTATAGCTATTATCTTGATTTTGTTCATCTTTCATATCCCTTTCAACTCTCTGGCTAGCTCTTTGTATTTGCTCCGTTTTTCTTTTTCTTTGATATTTACCTTGTGGTCGGCTGAGACAGCAAAGTATACTATTTGACAGTACTTTTCTTTTTTGTAAATTATTGCAACATCCGTTCTTCTTGCTTGAATGAGTTTATCTGTTTGTATATCCATATCCCGTTGGACATTGTGATTCTCGTTTTCAAGTACTGTTGCGAGCTTATGCTTGTTCCATTTGTCTGTGCGTTCAGGATGCAGTTGCTTGCATAATTAGCGGTGTACTATCCTCTACACTTGGTCGTGCCATTTCTTGTATTCACTTTTGGACCAGTTTGCTTCTGTTACTTACTATATGGTTTATTGTTTCATGCCTTTACCCACTGAGGCTGCATTGGCTGTTTTCTTGTGTTTTCTCGACTTTTGCTTTGATTTGGTTTGTTCTTATTGAGTTATCTTGTGCTGCAAGTATTGGGAATTCAGTTTCTCGGTTTACGTGTTCAATTTGTATCCATGTCCATGTGTTTTCGTTTTTTTACTCCTTTGTCATTCCTATGAATCTTCCGTGTAGTTTTTCTCTTCCCATTTTTCTTTCCTCGTATTTTTCTTTGTCTCTCTGTTTACTGTTTTCTAGATGTTTCGTGTCTCTGGCTGCCATAATTATCTTTGTAGTGTTCTGTCGTATGCATTTTTCTCGTATTTTTGTGTGTGGCATTCACACAGTCTTCTATACAAAGCACTCCTCTCCTGCCGTCTTGCTTTTTCATGAAGAGTTAATCAATTCTTCTTTGGTTCACGTTCTGAACGGCACAGAGTATATTACTCTTTATACTGCCTATGAATTTGTAGCTTTTATTAGGTTCCTGCTATATCATAAAGTTTCCAGCAGTTTCCTTGTTCTCCGGAGGCATTCTTGTTCAAATCTTTCTCATTTATGCTGCTTTGATTGTGTCTGCTTATAGAACTCCCTATTATTTATACGCGTCATGTTCCTCTTGTGCCTTCATATCCGTTTTGTTGGGTAGTCCAATGCCTTTTTCCATCTCTAGTTTTCCCTTTCTTATAAGCAGTGGTTCATACCTTTCTATACCAAATTCTATTTGAATATCGTGGCTAGACATTCTGGCAGTGTTAATTAGTGTCTCTTGTTCTTTTTCGATCCCTGCAAAATGTTTCAGATCGTCTATATACATTAGGTAGTTCATTCTTTCCTCTGTATTAGAGACGTTGTATCCAGCTTGACACTTTCTCAGAATACTGTTCAGGGGCTTCATGGCTATTGTGAACAGAAATGGTGATAGTGAGTCTCGTTGGTAGATGTCTCTTTGTATGTAAATTTCTGTAATGTGTTGTCCATCAGCTGTCAATTCCAGTCTCCATGCTTTCATTGCATTTTCTATTACGTTGACGTCCTGTTCATTCTCTTTCGCTCCTTTCAAAAAGTTTCAGATTGACCACCAGGTGGTTTATTATTATCTCTGTATTAGAAAACTTGTATCCGGCTTAGCAATTCCTCAGTATATTGTTAAGGGGCACCATGGCTATGCGGAAAAGTAATGGGAATAGTCAGTTTCAGACTCCATGTTCTCATTGCATTTTACACCTGGTTAATGATCCTGCTTGGTATTTTATCAATTTTTCATGATTATATCATCTATGCTTGGGGGATCCTGTCGTACGCTTTTTGTAGTCGATCCATGCCATGTCTAAATTCTTCCTTCTTCTTCTTTTTACCTCCTTCAGGAATTCTCATCTATATATAGCAAATAATATGTTCCTCTTTTTCCTTTTATTCATCATTTCTTTTCCGCGGGAAGAAGTCAGCGATTATGCAGGAAGTGGTAGGTTTGTTCCCGCAGTTGTGCTGTTGGTATTTTCCCCATAATGGGTAGGCAATTATTATTATTATTATTATTATTATTATTATTATTATTATTATTATTATTATTAGTGTTCATTTCTTACACTTGTAAAAATAGCCAATAACATTTTAAAGGTCAGATTACATTAAAAATGCGATATCACAGACACTCTGCATTGAAAGATCGATCTAACGAACATGAACAAATATAATAATAACAATTCATTTACTGTAGCCTTATCTCTTAACATTATAATGATAATCGTGTAAGAAAAGAAAGTGGTAGTAATTTCCACATGCAGCGGTTCTCCATTGATGAAAAAAGTCAGTGAAACTTTACGTAAAATTGACACATTACCAGCGTGAAATAAAAAATCGAACATTTTCTGCCAAGAGATTGAGAAATAAATTTTCAATTTTAAATTAAAACGCGATTTTTGTATGTAACTATAGATAATAATATTACTTTCTTACAATAAAGAGACATCTGTTATTTTATCTCGTTTTGCTTATTTCTCTATTATAAAACAATAAACATTATTTTCGTAGAAAAAATTATAAACTTATATAAGTCATGTGTGTCTGTTTTTACAATGCAAATAACCAATTTGGAGAAAATATACTGAAAGTAAAATACCAGTTCTATCAAGTCCTATTTATAGATAAAACATATTTCTCATTAATCTGAATTTCAACAGATCCTTATAGTTATTATTAATCACGCAGGTTACTTACGTGCGCCATTAACGGTGACTTTTCACTAATGATAAGGATTTCCATAATATGTTTTTGAGTGGAAATATGCCTTTTCGAATTTCCAGTACTTTTCACATATTTCAAAAACCGTTGACAAAACATTGCGTTTTCACAACTCCAATCTCCATTGATATTTTGATGACGATATAGTGAAGAGATTCTGTAATACAAGTAACAATAAATAAAAAAAGAATAAGTATTCAATGCTTTATGCGGGGTCTCATGGAGCTAAGTTGATGTTATCTCAGATTGTGATATGTACAATATATATATATATATATATATATATATATATATATATATATATATATATATATATATATATATATATATATATAGGACTATCCATTTATCTAGTGTTTCCTTTTCAGATTAAATATGTTTTTAACTCATTCCAAAGTGTTTTTTAACATATTTCATTAACTGTTTGCTTATATTATAAGCTCTATTTCCTATTTTGTTTTATCGAGCTTTTATATCTGGCTGAGATAATTTTATACATATTAATTCTTTAATATTTATAATTTACTTTAATTTTACCATCTTGGATCATTTTGGTAAATTCAATTGCAATTTTCTTTCTATATATATATATATATATATATATATATATATATGTATATATACACGCTATGTATATATAAATGTTATATATACATATAAATGATATATATAAAAATGTTATATATATATATAAATGTTATATATATATAAATGTTATATATATATATATATAACTATATATATATAACTATATATATATATATATATATATATATATATATATATATATATATATATATATATATACTAGCAGGGCATGTTTACCGACGTTGCTCAGTGGAAGAATAACATATCAAAAGCAGAATCGATATTGCCGGTCGACCAAATGAATAATCTGGAATCCACTCCCGGGCATTGGTTCCCAGTGGCAGCTATTGAGAACATATGTCTATGATCGTCAGCTCTGTTGGCTACTAACGATAAGTGTTGGTTTGGGGCAATAATTTGCATGTACTTGGTGATAATATAGAAAGCATTTATTTACTCTTTAGATTGAGCGAAAACAGAAGTAGATAACTTGAAATATATATAGGCCAGTAAAAGTGGGCTCCCTGTAAATGGTAGTGAGAAAGCTCCTCTTAAACGTTTACTGGTTTACATGTGAACTGGTCGTCCTTTGTACCCAAATCATGCAAGGTCGACTTAATTAATACGCTCGTACATGGAACTCTTATGATATGTTCACCTAATAGATTGGAGTCCGAACTTGATAAGATCAGATAAATATTTATCAATAACGGTTATCCCTTTGACCGTATTGAAGACTGCATTGACAAGACGGTTGATGATTTTAAATCCCCTAAAAAGTTTGGGCCTGCGAAATGCCCGGTTTATTGAAAATTACCGTGGATTAGGGATAAGAGTATTAAATTGTCAAAACACATTGTTAGACGTGTTTATAAGTGGTTCTACTCTGGTTCCCTGCGTTTGATATACACTACGAGACCTGCTTTTCCTTCTTTTCGCAAAGATAGTTTGCATTACACCCAAATTAGTAATATTGTTTATCATTTTAAATGCCAGTCCGATGCTGGTTATGTTGGGCGAACATCTTTGCATTTGCTAACTCGTATAAACCAGCACGTTCCATCTAAAATCAGGCAGGGGATGGTATGATCGGGTAGTCTTCCTCCTTCCGTAGCCTTGGACTCTACCATTAGCCAGCATTTGGTTGACAATCCATGCTGTGCTGAAAATTATAAAATAGAGTGGTTCAAGGTAATACACAGAGCAGACTCCAAAAATATTTTAAAGATTTTTTAGTCTGTCTCTATTGCGGTTCGAAAACGTTTATGCCGGCCAAAGGAGACCACGAAAGCGTTATTTCTCTTTAGTGAAATTTGACCCGGTTTTTCCTCGTCCCCCTTTCCCCTCGCGGTGCCAAAGTTTAGTTTTAATCGCTTTTAAACGCAATTGCAGATTAAAGCTTTCTTTTAATCGTTTTTTCCCCTTATTTTTGACACATTCAGATTCCCCGGTAGTGCTCTTTAATTTCGCCAGTAATATTGTTTTTGAATGCTATCGATTTCTCCTGACGAGATGATAGCCAAAAGAGCGCTCAAGATATTCCTGTACATTTTATTCAAATCCTTATATAAATATTGTATCTACAAACATTTATTTAAAAAAAAATATATATATATATACATATATATATATATATATATATATATATATATATATATATATATATATAATTTCCATTTTTAATTATTGTCGTTATTCGTTGTCACAGCTTCTTAATTGTTTACCTATAATCGTCAGTGGCATGACATTCCTTTTTTCTTTCAGATGTGGTCCTAAGTATTTTAATTAACCGTATTGTATCTGCACTTATATGTAATATAATATATAACTTTCTTAATGTTTTATATTCATTTTAGATACTTGGCACGTATCATGTACTTTCCTAATTTGTTTATTATCTTGAACTTCACTCTGTGATACAATGGGGTAGCGAATCCTTGATTTCAAGTTTTTTCTTTCTTCATATTAACTATTATCTCCCCCGGTTACTTATGTTTGGTTAGGGTTTACATTTATCTATATATAAACCGTCGAATGTTCAGGGTTTTGTTTTCATTTTCTCTTCACGTGACGTGTGTACCCTGCAGGTGTTCAACCGTAAACTTTTTCATAATTCCAATGGATTGCGTCATCAGCAATTGTGTTTGCTTTTTATTTGCTTTATTAGTTGCTGCATAATCGTATGAGTGATTCGCCAGTTTTAGTATTATTATTATTATTATTATTATTATTATTATTATTATTATTATTATTATTATTATCATTATTATTATTATTATTATTATTATTATTATTATTATTATTATTTATTATTATTATTATTATTATTATTATGATTATTATTATTATGATTATTATTATGATTATTATTATTATTATTATTATTATTATGATTATTATTATTATTATTATTATTATGATTATTATTATTATTATTATGCTTATTATTATTATTATTATTATTATTATGATTATTATTATTATTATTATTATTATGATTATTATTAATATTATTATTATTATTATGATTATTATTATTATGATTATTATTATGATTATTATTATTATTATTATGATTATTATTATTATTATTATTATGATTATTATTATTATTATTATTATGATTATTGTTATTATTATGATTATTATTATGATTATTATTATTATTATTATGATTATTATTATTATGATTATTATTATTATGATTATTATTATTATTATTATTATGATTATTATTATTATTATTATGATTATTATTATGATTATTATTATTATTATTATTATTATTATTATGATTATTATTATGATTATTATTATTATTATTATTATTATTATTATTATTATTATTATTATTTATATGGCATGTTCTGGTGGCTGAGTGCCAACATGTCTCCCCAGATAGTCTGTACTCCCTACTTCTGTCTATAACAATTACAGATGGGTTTGTGTTATCGCGGCCACCGCTTACCATTGATTTCTCGTTAGTTGCGGCCATCGGTCTTCACTAGAATTTGGGTGGTAACAAGCCTCACCAAGGTGCCAGTCCTCTTTTAACTCGTCCAGCGGAGAACTGGCTAGTGTATTCTCTCCTCGGTCTTCCCATCCTCTTTGATGCTCCTCGCTTTGTCGTGGTGTCAGTTCTTGCAGACAAACACAAAAATTAATAAATAAACCAAAATGTAATAAAAATTCCAATTCTTTTTATTCCATATGATACGCTTAGGTATTTTACAGTTTGCTGCATTCACTTATTTGTGGTTTATCGTTTCGTCTCTTTGTCCGAAGAGGCTGCATTTGCTATTGTCTTGTCTTGTCGACACTTTCATTTATGTGCTTTTGTCTAATAGCGGGATCTTGTGCAGCTGTTAATAAGGATTTTGGTACTCTGTTGAGGATTCCTTCCTGCAGCCATATTCAAATGTTTTTGTTAGTCTCATCTTTTTTCATCCTTATAGTTGTAGTTGTTTCTCTTCCCATTTTTCTCATCGCGTCTTATTCCTTGTTTACTTTGTTTTTGTTTTGTTTGTTTGTTTTCAGTATTTTTTTGCTGCAGTAATTATTATTTCAGTTTTCTGTATTATGCATTTTCTCATGCTTTTCTTGTGTCATTTGTTCAGTCCTGTATACTAACTAGCCCTCTTCCACCGTGTTTTTTCTTTCTACATAGAGCCAGTCAATGTCATCCGTTGTATGGTGTGCATTGTGCATTGTCATGATTTTTCTGCCTTTCTGGTCAAGACGGCTTTGTTTCTCTTTGGTCTATCCTATAAACGGCCCCGAGTATCTTAAAAGTGATACTGCTCACGTTTGTGTGCTTTTAATTAGATTTCTACTATATCGTTTCGTTTCTAGGGGTTTTCTTGTTCTTCTGACGGATTCTATTCCTATTGTTTCTTTCGTTTCTGTTGATTTGACAGTGTCCGCTTCCAGAACACCCAAATATTTGTAGCTATCATGTCGACCTAGTGCCCTCATTTTCGTAAGGTTGGGTAGTATCATACCTTCCGTTGCTTCAAGTTTTCCCTTACTTATTATTATGAGCGCACATTTTTTCATCTCGAATTCCATTCGGATATCCTGACTTAAGATTCACGTTGTATTAATAAGTATTTCTAATTCCCCCTTTAGCTTTTGTACATAACTTCAGTTCATTCATGTTCATGACTTGATTCATTTTGTCATTTGTATTAGTGAACTTGTATTCGGCTTAACATTTTCTTAGTATGTTGTTTATGTGCATCATAATTATAATGAATAGTAGTAGTGATAGGGGATGACCTTGGAAAATACCACTTTGCGTTTTATTATCCGTTATATATCTCTGTCAGATGTTAGTTCAAGTCTCCATGTTTTCATTGCATTTTTTATTAAATCTATAATCTTGTTGGATATTTTGTAAATTCTCGGGCATTCAATTTTCCATGTTTGCGGGATTATGTCATATGTTGTTTTGGAGTCGATCCTCGACATTGCAAAATTCTTCTTTCTACTTCTGACTTCCTTCATAATCATTTGGTCTATATATATCAGGTCATGTATTCCTCTCCTTCCTTTTGGCTTCCTTTTTGTTCCTCAGGAAGTAATCCAGGATTATGAAAGGAATGATATATTTGTTCTGTTAGCCGTGCTGTTAGTATTTACCAAATTGTAGGTAAATATGTAATAGGCTTGTAATTGCTGGAATGGTTTCTTTCACTGCGTCTTTTTGCACGGGAGTTGTTTTACCTTTCGTCATTCATTCTGGTACTTGTGCTTCTTGGATATATCTTTTCAGGCTTTCACTGATTCTTTCATTAAGTGTTGTGAATTTTTTATACGAATAAACGGGTATTCTTTCATGACCTAGTGCTCTTCATATTTCGTAGAGTCCCCTTGAGCGTTTTCTTGCTGATTTGATATTATGTCCCTTCTTCAATTTGCTGCATCTCCTCTCTCATGTGTTTCAGCCATTCAGCATATCTATTATGATCCTCTCGCTCTTCCCATATCTGCCTCCAATAGAAATGTGTTTCTGTCGGGATCAGTTGTTCTGTTCTCGTTTTTTCCTACGTTCATGTTTTGATAAAACTGTCCTTCGTTGCTTTCAAAGACCTGTTTGGTTTGCACTGTTCAGTTTTAAATCTGTATTGTCTTAGCTTTCCATCTTTTGCTTCATTTGTTTGCTTTAATTCTTCACGTCTCTTGTTAAGCCCCTACATCCTATTTATATTTCTACTGTTCCATCCTCTTGTAGAAATTTTTTTTTTGTTTATTGCTTTGACTTCTTTATTAAGTTTGTTGATCTGAGTTTCCAGCCTCAGTTCCCATCCAGGTCCTGTCAATCTATTTTCTTTCTCCACCTTTTCATCTACTTGGAACTTCATATTTACTGCCTTGGCATCTGCGTAAATTAAACTGTGTAAGTCTGTAATCGTATCTGTTGGAATGTATGGTAGAAGCTGCATAATGCACAGGACTAAAGTAATCCCCAATACTATAGAAGTCAAGCTGTATCTCTGCACATTCTTACCACGGTTTGAAACAGCCATACAGAAAAATGTATATACAGCAAGAAAACGGATGCACGACTAACCTCTTTCTACATCAGTCTACCCGTTTTTATGAGCTGGCATCGACGCGTACTGTGTATTCTTGGACATGGTCGTTTAGTTTGCGGTAATCCATAACATATTGCACTTTTCCCATATTATCCTGAACAATCGTCATTAACCAGATACACCACTAAATATGGGGACCGAACTCTTCTTGTACGGTATCTGCAACCTGTTGTGAATTCAAGTTTTCAATTCGCAACTTTAGTCCTTCCGAACATATCTAGACATGATTATTCAGGTTGCTGATTAATCAGCTTGTTTTGTTGACCACTAAATCTACTACTTTCACGTCACTTTTTAATTTGTCTTAGTAGAGTCGAACGTGACATAAAGTCGGGTCGTCTTAGTTTCTAATGCAACAGCAGTGAAAACAGTGGAAACTTTGTTCGAGAAATTAGTCTGACCGTGCTCATTTATACGAACACCGTCTATAGAGCAATGAGATGAGAAGAACCAACCTCAATGGATCTACATAAATCGCCAGCATCTCGACGACTACTCGAGCAACCACGCTGTTTTGCATCTAATTAGTGGACTACTAACTGAACTTCTCACAAGAGATCGTGTGCAATGTGAATCAATCAATGAGCCACGCATCACTGTTGACACAAAAACTCATCATTGGTAGGTTGGTTTCCATTTTACTCGGGGCGAGAGAGGGTCTCACATCTTACCCCTGTTTTCAGGACATTTAGACGAGACATGAACCTTCCTCTGGCGTCTGTAAAATCGAATGTTTAATTTACGGTACTGTCTCGATCGTTTACCTGGTAGGGTATTGGCCAGAAGTATTGGCATAGAGCAATTAAACGCGGCAGTGAGTTCTCTGTTGGTTTGAGTATACACACGTTTACTCGATTGATCTGTAAACGGTTACAGCCATCCATTCATTGTTTATGATAGTATTTACTCGTTTGAGCATGCTATATGTCTTGATGTGGTCAATATCGGCGTATGCATGCCGCAACTTCTGGGTATGAGCAGGCCGTCCGGCTGCGTATACATAATTAAGGCGATCCTCCGAACAAGATGTAAAGTTTCGTCTGCGAGCGACAGTTGGTGGAAACCATCGAAAGTCCTAATCTATACCTGTTAGTTGCAAGAGTATTACTTGCTTAAACCTGTCCTCCTCCACGTTCACTTAAAAAACAGTCTACAACATACATTGCTCTGTTTTTATCCGAAGTGATTTTAGGTCGACCTTACCCCTTAGTCATAATGAAAAAAATATCTTGCGTTGGATGTTTATTACTCAGTCTATTTGAAAAAAAATCACAAAAATGCAAGTAACAGATCTTCAACGATATCAATGACAATACCGCTAAACTATCTAATCTAAGGATATTTATTACTTTGAAGGAATCATTCGCACCACTATAAAATATTTCAGCGAATCAATGACAATAGCATGTTTATCCTATTTAAATCATATAAACTTGATATTAAAATTTAAATTGCAAAAAACATTACCTGATTAACACTCCTAAAATTTAATTCTAAATCTTTTATATGTTATAATAATCTGAAAAGAGTTCGGTTAGAATACGCCTATTCAAGAATCTTAACATAGAACAGATAGAGACTTAGTTTAACGTTGAGACAGTTACCGCAAGACATAAAAAGGCATAATTAACACCAAAAAATTACACCCATTACTCATAAGTGCAAAAAAAAAAATAATGCTTATTTAGCTTTACTAATATTCGTAAAACAAAAGTAATGATCTATTACAGTGGTGGAAAAAGATATAGGGGAGGTTTCCACATCTGAATACATTTGCTTTACATATTTAAAGACATCATGAAGATTGAGACCCTCTTTAGTATAGGTTGTAATATATATATATATATATATATATATATATTTATAATGATGTAACGGCATGTTCGAAATTGTTTCTGTTTCAAGCACAAATGCATTATGATAAGGTTATTTTATTTTACACTTATGTGCAAGCTTTTAGCATCGCACATACAGTACGGCCAATCATAAAATCATCAGTAGGTTATCTGATATGAGAGAGGCGCGTTTGTAATGAAAGGTTCTAGTTTAGACCACAATTGAAGCATGATAATATAGATTTACATTTAAAACATGAATGCAAGCCATTATATATAAAAAATAATTCTCTAAAACAAACAGTAGGTTCTCTACAGTGCAATGTATACTACACTGCATAGTGCATTTAGTAACATGGAGTAGGCGTGTTAAGCTTACCTACGATGCATAGCAATTGGTTCCTAATTTAGAACAGACAATAAATCGATTTGATTAAGTATGCGATTTCACTGATTTTGATGACAATAAAAAACATGGGAGCGTGAAACATTCGTTGGTCATCATTCAATCCCGGACAACGTCGCATATACATGCGTATATATACGTCGCATCTATATGCGTATATATACATATATATATATACATATATATATATATATATATATATATATATATATATATGTAGCACTTATATTATGTCTATTGTGTAAGCTGTTCGTATGCTACTTTTTGGCTGATATTACATTCTTTTAAATTAAGTATAGTCAACTTTATACGAATTTCTGTTTGCTTTTCTTTCAAGGAAGCGATAATTTTAATTTCTTGAAAAAGATTCCAATCATGGCGTCTGCTTTAAATTGACACGCATGATTAATTTTTTCGCTGAATTGCTGTAATTCAAGGACACGAAAGTAACAGAGCGAATATCAGTTTGATTGGACAGAAAAAAACATAGTGAGAGTGTGACCGGAAAAATCAATGTAGTAAAATGTGGTATGAGAGAAACGGGATAAAAAGAGATCTATCTTACATCGTAGCCTCCGGTGGCGACTTATTTTTATCCACGAAATCATATATTAGTGAACAGATCTATCGTAGTCGAGGGTTAACCTTTGACTTGATTTTTGTTTGCTACTACAATAATATATAAAAAAGGGCATTGGTCTATTCTGTTTATTTTTTTCCTCATCTGTGGTCCTCAAATTATCATGTTCGGAGTTTAGTTAGTGTTTAGTATGAGGTATTCGAGAACTGAAACACAATCACTTGACGAATATTTTAATGATTACACAAAATCCTATAATCTTAGTAAAAAGTGAACATATAACTATTAGTCACAATGCAAAGGCACTTGCAGAAGCAGCAATAATTTATGAGAGGTTCACTGTGTTAGTTATTTTACAATGTTCAATTTGAAATAGAATGTTAGTCATTATTATGGGCACAAGTTTTATAACATAATTATGTCGAAACATACAAACACAGAAGTTATACGAGTTTGACAATGATCAGGTCCAGATATGTAAACATTTAGAAATACCAGACGATGAATGTTTTTTTACAGAAATCGTTCTTGTCAAAGCATGGATCCATTCAAAATAAAACATTGTCAACAATACTTGATTCTAATACGTTTTCCAGTAATAACCCTTATGGATTGTGAGGACTAAAAGATAAATTAAGGAGAGCGACAGTTACACTGTAGTTGAAAGTAAGCTCAAGATAAACACTCCCATGTCTTATGGAGGTGCGAAAACAGTTATGCATACTTGCAAAAACAAACTGCAACTCTTTACGTCTTTCCGTTTCTTCCCAGACCAGTTTCTACATTGAGGTAAGAATCGCTTTTTATGTAAGGTAAATGCGCAGATTGAGTCAATACACCATATTTTACACGCATCAAGCATTTCTATAACGTTTGCGTTCCAATTAACATTTATGTGGTTTGGAAAGTTTAAGTTTGAAACAGGCAAGTAAGTCGGCATCTTACACTTCAATTAGAAAAAAACATATGCTATCGCGAAACACACTGAACGCAACTTATATTCAATGGTCTCACATAACATGTTATTTCTGTTTATCAGGCTGCTACCCTTGTTCTCATAAAATATTTCGCTAGTCTATACAACTAAAATAATATTACTATGTATAATAATGCATTTTTATAATCAGCTATGCCTTTACTAGAGTCAGTTCGTTTGTGAGTCATGTTAACGTCTGAACCAGAGTTTTCATCGGTAATCGCGTGTCTGAGTGACCATATTTTAATAACATCTGTTTTTTTTTATTTACAAAAATGAAAAAAATCAAAAGTTATTCAAAGATGTGTATGCCATACACACAGGGGAAATTACCCAGCTGCACATACGAAACCGTATTGTTTCCTTATTAATATTAAATGGTCCGGTGCTTTGTGCTGCACATTGCGTCGCTAACAGGAAGTTATTTTCTGCAGAATCTTGTCTAAAGATTTTGAGTTTAATAAGTATTTGTTCCAGTTTTCGAAAAAGCATTATATTTGATAAAGAAGTTAGTTTGATTTTCTTAGTAATGTTGTATAGCTAGATTTGAATACTTCGCTCTATCACGAGTACCAAATTAACACATGTTATATAATAGGTGAACTAATATGACATATGTAATATATTGTTGGGTTTGATTGGGTATGTACAGTGAATGGACATACTGCCTATGTATGTGACGAAGGGTGCATCTGCATGTGCGTACATGTTACTAAATGCCTATGGTGCTTCTTCACTAATTGAACATTAGCGTTGTATTAGTGTTGCAGTAAAGGTGTGTGTTCTTAACATTTTCTTGGTGAATAATTTCCTTTAACCCTGCCGTGATCATTAGTAGTGTCTCTTTGGTGATCGTGTGTGGATGTCTCTTAAAGTACGGTCATGTGTTGACATATAACACGAAATAAATAAACGCGGCATACCTGGTTCTGCTGGTCAGCCTTTTTTCGGGAGGTTCTTCTCTCATCTTGAGGGAGTTGATTCTCTTGACAAGAAGACGCATGCAATTAACTCAAGACGATTGGTTGTTTTTTATGGTTGTTTAATTGCTTCCAGGCATTATGTACCGTTATGTAGCAGTGGTGCGACTGACGATCTTTACTTGGGTGGCTAGTTCTTACACGTCCGAGGTCTGAGATGCCTCTTCCTTGAGAGGAGCTCCCTTTCAAATAATTGTCTTCTGTTGAAGTCCTCAATCAAAGTCCCTATTTTCTCAGCAAACTAGAAGACGTAATCACATACTCGTACTTTCGGTCCGTTATTTTTAGAGCTTCCTGTGAAGTTGATCGGTTCACGAGTTTGATGTGACTGTGACATGTTGTACGAATATATCAAAATACAGCTAACAATATCCCCGTTCACTACGCCAGTAAGATAGATAGATCGATAGATAAATATATAAAAAGATAGACAGATAACTAGTGGTTCTGAGTTGCGTGATAACACGTACACACCCTATTGCTATTGAATAAAGACTAAACACACACGGATTAAATGGTAAGTAATATGCCGAATATTATATAATTTTTTGTACTAATTAAAATGCTTCCATAATTTAACAGAGCTATCAATGTGCAACGTGAACCGACATCTTGCTGCCCAACTCCCTACATAGTGCCCCAGTCGTTGTTGCCCCTGATAGTAGCTCCCTACACCTGAGTGGCAATGTGCCTTGTTTGGGGTGAAAACGTAATTAAAAATAAAATAAAAATAAAAGGGAAACCGGATCTTGGTAGACATTTCATGTTAATTTAAAAACAGAGTTAACATAATGCAACGTGATATTCCCGTATACGTTTTACAATATAATATTTTAATAAATACATAATGCTCCTTAAACAAAAACCCAACAAAGAAAATAAAAAAAGCCCTAGAATTGCTTTGTAACTAAGTAAAACAGTGGCATATATCAATTGAAGGAAACGACCATCAGCTAAACAGACCTACTAATTATAGCACTCATCTATGCTTCTAGCAGAAATACTCGATGTTGTTAAGAACTGGATGAGAATCAACAAATGTTCCACTCTACAATACTTTTATTGTCATCGAAATCGATAAAATAACTCATTATTTAATCAAATCGATTTTTTTATTTATCGATTGAATAAATCGATCAAGAAATTAATAGATGCATTAACTATAAGACTAATATAAAGCTTTGCCACGAAAGATGACACGAAGTTAATTCAACAAGAATCCTAAAACTAAAGGCCAACCCATGGAAGATTCACAAGCCATCTTAAGTATAGCTGCAGTATCAGCAAATATGGCATATATTTATCGATATGTATTCTATAGAAAAACCAGTTATTATTTTACATGACACCTACATATATAAACAATTGTTATCTTTTTTCTTTCTTTTTATTATAAACATTGAACCTATGCCCTCCTTATACATAGACTTGAAAAAGCGAAACGCCACCTAGCAAATTTTATTATCGTTAATACGAACTATGCATTTAGCATGCGCAGATAAAAAAGATAGAATGAAAAACATTTATTTTTCTTATTCATCGTAGACTCGGGTATTTTTCCGTTGAAAAAAATCTCACAATTGCGCACTTTAAAAAAAATTAATATAATTAAAAAGTGTGTCGAAATATTTTCATTTTTACTGATTAAACGAAATCTCAGCAAAATAGTTATAAAGTTTAAAAAGTATAATTAATAATGATATAATCATTCTAAATGTGATTTCCTATTATTTAGTTTTCGTAATTTGTGAATGTTATATAATTAGTAAAAATATTATAAGTAAGGATGCGTATAGTAATTGATTTCATTTACTGTAGAATACACGACAGGTGAACTATATGAAATTATTTGGTATGTGACTAAGGAAAGTTAAAAAATGAGACTATGCCGTTTCGTCTTACAATTCTATGAACAATGTATCTGACAAAGGGGGAAGAATTGGTGTTTTCTGAGTCGAGTGTTGATTTTCGACGGTTGCGCAACAAGATTTTCAATTCTAATTTCCTCCGCTTTTATCAAGCTTTGTTCCCGTATGTCTTTCTTTATAAACAATTAAAAGGTAATACTAGAGGAAACTGTAAAAATATCACAACAGGCTATTGTAAATAAAAAAGAATACCAACATAGTAGTAATTCTACTTAGTCTATAATATCATTGTCAAAGACAAAGAATGGCTCATATAACGATCAGATTCGGAGTGATTTTGAATTTCGTATTTCTATTTTTTTTAATTTTACTGACTTTGCAAAATTATCTTTTTCTGATTTAAATAGCTGGACTCTAAATAAGCGGGTGATTAAAAGAGATAAAATTATCCAGCTAAACTTAAATAATCTAGCATTGCTTTTTACGTTTCAGTTTAAATTAGTGTTCTTCAACTAAACCTCGGAAAATGAATCAACTATTTATGGACCGTTAAATACACCGCTCGACACACTAGATTTTCGCCAATGTTAGGATCAATGCAAAACATTATACTCGATTTTATTCCAATTAATAGAACACAGTTTATACTCGCGTTAGCAAAAGTGATATTTATATTTTTGGCAACTAATGTTTGAAATCGCATATTAACGTATGTACAATCGCTTTCACACTGCACTCACCTATATTTACTGACTAAATCAAATATAATTCATACAGTTTCCTAGAATTAATAAAATAATTTAAATTTCAACTATATGATATTATAGATCGTATATAAATACTTCCATATAATTATTTACTCGCAATTTACTATAAAAATGAAATGTAATAAAATGTAATAAAAAAGCCTATACGAGGAAGATTCATCGGCTGTAAATAAAATTAACTGTTTTACAACTAGTTTTATAACTGACATATTACGAGGCTAACCTATTGTTGTTTAGTTCTATAATTGTATTTCGTATTTTGTTCGCAAACGAGGAAAGTATTAATATTTTCCATGACCGCTGTTCGTTTGAGTCGTTAGTATAATAAACATGTGTACAATTAATAGTATGCGCTTTTCCTCTGATGTTTCTGCTAAGTATCACTTCGATAAGCTATCGAGTTTTATCAAGACTTGAACGTAATATGAGAAGAACAGTTAACCTGTTAGGAAATACTATTATAAATAGTATCGCCACAAATAATAAAACAATTTTACTAATATCTTGCGAGTAAATTAGTTAGAAAGCGCTGTAGGAATATCGAGCAGGTTAACATATTTTTTTTTACATTTAAACTTTTGTTGCTATATTTAAAAGACTTTGCAAACGCATAATTCAAAAAAATTAAACCCAAGATCAGTGCATTAAACAACTAGTCACGCGTTTCCTTGTTTTAATTTAATTAGTATTTAACCACATGATCGGTTTTTAATGCCGTTAGTCTGATCACGTTCATAAAAGAACAAGGTTCTCGTTGAATTAAATGCATTATTCTACAGTGAATTGTTTTTGCAACTATTCATTTCAATGCACGATGTTAATCAACTTGATAGAAATCACATTTTCAAAATTGTGAAGATATTATAAACAGTAATTAATTCTATAAATCTTTACTTAATGTAATATCGACATGAGTTTATTTTACTTTAAAATAAAATAAGAGTCAAAGTGCCGATTTGATGTACTAGACCTTTATTTTTGAAATTTCTAATTGAAAGAGCATATATTTTTTGCGATTTTGCATTCGAACTCGTTACATTATACGCTTGCTGTAGAAGAGTTGACTGATCAGGTCGGAATCTTCTTGCATATAGATCGACTTAATAGTACAAGATTAAACAAAAACTAAACGACACAATTTTTTTAAATAAATACTTAATTGTAATTATTTCCTTTTTTTCTCAGAATATAATAATGAAACTGGAGGATAATATATTAGTAAGTATTGCTCGCCCGCATGTTATGGACAATTAATGAAGACACATTTTCCCTTAAAGCGTAATTTTCCCAAAAAATGATACAGTATAGTGCAATATAAATAAAAAAGAAAATTTCAATGCCGCTATATACGATAAAAAAATTAACCGTGTTCCGAAATTCAGAGTTTGGAACTGTGCGAATTGTAATTTCTAAATTTCAAGGAGGAATTTATTTACGAGGGATAGTAAATGCTGGGACAAACAAAAGGAACATTGACGTTATACTGAACTCAGACGCTACGTGTACAAGTTTGCCTCAAACGCTGCGGTAGGTATTTTAAATATATTTTAGATAATTAATTTTATGTATAACGATAAGGATAAATGGAAATCAAGGATTAATCTCAAGTTGCAATTTTGTAAACGCTGATAAATTCGATAAATTTTTTTATGTGTTTCGTTTATGTTATCTTTCTGTTATTTTTTAGACAACTAATATTATGTTAGAAAACCTGAAACTCTCTAATGACCACGTAATTTGATATAACGACGACAACAGCAGTATTCGTTGAGCAAACTTTAAACAAAATCTTTCTATGCATGTATAATAGTAAATAAGATTTTTAATACAATAAAAAACAGCAGCAAAGCAAATAAACCAATGCAAATAAATTCTATCAAAATTGTGAAAGCATTTATAATGTTAGGATTATGCACTGCGATTAGACGAAATACTAAAAAAGGGCATCAAGTGAAAGGTGGCTAAGTTTAGGTAGGAGGTTAATAGCGATAGAGATCAGGGAAAGTTTCCGAGGCAGCAACGTCGATTATATCTGACGGTTTCAAGTTACAGTTCGTGACCGATGATTGCCGGGTTTAGGTGAGATAACTGCCCAACCCTTGGACTTCATACGCTAAGTGTCACGAATCCTTGCATCACGACATCACAGCTAGACAGGAAGTCAAGTTAAGCTTGGGATAATGACCTATACCTATCAATAACAGCTGCACTCAGACACTCAGAAAGATCTGTATACGGAAGAAAATACTTATCAGCAAGCGAACCCCCATACACCCCCACACACACTCACACACAGAAACATACATACACGCACGCTCACACACTCATATATATATATATATATATATATATATATATATATATATATAAAGGTCGTTCCAAAAGAAATGCATCTTATTCCTAAACTAAAAACGTAAAACGGTGATGAGCAACGAAGACAAGCATTAAAACATGCGAGGATTTGGCTACAGAATATTTTATTTTCAATTATAATGACCATTCTGAATGTAATTCTGTCGGTCTCTTTTGATGCCTTGGTCGTAAATATCCACAGGGCATCTTATCACTCGCATTTCTCTCGTCACTCTAAAATAATTAACCCGTCTTCAAACTTTGCCGACATGAACTGCATCGACTTCGTAGACATTCAACAGGCACCGGTGAATGTTGAATGGTTAAAGTTTTTACTGGTAAAATTCAATAATGCCTTTTTTTAATCTCACAGGATCAATCACAGCAACAACAACTAAATTTATAAGTCACCAAGGACACTGCAATTTGTCACAGCCTCTCTTCAAGTCCGGGGAAACTAAAAAATGGGTTTACTTGAAGATATATATATATATATATATATATATATATATATATATATATATATATATATATATATATATATATATATAAAGAATTTCTAATAATAATAATATTAATAATAATAATAATAATAATATATAAATATATATATATATATTACAAAGAAATCACCACTTATTGAGGCCCATAGGTCAATCGAGGACAAAGGGGGTTAAAGAGAGTAGTCAAAAAGAAAATATCATAGTAATCGTTAGAAGTGTAAATTTGGTTAAGGGGAACGGTTCACAAAGAACTTCTTTAAGACGACCATATTATAGTCAGCTGGAAAGCAGGTGAACAGAAGATAGAAGAAAGCTTTCTTCATGGAATCGACGTTTAGGTTTAGCACATATAAAGTGTGGGGGAAATTATTGATAGTGTCTCAGATAGACGAGTGTCTCTCGTAAATGTTTGGCGAGTGGGGACCAGAGATTAGAGCTCAGATTCGCACTTGCCATGTAAATAAGGATACACAGATGCAGGCTCGCAACGGCTCTTTTATGAGAAATAGGTTGAAGGAAAGAGAAAATGGCATCCCCTATTAAGCTATGAAGTCTATTCTGAAATCTGTAAGGGCAGGATAAGACCTTCCTAGCAGCTCCTGCCCAAATGTGACAGTAATACTCCATTCTTGGACGTACCTGACTTTTATATGGGTAGAAATTGCATCAGCAGGTAGATATTTATTGGTGGATAGAAGGATCACACCCCTTTTCCAGTAACCTTGGCCACTGATTTGATGTACATGTTCCATTTCAGATCAAGAGTAAAGGTCAAGCCTAAAAGCTTGTCAAAACATGGGGCCTATGTATGTATATATATATATATATACATATATATATATATATATATATATATATATATATGTATTCGTATTTTAATTATGTAAAATATTTTATGTTTTATATTTATACTAAGCATTTACAGAGCTATGAAAATACGGCCTGTCGAGTTCTGAATATTATATGTACGGGTTTATTTTGTTTGACAAAAAGATGAGGAGGATCTTTACTATTTGTATTTCTTCCAATAAGTGTGATGAAATGCCAACCTAGAACATTTTTAACAATATACATTTTAAAACCGTCTAGTTAATGTTGAAACAATTAGTAACGTTCGAAAAAATACAAAACATGATAGATTCTTTTTCACTATTGTTTTGTTGTTTTTGTATATATCTATAAATACTTGATTACAGAAATGTTAATTATGTAGCTTAATATTCGAGTTAATTTTCTTAGCTTAATTTTTATTGATATATGTACACTGCAAATTGCTTATAGATTTTAATATATTTTACTATTGGGAAAGAATTTCTAATAATAATAATATTAATAATAATATTAATAATAATAATAAAAATAATAATAATAATAATAATAATAATAATAATAATATATATATATATATATATATATATATATATATATACACACACATATAATTCATGCATTTTCATGGAGTATAATATGTAATAAATATAACTAATACAGCCAGATAGCCTATAATTAATACAACGTTTAAACGATAAACGACTAGAATATAAGTGTAATGCTATGCAGTTATACACGTGAACACACGCATGAGAGTAATTAGGGTGAGCTTAGTAAAATGTAACACGCTACCTAATAAAGCTGGTGATGATAATAAGTTCAATGATAAATAATGCGATCTGGGGGAAAATATCCTAAAAGTTAAACAGTATACCAGATATTGCAAAATACAAGTACTATATCAACTTCGATAAAGCAAATCCAAATATTATCAATGGAAAATTATTCGTATCACATGGACAAATGCGTGTGTCTGATAGATTGAAATATTTCACCAGTCACACAATGACACAAATCACTTATTATGAATCTAACTCTGTCCGCGTATCGGTACTTATATATTTTCCAACTATCTATTTATCTATCTATCTATCTATCCATCTATCTCTATCTCTCTCTTTATATATATATATATATATATATATATATATATACATACATATATGAATTTGGATTTTTTGTGCGTTGATAATTATATTAGAAACCCGTTTTATCTTTAGTTATTTATTTTATTTTATTTTTTTTACATGTCTGTCACCACTTATCAAGGGCCAGAGGCCACTCGAGGATAAGGGTTAATAGGTATACATTAGTCATTGTGATTTTAGCATAGTAAACAGTGGGAATTTTGTAACTTGGATTACTTAGGGGGACGATTCAATTAGAACTTGTTCTCATTGGACTTTTTCTTTTTTTTCATAGATATCAACACATTATCAAGGCCAAGATGCCACTCAAGGATAAGGGCTAAAGAGTGTACAGTAGAAATTGGACAATATAATAATCATTAGTAATGAAAATTTATTAAATTTGATAACTTATATGGAACGGCTCATCAAGAACTTATTTACGTTAGACTTGAAGACAACCATATTGTAGTCAGCCGGAAAGCAGGAAAACGGAAGACAATTCCACAAGCGGGCAATTCTAATAAAACAGCTTTGTTTATGGAATCTACGTTTAGGTTTAGGCACAGATAAAGAGTGGGGGGAATTATTGATAGTGTTTACAGCTAGACGAGTGTTTCTTGTGAAAGTTTTGCGAGGGGGGACCATAGATTGAAGCTCAGTCGAACACTTTCCATGAAAATAACGATACATCAGAGACAAACTCGCAACATCTCTTCTGTGAGATAGAGGTTGCAAGGAAGATAATAGGACATCTCCTACGAGGCTACGAAGTCTATTTTGAACTCTATCAAGGCAGGACAAGTCCTTTCTAGCAGCTACTGCCCAGATGTGGCAACAGTATTCCATCCTAGGACGTACCTGGCTCTTATTATTATTATTAGAGAATTGCATCAGCAGTGAGATATCTACTGGATCGATAGAAAGATCCCACCATTTTCCCAGCGGCCTTGGCAACAGATTTGATGTACGTGTTCCATTTAAGATTAGGTGTAATGGTCAAGCCCAGAAGCTTGTCAAAACTTGAGGCCTCCTGAAGACGAGAGCCATTCATTTCAATTGATGTCAGATGTGGATCAGAATGTTGATGATGTAAAGAGAGAAGCTTGGTTTTAGATGCATTAAAAGTAACCAGCCACTCCTTTCCCCATTGTACTGCATACTCAAGATCAGAGGAGAGAGAATTGGAGAGAACTTGGTCGTTTACTGTCTTAGATGTGCTACCATAAATGGTAGTGTCGTCAGCATAAATGTCTACAAATGAGGTAACGATGTGATTTTGAAGATCATTAATGTAGATCAGGAAAAGAGTTGGGCCCATGATGGACCCCTGAGGGACACCGGCATTAATACCGTGGGCTTCTGATTTTTGCCCATCAACTACTACTCTTATGAACCTATCAGAAAGAAATTATTTAATAATTGAGAAGACATTTCCAGCTATACCATAGCTAGAGATCTTATGAAGTAAACCTTTATGCCATACCCTATCAAAGGCCTTAGATATGTCAAGAGCAATTGCCCTAGAAAGGTTGCCTCCGTCGAGAGATTTGCTAATCCTATGAGATATAACTGTAGGCACATCTGCTGTAGATTTAGCAGAACGGAAACAATATTGAGTGTCACTAAGAAGGTTATTTCTGTTGAGATGGTTGATTACTTCTGTATTTAACACAGATTCCAGCAACTTACTCATGACGCACAGGAGACTTATTGGCCTGTACTAAGAGGGGGATGAGCGAACACCTGAATTCTTAAATACAGGGCATACTGATGAAATTTTCCAGGGAGATGGGAAATTATTCTCCTTAAGACAACGTTTAAATAGTTGTGTAAGTATGGGCGCTAGTTCAGGTTGAAGTTTTTTTTTAGTACTATAATTGGAATACCGTCCGGGCAAGTTGCTTTACTGGAATCAAGGTTTTTGATTAGCTTGGCAACATCACGTACATATATACGTATATCACATAGTGTGTTTTCAGATACAGGAGGAAATATTGGGGGTTTGCTTCCCCACTGAGCAAATTATGTAATGGTCTGATATGTAGGTTTGCCCCCACATATGGTCTTGGATTGCAGTATCTGCCGGATCAGACAGTACCATTTGGTAATAGATGAAAATCTCGGCCCGGAGGCCAAGATGAAAAGTGCCGAAACTTTTTCTGTTTATTTAGAAAATATATAGAACTTTTCTATGTATGGATCGTTGAATTGCATTCATCCGAAAAAAAACTCTAGGTAATTTGCATATTCTTTTTAAACATAAATTTTTATTACTTTTTTATTAGTTTTTTTCGGTTCTCTTATGGGATTATAATCTTTAGATAAGTATTAGTGTTATAATATTCATGTTGATGTTCCATATGATTTATACTTGTGTAATATTTGCGTCAAAAACTTATTGTAAACACAAACGAATTTCCATATCTATGCTCTTATAAATGTGTTTCTTTCTGTGTATTTATATTAAGGTTAAACCACTATTCTGTTTATTTTTAAAATACCACTTTATTACATATGTGTCGTGGATTGGCATTCATTTGCTAAAGATCTTGCTAGCTTACATATTCTTTTACTCATTGATTTGAATTAATTCTCATTAATTATTTTCCGTTGTCTTTTGGGATGATCACCTTCAATTAACTACTACGTATGGTTATATTAATGCAGATATTCTACATGGTTTATACTTACGTAATACTTGCTTAAAAAGGTTATAGAACATACACACCTCCGTCTCTGTCTCTGTCTCTGTCCGTCTCTCTCTCTCTCTCTCTGTATATATATATATATATATATATATATATATATATATATATACATATATTCGCTAAAAAAATTTTGAACACCAAACTACTTCATAAGTTTTTGGTCTCCAGACATAAAAATATATAGGGAAGTCGAACCCATGCAACAGTTTATATTTTAGTTTTATCCGGAAGAAATCGGTGCAAGATGTAACAATTAGAAAAAATCGAATTCGCCAGGTAAATGTCTAACGACAGCGTTACGAATATGCATGCATAACGCGATAGCTATTTGTTCATGTTTTTATTTTTAGCATTGTCGCAAACAGGCATTAACGTCAAAGGACATATAAATCGTAAGCTCAACGTTTTTGTTTAGATTCTCGTTGGTGGAGCACGAGTCATTTCTTCTTTTTGATATTTTAAATAATCACTATATATTGGATCCCAAATAATAAAATAATACATCTTTAATCTGCATTAATCAAAATATTATATTTAAGGGTATTTTATAATCGGGCAATGCCGGGCGACCTGCTAGTATATATATATATATATATATATACAGAGAGAGAGAGAGAGAGAGAGAGAGAGAGCGAGAGCGAGAGCGAGAGCGAGAGACATTTAGATAGATACATATTTGACCTTTGTGGTCTATAGCAAACTATTAAACAACTTTTGCGTCCAAACATTTGGAGTTTTACATAAAGGGTATTTAAACATGCAGCAAGCTGTTTAATCAGTTTTGGCCGCAAATTTTGGGGCCAAACACTTGAAATTTTGCATGTAGGTTACCTGGGCATGAGTTAAACTTTTAATATATATATATATATATATATATATATATATATATATATATATATATATATATATATATATGCACATGAAATTATGAAAAGTACATACCGACAGATTAAAGCTAGGCTGAACTTGTAGTGTATATATATATATATATATATATATATATATATATACATACATATATATATATATATATATATATATATATATATATATATATATACTAGCTGTACCCGGCCACGCGGTGTTGTGGGTCTGTTTGTAAAAATGGAACACATTCCTCAAGAAAAAATGCATTTTGTTCGTTTAATTACTTTTATTATTTTTTGCAATTTTTTTAATAAATAAAAGTTGTTATTTTCCCCCCCACAAAAAAGATTAATTTTTTACTATAAATTGTTAGGTGAAAGTTTTTTTTTCAGGAAAACTTGCACTTTTTTTTAAAAGAAATTTGGCAGTAAACCCTTCTCTTTGAAAACGGATTTTTTATTATAAAAAGAACAGATGAATGCTTTACATGAACACTGTAAATAGTTATGTGAAGGAAGAGAAAAGTTTGATTCTTTTTCTCAAGAGAATGTACAGATTATTTTTTACAGATGTTCAGAAAATAAACAGAAAAATACTTCCATCATTAATTATGCAAAAAATAAATGAAATGTTAATTTAGTGCTTCAACATTATGCTTATAAATTACGATAAAACTTGTTGAGTATGCGCTGTTATACGGTTGTTGTAAAAATGGAACGTAAACTTAAATTTCGCTCCGTTTTAATCTTTCTTAATTTTTTAATTGTGCCCCCCAAATGAATATAATACAAAACAGTAACATTCAACAATTTTACTTTATGTATATAAAACACAAAATATTAAAAAATAAAGAAAAAAAGAAAATAATTCCATTTTTAAACGAAAAAGTCAGTTTGATATATCTTTTTGTTATTTTTTACATAAGTCCAGCTTACCATTCACATTGGAAATGTTAACATTTATAGGTTGTCGGGTACGTTTACAACGAATAAACACTCCAATCTAGTAGATGTATCAGAATGTTTGTAGGAATTTTTGACACCCCTATCACGAAACTGCGAATAAAATATTTAAAAAACTCGTAATTTCTCTTTTAAAAGTGGGTTGTTTATTTTCTTTATGGATTATACTTCCAAAATAAACTATTAAAGTTGTTTTAAAAGTAATATAAATATTTATTTTTATTTAAAAAAAACAGTAATGATTCTATTTTTACGCTATTTGCAGGGTCAATGTGAAATTTTAATGCTCTTTCCAATAAACCGGATATAATATTTAAGGCATACTTTTTTTTTAAATTCACGCCCCCCATTTTTCAAGTGTCTATTAAATAGTAAATAATCAATGTACTCACCAAAGTTTTATATATCACAAATTGAAGAGAAAAGGTCAATAAATAATATATCCAAATTTAAAACAGAAAAGTAGTGTTTTTTTAGAAATTTACCTGTAAAATTCGAAGTTGAAAACCTTCATTTATTTAAACCACGTTGTTTGTTATTTCTTTTACTTGTTTTTAATGAAACCTTAGTCCTTGCTCCTTTAATTGAAAATAAATTAGGGCTTGTATTAGATTTTTCCAGTAGTTATAAGCTTGGAAAGACAGGGGGTCGAATAATTCACGCCTCCCATTTTGAAATGTCTATTAAGAAGTAAATAATTAATTTACTCACCAAAGTGTTATATATCACAAATTAAACAGAAAAGGTCAATAAATAATATATTCAAATTTAAAACAAAAAAGGTAGTGTTTTTTTTTAGAAATTTACCTTTAAAGTCCAAAGTTTAAAACCGTTGTTTGTTTCTAATTGTTTTTAATGCAACCGTGGTCCTGGCTCCTTTAATTGAAAAAAAAAATCAGGGCTTGAGTTACATTTTTCAAGGAGTTATAAGCTTGGAAAGACGGTGTGAAATTTTTCACCATTTTTAACGATATTTCTGACACACCTAACAATCTACCCATGTTAAGAACGGTTTTCGGAATAGACACCCCTAACTTTGCCAGCATACCCGAAAAGCTATAAAAGTTGAATGTGATCGATTATTTGGACGTAATGTAAAAATGTACCAAATTTAAAAGGGAACGAAATTCAAATTTCCGTTCCATTTTTACAACAACCGTAAAGCAGAGTAATCTATGCAAATTTTACCTAACTTACTGTATTAATGGTATTTTTATAAACAAAAAAATATTTAGGTTTGGCTATACATTCCTAAACTCATTTCACCCTAAATAATTTAGGTGACTGAAATAGTAATCTAATTGAATCTTTAATTTCCTGAATAGTATGCGAGAAATTCATATTTCTTCGAGTTATATCGAATTCATTAATACGGACTTTCGGTGCTTTTTTCGGAGTGTCCCTGTAACAATTATTTTTTTATTGTTACAAATTACGATGCTTTATTTATATAAAAAAAGCATAAATAAATTCTTGCGTTTTTTATTTACTACTGGAAACCATAACTTTAGTAAAGGTATTTTTTGTTTAAACAAAATAAAACATTTTCACTAAGAGTTAATTAAAAATAATTAGTTCATTATATTCTGCGATCATTATTTAAAGGTTTCATTAAAATTGGTTAATTTCCTGATTTTTGGTGAATTTTTCAGTAAAGAGAGGAGTCAAAATGTTTATACACTTTGAGCGTCGGCATTCATTTTGTCTGTACCTACAATTTTTCGATGAATATTTGACAGGAAAGCGACCACGTGTGGTTAATTTAAATTAAATTTCAATCACATGGTTACATTATGAATAATCATGTGATTAAACCCATTGATAATTTACCGTTATTGTAAACACATTCTGTTTACATTAAGCCTGTAGTGGTGAGACCAAAATATACTTTTAGAGATGCAGTGTTGGCAACTGAGATTTTAAAAAAAACGCGAGATCAGGAGAAAGAAATGTCCAGAAAATCGCTAGATTTTAACCTTTTATCATCTGAAATTTTCAAAAATCGCTAATTCAACCCCCCCCCCCAAATTACATATTTTAACTTCCTATCATAAAAAAAATATAAATATAGTATATTCAATATATAAAAGGTTCCATGTTTTCTCCCAATATGTTCTGGAATTATATTGAAGCGGTTAGCTCCGCGAAAGACTTATATATTTTATTAGCAAGTTTTACCTGTTTTTTTCAGAGAGGGTATTTTTTTTTGTAAGAAACAAATCATAAACTCAGACTTTTTATAATAAAAGTTAAATTGACATATACTGCAAATTAAACATCACAATAATGGTGCAACATATTTTGAAATTAAAAAAGTAAAAAATTAAAAAACACTTTGTTTTACCATGTTTAAAGTATTTAGGTTGGTAGATAATTAAATTCTACTGTATTGGTATCAGTTATTTTTTTTTTTGCTGTTGTTTCTTGCTTTTTACAATTTTCGACTAAATATTTCTAAATTAAGCGGGGTTGCTTAGATCGTATTTTAAACTGAACTTCAGAGGTTGAAATGCCCCCCACCTAAAATTTATTTTGAAAAATTTATTTTATTGCGTGATTTAAGAATGGTTAGCCGAAAAAAAGGAGAAAAACAAAACAAATAAACCATAATTAATTGTTACCAAAGGCAATAAATGCTACTTTTTTTACTTACATGAATGAGTTATTTTATGTTTTAGAGTATTTTCAAGCGTTTTTCTTCATTTTTTTAATCTAAAATTGCGTGTGTGTGGGTGCCAAATATCTCCAGATCTTCAAGAATTCCCCGCTAGATTGCAACCGAAATCTCCAGATCTAGCAGGAAACCCGCTAAATTGGAAATAAACTGGTCCCGTGACAGGAAACGGTAATAAATAATTGTCCCTTAATAAAAAAATGGCCTATCGCTACAAAGAAAACCACCTATTTATCATAGAAAAATTACGTATAATGTTATAATTAAAAAGAAATATATAAAACACACATGGATATAGTAAACATATTATACCAAAACGTGGAAGCTATCCGTCTAGTGTTTTTTTAGACTATTAATTGCGAACGAACCAAGAGTTACATTTATACACACACACACACACACACACACACACACACACACACACACACACACATATATATATATATATATATAGTTTAGTGTTTTATTTCAATTCTGAAAAAAATAACATACAG
>NC_136494.1:87014504-87179504 GCF_053919585.1 Euprymna scolopes | reverse complement strand
TACTGAGTTTCTTTCTATCGAAATGATTGTTGAAATCCGATCGCCGACTAATACTTATAAGGAGATCATTGCCAAATAGAGTAGTACTCTACATGAAGTGCAGCATGGACTAAAATAGCCGCTAATCAGAGTCATCAACATTTACATAACCCGCTGTATACAGGGAACTTCCACATTAGCCAATGAGTTTTACACCGCATACGAACGTTTTACTCAACAGTTCGTTGTTAATATAGGTAAGTATTATTTACTATGTAAGTAATTATAAAACAAACGACATCGCTCGTAGAACTTTTGCTCAATACCTCAAATTCAATTACGTCTTAGTTTGATTAGTTTTCCTCCTGTTGTCAGTCCAAACAAAACTTCGGTTACTTACTTAATAGTGCGACATATATAAATCAATGATACTTCTGAATAGACAATCAAAGTGTCAGTCACAGGCCATACTACTTTTGACTTATTGATATCCACCATGTGTATCCATTACCTGTTGCGCGTTCTTTAGCAGATTTAATTACGTTAAGCTGCTGGAAATAGATGAGCTTTTCAGCTTGTTGTAATTGCAAATCTGTGCTTCCATTGATTTTTGTAAATAACATTAGCAGAATGCAGTCCAATCTTTACTCGTATTTAACTTATTGGAATTAGTTTGAAGATTGTTTGAAACCTTTCATCTTAAAGAGAGTGCCAGAATCTACATTACGTAGATATGAATCAAATACTTGAAATACTTATCTTGGTCGAGTTGCTTGCATTAATTCATTTTACTAAGGTTTGCAAGCTAAGCGTTATTCCATGTGCTATAGGGGTTAATCTCTGTTATATTTAAGGTGAAATGACTGAAAAGAATCGTAAATAACATCGGGCATCTCAACGAACTTATCAGTCGATTGATCTAAAGTACAAATTCTTTAGAATATTCACATAACTTTAGTCCTGATTATCGTCGGTGGTCATATGTAGTGTATGTCCTGATATTACAGATCATCCTTCATGTCATCGATCAAGCTAAAAAAATCTAAATTTGGACATTTTCTAATTTTGTCCCGAATCCAAAAGTTAGTATTTGAAGTTGTAATGTAAGGCATTGACAGGTGTTAACTTTGATCAACATCGCCCATTTAATCTTTTATCGGAGTATTTCGATTATCGATTGTCTATACTAATCGAAGACATTTCAAACTACTCCCTATCTAAAAACACTGCTAGGAAAATGAAATACGTTCGTGTGAAATTTCATGAAAATGAACCTAGCTGTTTTCGAGTCTATAGGAAATGAACTCACATACACTAATTCTTTTTATATTATAATAGAAGTTACTTCAGTAATAATGTATGTCAGCTTTCTGAAGATGAAATATGCTTAGAATATCGGATATTTTTATCCTCCAGTCAAAATTTCCCGTTGAGTAAACATTTTCACCATCCAAATCACGTTTAACGCATTGCAGCTTGAAATAAAACAAAGGAAACTTACACATTGTTTTTCGCAATCAAATCAAATTCTTACAGGTTAACTCCCCCTTTTGACGTCCAAGATAACATCCTAAAATACTTCACACAAAATTCAAACGAAGAGTTGTCGTATGACACAAATTCTGTACAGGAGTTTGTCAACCTGGCATAGATAATCTTTTAAGAACAAGTAAACCCTAAAAATATAAAAAAATAAGATAGTATTGACGACACAAATAATATTCCCCTGGTATGGCTAACCTATTACTAGGAGTGGTGCACTTCTCCAAATGGTGTTGCCTATAGTAAATACACAAGAGTGGATACTCCACCAGACTAGATGGATTCCTGTCTTGGGATCCAGTGAGACTAAAAGACCACAAGAAAGATATAATATAACATTAAATTGGTCGATTAAGGAGAGGAAAATTATGTTCTCAATTTACACAGTCAGTGTTTTAGAAGGAAAAGAGAACTTTAGTGGAATCTATGTGGCTCATATAGAAATTGAGTGTTAGCCAGGGAAGTAATCTTTGATTTCTGATAACTTTAACTGAAGTAAAAGTTTTAAAAATATGTATTCCTTTATAATCTCATTGGAATTAATCAATATATATATATATATATTTTTATTACATTTCACCCCAAACAAGGCACATTGCCACTTTGGTGTTGGGGGCTACTATCAGGGACAACAACTACTGGGGTACTATGTTGGGATTTGGGCAGCAAGATGTCGTTCAGGTTACACTAGAACGTCTGCATGTCAGTACAGTTGGGGAATCAGTGGCCTGGAATAGAATTTCAGAGTTTAGCGGTTCTAGGGAAGAAACTACTCGAGTAGAAAGATCTTTTACATCTAGGGATCTCTACTGTGTGGCGGTGTGATTTAGCTGCCTGTTGCGTTTGTCGAGGGTGTCTACGCCGTGGGGGCACAAGTGTCTACAGTTCACCAGAGCATTCACCATTAAAATACTTGAAGAACAGGCAGAGGGATGCAGCATTATGTCGATGGGACAGAGGCTGAAGCTTAGATGCCAGTTTAGGGCTTATCAGATTTGCGACTCTCTTTTGAACCTTGTCTAGGAGCGAGAGACTAGTAGCAGATCAACCAGCTCAAATGTGAAAGCAATACTCCATACATGGGCGAATGGGGGCCTTATAGAGGTACATGATGCTTTCGGGTGTTAGTAGTTTTCTAGTACGGTAGAGAGAGCCTACCTTCTTCGCAGCGGCGCTAGCAACGCTTTCAATGTAATTGTTTCAACTCATGTTTACTGTGAACGTTAGGTAAAGGAGTTTGAAAGATGTACTCTCAGATAAAGAGTCACTGGCCATTGCTATTGGTGGCAGAAAAGGTTTCTTGTAATCATTGAAGGACACCAGTTTAATCTTGGCAGCATTGAATGTGACCATCAATGTTTGTCCCAATTCAACTACAGATTGGAGGTCATCCTCTAGTGTTTTTTGCCATTTCTTTAGATATAGGTTCATTTGTTTTCCTGTCATGCCTGTTAAAGAGGGTGGTGTCATCAGCATATATACCCATCTCAGAGGCAATTTTGTCGGGGAGGTCATTAATTAATATTAGGAATAATAGAGGTCCAAGGATAGATCCCTGAGGCACCCCCGTATTTATATCATATTGTTTGGATGTACAAACGTCGAGGACCACCTGGATTTTTCTCTTATCTAAGAAGGATTTAATCATGTTAAATATTCTACCAGTGATACCGTATGATCTAATCTTCCTGAGGAAACCCTCATGCCACACTCTCTCAAAAGCCTTAGATATATCTAGAGCTGGCGCTCTTCCCTCCCCCGCTTTGTCACATGAATGGTATATACGTTCAGAGATTAAAGTGAGGATGTCTGCTGTGGAACGGGCTTGACTAAATCGATATTGTTTGACAGTCTGAAGTTTAGCATCTGTAAGGTGATGGACTAGAGCATGGTTACTTAAGGTCTCAAATATTTTGGCGAAAAGTGGGAGGAGGCTAATGGGGCGATAATTTAATGGGTCAGTTCTTTCACCAGAATTCTTGAATACTGGTACCACAGAAGCAGTTTTCCAACAGTCCAGAATGCAAGATTCATTAAGGCATTTGTTGTAGAGTTTGGAGAGAACTGGAGCTACATCGACTGAGCACTTTTTTAATAGCACAGCTTGGATGAGATCGGGTCCACATGCTTTTGAAGTGTCAAGGTGTTTTATGATAGCATGCACCTGAGCAACGGTGATGTTTAGATCATCTAGCGTGGCGTCTGTCCGCATAGGAAAGTCAGGCAGTGATTGGTTGGAAGGGTCCAATGTGGAGTTTGAGGCTAACCGAAAGGCAAGCATATTAGCCTTGTCGGTTGCTGAGCAAACACTCTCGTGATTGTTGGTTAGTGGGGGAATTGTTGATTGCCCATTATTTACTGCACTGTTGTGGATTTTCCAGAAGTCACGCGTTCCTAATTTTTTTTACTTCTGTGCGTTTTTTAGTGGTTTCCGTAAATTCTCTCTTAGCTCTCACTATTTCTTTTTTAACGTTACTTTTAGCTTCTATATACTTCTGTCTGTTTGAACTGGACTTATGTCGGTTAAATCTGTGGTATGCATGCTTCCTTTGAGCAATGGCATTTGCGCGAGTAGAAGTAACCCATTGTGGAGAGTGGGGCTTGCTATAAAATTTCCGCATGGGAACATGTGCTTCAATTGCCGTTTGGAACCATTCACTGGTTTCATTTGCGCACTGTTCAGCAGGAAGAGAAAAAATATTTCCCCATGGGGCATCTCTGATGAGATCTCTGATGGCTTCCCAGTCAGTTTTTCAGTCTCGTTGTTTTGAGCACTGGCTCTTCAGTTTTGGGTCTAGAGTTTAGGGCGATTTCTACCATTATAACTGCATGATCAACATTCCGGAGTAGGCTGTCAGCATTTCTCATACAATCCTCGGGAAATGTGGTCAGAAACAGATCTAGAAGTGAGGTGTGTCGTTTTTGCTGCTCAGGGAAACAGGTTGGAAACGTAACTATTTGTGATAGGGACTGAGATATAGCGAAGCTATGTGCTGTGCTGCCCGCTGCGTCTGTGTAAGTAGAGAATCCAAGCCAGTTATTGTGGTGGCATTTAAGTCACCAAATACATGTACTTGTGCGTTAGTGTCGAGGTAGAGTGCTGTGTCTATGCTGTCAGAGACTTTGTTGATTATGGTTCAGTCCTGGGTCGAGGCAGAGCGGTAGAGAAAATAAAAGTAGCTAATGTTATGTTAAATTTTTGGTATTTTTGATATTTTGGTATTTAATTGGTATTTAAATTTTAAGTCTAAAACACATGAAAGCTTAATCATCCGATTCTAGGTTTGTTTTTCTAGTCAATGGGAGCGTGTTACGATTCTAGGTTTGTTTCTCTAGTCAAGGGGAGCGTTCATATGTCTGCCATAGTCCTTACGGCAGAGTTGCAGATAGCCAGGCATATTAAAGTAGTTAGAAGTGATGGAGGAGAGTAGATTAGTCTCACTTATTGCTAAGATATCAACGGTGTTTGTTAGGAGAAATGCTTCGAATTCATTTAAATTAGTTCGAAGCCCACGGATGTTTGTAAATGCAAGTCTAAAGGGAGAAGACAGGTTGGTTTTGTTTGCGTCTGGGCCTGGCGGTACCGTACTTTTTTAATGTACTGTCATATTTTTTTAAAGTTCAGTTTATGTAAGGGATGCTAAACAATTTGTTATGCAGAATACCAGACATGCAACACAAGCAGACCATCAGTTGCCCTTCTTGTCAGTTTCTTCAGTAAATGTTATATTTTTATTATTTTCTTTGTTTTCAAAGATATTAAATCATATTTTATGACTAAAGGTAAACTTTTGGCTCCGGCAGAGTGAATTGAAAGGTAGAATTACTTTACCGCTTTAGACATGCCAATGCCATTACTATGTACAATGTTGATAGTGTACACATCTTTGAATTAAAAAAAACGTCCTAATATCATTCCTCGCGCGAAAGAAACTCAGTAAATAAATGAAATATTAAAATATGTTACTTATTAATCATGAATTAAAAAAAAACACAAATAACTAAATATAAGTATACTTAAATCTTCATCAATATATATATGTATATATATACATATATATATTTATATATATATATGTGTGTGTGTGTGTGTGTGTGTGTGTGTGTGTGGGTGTGTGCTATAATTTCAACCTCGGGTGTATTAACTTAATTCATTACAAGTTGTTTCAATAGATGGGATAAAAATTGTCCGTCTATATCGTAAGATTATTAAAGGCAAAATAATTTAAAGGACATATAATGTACGGACTTTCTTTTTGTAAGGACTTTGTTTTTTACCGGCACTATATTCATTTATAGTGCAAATAAACAGGTATGTCCGCTATTATTATATAATCGAGAGTTATTTGTTCCGTTATTCCAAATTGTCAGTAAATAGAATTTGAACTAGTAAACAGATTAGTCAGCTCAGGATATTTGGAAAAGATAAATCTGCACTTTCTTAAAATATCCGCTGCTATATACGTTATGTCTTATTTGATATCTCTCTATATGAATAGTATATCAAAAGTGCGTACAAGGATTTATAACAACGTGAGAGAGATTAAAAATGTCGTTTCTCGACCTGGTTGAAAAGAGGGTTGTTTCCGACAGCCAGCGATGCTTAGCTCAGTGGTTAGACGCCGACGTAGCTCCACGACACTTGTCGAAACCTAAGTTGCATCAAAAGAAGGTCATATTGATTGTTTGGTGGTCTGCTACTAGTCTTAATCATTGCAGTGTTTTTTTTCTGCAGGAAAAACATTACGGAAGGGAAGTACTGAAAACAAATAGAAATAATGCATCAAAAACTTCAACAACACTTAGTATTAAACAACAGAAAAAGCACAATTCTCCTCCACAACAATGCCCGACCACATGTTGCTAAACTAACCCTACAGTAGTTTAACTAATTCGGATACCACTAAATCTCTGACTACCACTTCCTCAACCATCTTAATTACTTTCTGCGTAGGAAATGCTTCGATAACCTAGGCGATATCAAAAAACGCCTTCACTCACTTAATCACTATGAAAACGCAAGATTCTTATATTACTGGCAGAAATACACTTGTTTTGCGTTGGTAAACGTATGTTGATTCTGATGATGCTTATTTTGATTTTCTTTAGGCGAGATATGTTCATGCTTAATATTGAATTAATTTGATGCGGACCACTACATAGTTGTCTATAAATTTAATGTTAATTTTATAATGAGTCGTCTATAAATCTCATGTCAATAAATATTGCTATCAGCTGTTCTGAAAAATAACCATTTCTTATTCATTTTCGTTAACATTTACAATCCTTTCATAGTTTTGTTATAGTAATATTATACTGATATCTCTCCATCTAATTGACCCCTATCCTAGAGTTGCTTTGTTAATTTAATTGTATATAAAAGAATATAGACCTATATATTCATATATTATGGCCATGGACATTTAATTTAGCTATTATGGATATGGACAAAGGTAAACCTGAGCGCATGGTAACAAAGCCGATAAACCAGAATCATTCTGAGAGTTGCATAAAATATGTGGGACAAGGCAGGGGGAATAGCTCAAACGCAGTAGACAAAACCGCCAAAAAGGAACTGCTCTATTATTTAAAAAAAAAACATTGATTAGAGCAAAACAAAATACAAGAAAGCTTTGTAGGTGCATAGAGTGCATATAAACACATGTTACCTATATAAATTTTTAGTGCACCTTTCTTTATTTTATCCTTGTTTCCATACTTTATGCTCAACAGATCCAAAAATGTCGGGAATTCACAACATTTACATTGCATAAACTCAGATTAATGATACACATTGACTCTTAGCGATAGCTTTCTCTCCGTTATATTCGTTATAATTGACCAATCAGTCAAAAGACAATCATTTAAAATCGTAAATGAGATTAGAAAGCGAGGTAAGCCGTATACGTTCGCTTAGATATTTGGTATTTTGACATCATCGCCCGGAAGATATTTATATTTAATTGAAATCGTCAGCTAAAGACAGTCATTATAAGGGGCGATATTAGCAACAAGATATTTAACGATTTAACTCTTTAACGCATAGTATGTTGTACTCGGTATTCACCATCTAAATGTGTTTTCAATGTGAGTAATATATATATATATATATATATATATATATATATATATATATATATATATATATATATATATATATATCCTTTTTCACCATAATAGTAAATGATTGTTCGCCAATTTCAGCAAGGAGCTGTTGAGCATAAAGTATGGAAACAAGGATAAAATAAAGAAAGTGCCATTGACAATTATTATTGGTAACATGTGTGCATATGTACTCTATGCACATACAAAACGTTCTTGTATTTTATTTTGCTCTAACCGAAGTTTTTCAAAATAATAGAGCATTCCATTTTGGGCGGTTTTTTTTACTGCGTTTGAGCTATTCCCCCTGTTTATCTGACATATTTTATACAACTCTCAGAATGATTGTAGTTTAAATGTTAAACAGATAAAAAATGAGCATATATTTTCAGGTTAGGTTATTCATATAGCAAATCATTGATGGAGAAGAACGCATTTGCTGAATTCTTAATTTGGAATTAAAATGATACATTTTCGAATAAGTTTCCGTTAAAATACATTATTTTATTTAAAGAAAGATTTTCGCTCTATCTAATTTTTTAAACAATATTGTTTCTCTTTAGAACGTTTAATACAATACGGGGAAAAAGCAAAGTCGCACAATATTTTAATTTCAATTCAAGCTACGCCGATAAGCTGCTAAAGACGCTCGCGATATCAACAAAGCGTTTGACACAGAAACCACAACTGCACGCACAACACACTGGTGTTTTACGAGATTTCGTGGCGTAATGAGAGTCTTGAAGATGATGAGCGGGGTGGTCTGCTATCGAATGTCCACAAGAATCAATTTAGAAGCTTATCCACGCACAGCTGTTCGAGAACTTGCTTCTGAATAAGGCGCAACATATACTACGGTTTCCAAGCACTTGAGAGAGATTGGAAATACAAAAAAAAAAAATTAAAATAGATGCCTCATCAATTGAACGACAACCAAAATTACTGCTATTAAGTGTAATCTTCCCTTCTATGACGCAACAAGAACAACCCGTTTCTCATACGCGTTTGGCCTGTGGTGAAAAGTAGATTATTTACAAGAGATTACACTCAACATAGTAGTAAGTCACCGACGAAACTCCATGAACTTCCCGAAGCCACGGTTGAACCAAAACACCGTTTGGTGGTTTGCGACCGATATCATCCATTACAGTATTTTTCAAGGCAAGCGAAACCAAAACGGCGGAGAAGTACTGTCAACGAAGAGAGTAAATGCATCAGAAACTTTGACAACAACAACCAACATTAGCCAATAGAAATAACACAATTCTTATCCACAACAATGCCTATTCGCACGTAGCTAAACCGGCTTTTCAAAAGTTGAACAAATAAAACTACGAAACTCTACCTCATCCTTCACACTCTCAAGATATCTCACTTACGGACTACCGCTGTTAAAGGATCTCAATAACTTTGTACGTGAGAAATGCTTAAAAACCGAAGCAATATCAAAAACGCCTACAGCGACTTTATCGTCATCGAATCGCAAGGATTTTACGTTGCTGGCATAAATACATTTGTTTTGGGTTGGAAAGTGTGTTCATTGTAATGGTGCTTATTTTGATCAATAATTTTTTTGTTTGAGCCGAGATAAGTTTATCTGAATGAAAAAGTTAAAAATGTATTAACTAGCTTTCCACATGTTATACATGCGTTACATTTCCCATCCCGACACAAATCCAGTCTTTGTAGTGCCACACGACAAAATGAATACATCAGTATTTAATGCAAATAGTTTAAGAGTGAACAGATCAGCATTGCCAATAGAACCAAACATTAAATCCATTAAAACTGGGATGTCTTATCTTCATTACAGGTAGGGTCAAAAATGGTTACATCTGTTGTATCTTGTATTGCAGCAGTGAATTAATTTATGATGCGTTTATTTTAATGCATATCCAAAGATTGAATAACAAAACAATTGTCTATTTAATATACATTCTAGAAGACATTCTCTGCTGTAAAGCAAAATACAAGCATATTAACACTAAAGGACTTTTCAACCACAGTAATGAACTGTGCCTGGAATAAAGCAATGGAAATGCAAACTTATGGGAAATAGAAAAATGGTAACTAAACTATATATTTTTTTAGCTTTGTAATAATATTCTCACTGAACAGCACCGTTTGTATTTGAACAGTTTATTAAATGTGATGTATTCACCCTGCCAATTAAAATCAATTTAAATGACTTATTTTAAATATATGTCAAGGAATAGATAGCTAAGTACAGTTTTGTAGACTGCTTAAATAATGGATTACTCTACTGTGACAAAGAATTGGATATGATGTTTGGCCATGATCAAGGACTGATGACATTATTGTAAGAATATAAGTTGTCTCAGCAGTGACAGCAATTTAAGATTCTTCCAAAGAGATTCTTAGTGTGTGAGTTACTTAACATCCACTTATAAATTTCTGCTGGGAGACAACTACTGCAAAATTCGACACAACATAGTGTGCAAATATCTATAGTAGACGATCTGTAAAAAGTTGAATATCGAATGTGTCATCATCTCCCGTGAACATCTAGAGGTAAGAGTAGTTTAATAGTTAAAAATTAGTTATACATCATCCGCTTTGACTATGCAATATATAATATTTATTAAAAACGAGGCTATTAAACTTGACAGTAAGTTGCAACCAAAATAAAACAGAAGCAACTATAGTAGAATCTAGTGTCATTACTGATACCAACTGAAACAGAACTGAGAGGGCAAAGATAACAAAATATCATTGGTCTTATGTAGGGTTAAAGAAAAAATTGAAATATTATTAAGATTCCATAATTTCAGTAAATAAAGGATCAACTCGAACCATGAAAAGAAAATTAAAACTAAATGACAGATATACCCGGCGAATTTAGTGTAAGAGGGATACCAAGAAACTGAAAGGGACGGTTAGAATCTTAAAAAGATCTCTCGGTTAAAATTATGAGATAGCAGGAGAATATCTAGCATCCGTTAGGATGTCTTTTACTCATCTATACACGAATAAGACAACTGGAAAAATATTCAAAGCATATATTGCTGTTCATTCTTTCTTGCAAGTTAAATGTTGACCACATGAAGAATTAGCCTGCAGACATTTTTTTCACTGGCCGAAAATAAGGAGCAAAAAATATACTAATAATTAGACACAACGGTTGTAACCAAAAATACGTTTATTCATCTTAGACCCTCTTGTCACTATGGAGGGAACAGAGTGTTACTAATTACTATCTAATCGTATTTCATTAGTACATTTTCAAAGGCGCTGGCTCGAACCTCAAGCCCTCTGATAGAACTTACGGCAGTGTTCTCTTACATAGACTTTGACCCATGTGAATTCATATGGGTTTCCACCATACAAGGGTTCGTACTGACATCTGAATATATTAAGCTGGCCACGATTGAATCTTAATCCATATAAGTCTAAACTAGCAAACTTATAATCCCTTCATTTTCATCAAATATAAAATATATGATTCTCTCGTACGGTAAACAACGGATTATCTTGGTTTATGCAGGAATCAATCTTGAAAATGTTACACATGATATACACCGTTTACCATAAATTGAATAAATCAATTAAGATGGAAGAATGTACAAACTTCATTGTATTGTTCAAATGAATTAAAATGTTGCATACATCGATAGACATTTATTTTATCCCGTTTTTCCTTGCTGTTTTCATATTTTGTGGATTCCTTTTACAAATATATTAAAACTATATACGCATGGATAATATATTTTTTTCAATTTAAAACATTTACATATAATGTGACGGAACATTCTGCTATATTGCTGTCGTCAGCAGTTTTTATAATAGTGACGTATTTGTGCCTTATTTATTGCTGTTACGATTTACTCTAATTTCAGTAGTAAATTCGCTCAATGTTTCGTAAATGTATGGGCTAATCGAATCTAACATATAATATATTTACATTTTAATGGTTCAAAATTAAATTATATGTACTAAAGCATTAGTCCTTAATATCAATGTAACCACCTGACTGCGGGGTGAAATTATAATATAAAAATGTTCGTAAAGTTACATAACCCTATTCCAGAGTACTACACATTATCACGTGGTATCATGACATTTATTAATGTCCAGAAAAGCCTTACTCACCATAATGTTAACGATTTATTACAAGAAGGAATTTGTAAGATCATTGAGGAAGTCGGGAGCATCGGGCTAGAAGAAATACTTCAGCTGCCAAAAGAACAATCAACTAGAGTTACAACGGCTGCAATAATAACGGTGATTTTGCCCTTTAGAAACTTATGCTATATAATATATCGCTTACTATCTATCTATCTTTCTATCTACCTATCTATCCTTCTCTCTCTCTCTCTCTCTCTCTCTCTCTATATATATATATATATATATATATATATACATACATATATATTATTTTATAAAAACAAATTTCTTTCTCTATATCTTCCTTTTTCTCTCTTTCTCTCTCTTCCTCGTTCTCTCTCTCCCTCTTGTTCTCTGTGAGTTACTTTTCACATTTTAAATCCGAAAAGATTGTAAATGCATCTTAAACTGGTCGGAGGTAACATTGTGAAATAAAAACAAAAAACAAACGCGACCAGAGCAATAGTCCAGACAATCCAAATAATAAAAAATAATTATCAAGCCTCATCTAAAAAAATTACACATAAACGTATTCACCAATAACATCCCGTGTGAATGCACATGAAGACGGTCGGAGGTTACATCGGCCCAGACGTTGTGAAAAAAAAAACAAGCAAAATAAGGGCAATAGTTCAAACAACCAAAATAATACAAAACATAAGACTTGTATGCATTGAACTTTAAAACGACCAGGAGGTAAGCATCAAGATAGCAGTCTCTTAGTATAGAGTTTTACATCCAAGCAGTAGAAAGTAAAATTACTTCATTCATAGAATGTACGTTTAGTTGTATGCAATGATACAGAGTGAGAGGAATTGTTGACGAAGATTTTAACTAGTTGAGTGTTGCGAACATTTTCCAGGTTTGAAGAATATAGACTTGAGCTCAGTCGAGAATCTGCCATGAAAATTAATTACAGAGCAGTGATAAGCACGACAAAGGCTATTCTGTGAGCAAGATGATTTAAGGAGAAATTTGCATCGTTTAATAAGTTCTGGAATACTGCATGAATATTGTTTTTATTTTCAATATAGATTATATATGAAAACTAATGGAATGTAATATTCCAACACCATATCTTTCTTTACCATTCATAAATCCGTATATTAAAAACAAAGTTCACTACATATTAACAAGTAGATATACAAAGTGACGCAAAAAACGGGCCCAACTCTAATTAGGCCCCGTTTCTTAGTGTTTTGTCCGAATGAAATGAAACTTTGGTCATAACTAGTTTATTATATTCAAAACATCACATCAAAACATTAGGGTCTTTGGCCTTTTTTTCTCCGTTCTACAGCATATGTTCTAGATGGCCTCCATTTTGCTTTTGATTTTTTGGGGAACACCCTGTATATCTATATGTGTGTGTGCGTGTGTGTGAGTGTTCAAGATTTCCCACACGTGTGACCCTCTTTATGTGGTAGAAGTCGTATTGCGAAACAAAATAGCAATACAAAAAACAGCATTGACAATGTTCGAAGATGATAAAATGCAATTTCAGGAAAGATTCATTAGTAGTGAACGCACTGTTAATCCTCTAAAATCGAAGGTGTACTATTATTTTATTTTATGTCTTTTATGATGTTTCTGGACAAGATTTCATCACATGTGAAAAATCGTACGTAAGGACACTTCAGGATATATGACTATACTTATTTGTTTGTTTATAGACAGAACTCTCAGTTAAATATAAAGAGTGTTTCGAAAGATAAATAAAGGACAGTAGCGCAAATCAATATATATATATATATATATATATATATATGTGTGTGTATGTATATATATATAAATGTAATTCTTGGTTCGTTCAAAATCGATAAAATCATATTTCGACATTACCAATTTAATTGAAATTTTCAAACAATTAATCTGTAAAGTCAAGGAATGTTCTATATTATTAAAATAATTTAACATTGCGAATTATAAAAATATTAAATAAAATAAAAATATTATTCGTAACTCCCGGACTGTCCGCCATTTCATTCCCAGTAGAAATGATCCTTTCACTTATTGCACCAAGAGTTGACGACTTTCGAATTACAACATTTCATTATCTACTAAATAGATAAGTACAAAAAACATTCCCTACTTCTTTCAATTTAAATTAATTTGTCTATCTTATTTTTTAT
Organism: Euprymna scolopes; assembly: GCF_053919585.1. Taxonomy (NCBI): domain Eukaryota; kingdom Metazoa; phylum Mollusca; class Cephalopoda; order Sepiida; family Sepiolidae; genus Euprymna; species Euprymna scolopes. The sequence goes on along the minus strand of NC_136494.1, from coordinate 87,165,624 downwards.
TTTTAAATTAATTTGTTTATATTAAGGTTTTCCACCCATCAAACATTACGTTTTGTTTAGATTTTTTTTCACGGCATCTACCGATATCTCGATTTCCAAGAATCCATTTTTTGGCTTAAAACTTTCCTGGCGAAGCCTACCAGAAATAAATTTGTCTAATTCTTAATTTCTGATGGTATTGAAAAAAATAGCATCCCAAAATTTTGATAAAATTTTCCATTAAGGCCCTTCACACTTTTCTATATATAAAAAAAAAATTTTTTGGGTGGGCGTTGAGTTCCATGGCGACCAGCAGACTTATCCGCTCATGCAAATTCAAAATGTTTAAAAAAGTGAGAAATTATCAATAAACGGTTTAGTTACTTTTTTTTATAATTCATGAAAAGAGTTAAGCCAACGTAAGTACGGGAGCATTTATTAATGCATGTTTAGTAACGTTTTCCTTTTATTATTCTTATAGAGAAATTTTTTATTCATGAAAGGAGTTAAGACAAAGTAAATAAAATAAATGTGTGTACAAGTTACAAATTATCAATGAATGGTTTCGTTAATTTTTGTATTATTTATGAAAGTGTTAAGCCAACGTAAATAATGTTTGTAAAAGTGCGAAAGGCAACGTAAGCAAATAAATAAAAAAAGTTACGTGCGCATGCATTAGCCTTGACTAAGGGGGGACTAAGGGAGCGACCATTAAACAATTCTACGAGTCGCAATGGAACTCACCCCCCAACGAGTACTAAAAATAGTTTTCATGATATTACGAAGTTACTTTTACGAAAAGTGGGTGATCACTTTTCCATGTAAATTTAACTTAAGATGAGCATCCATTTCTGGCCACCTGAGGAAGGTGGTATTTATTTTCGTGTTTATTGGCTTAAAGGTTTTTTGACAAAGAAATTTCGTACGCGAGTGCATATTTAACAGTCTTCGTTTATGCTCGCGCGTAGTATAAACGGAGGCTACATACGTGAAATGGAAAATAGTCCCAGAGTTCAGGGGTTATTACCAGCAAAAGAAATCAAACAAAAAATACTTTTTAGCCAAGAAACACACAGAAAAATAAAAAAAAATAGCATCCATTTTTTTTTTTTGTAGATTTCGGTGTGCTAAAAACGAATCTGCAAACCGTTTCCGTCTCACAAAATAGTTTCTATGATATGAAAAAATGACTTTTTCGAAAAGTTGGTGATCACTTTTCCATGTAAATTGTACTTAAAATGAGCTCCCACTTTCTAGCCACCTGAGAGAGGAGGATTTTTTCCTGTGTTTGTTGGCTAAACAGCCTTCGTTTATGCTCGCGCGTAGCGTAAAGGAAGGATACGGCTGGGAAATTGAAAATAGTCCCAGAGTTCAGGGGTTATTACCATGCAAAAGAAATCAAACAAAAAAATTTTAGCCAAGAAACACACAGAAAAATGTTCCTCTCTGGTGGCCAAAAAGTGGGTGCTCCTTCTAATTTAAATTTACATCGAAAAGATATCACCCACTTTTCGAAAAAGTAATTTCTTCATATCATGACAACTTCCTTTTTGCGACAGAAACGGTTTGCAGATTCGTTTTTAGCACACCGAAATTTACAATAAAATATTTTGTTATATACGAATGTGAGACGGGGCTTAAAGTAAAATAATACCCGATTTTTAGGGGCAGATTTGCCGTTTAGTTGTACAAATATCCTCAAACAGGTAATTACTAAAAGGGACTCTTCGTCACCTGTATTGAGCAAACGTTGAAAACCACCGATTATATGTCAACTTACGTCACGGTAACATATATTGAGTGAGTTCCTAACAGTATTTTGTATAGCTTTTTTAGTTTAAACACATTTTCACAAACTCTCCCCAAACTTAACGTGGTCGATACAGTCTGCCGCCATGTGTATTTTTCAAATATACTGATAAACACTGCATGTGCATGTTCTGAACCGATTAAACATTATACATTACATAAAAACACTAACATCGTATCCAGTTAGGTAGACCATTTACTTTTCTTGCCTTTGATAACATTTAATTTTTATATATTTATTTTTTGACTTCTTTGTATCTGTGTTTAGTAATACAAACCCTTTTCATTTAATGTAACGTTTAGTCGGCTCCGAAACAGTGTTTATCGGTGTATTTGAAAGATACAAATGGTGGCGGACACTGTTGATTACGTTAACTTTGAGAAAGTGAGTTAAAACTGAAAAATAAACTATACAAAATACTGTCAGAAACCCACCGATTATGTCAGCCTATGGCATGGTAACATATATTCGGTGGGTTCCTGACACTGTTTTGTATCGTTTTTAATTTTTAACTTACTCTCCCAAACTTAACGTATTCAACATAGTTCGCGACCATTTCTGTTTTTTAAGCCGATTAAACATTTTACATTACATAAAAACACTAAACAAGTATCCAGTTAGGTAGAAACGTAACTTACCTTACCTTTGCTTTCATTTATTTGTTTTTGGACAACTTTTTAGAATCTGTGTATAGTAACCCCCATCACCCAAATATTAGTTACTAACTCACATTTTAGTATACAAAAAACCCAAAAAACATTTAGCGTTTCAACATTTTTGCTACGTTCGGCTTCATCCACTGATTATTGGCCGAGCCCAAACAATGATTGACGGAAACTCCCGAGGACCCGGATCAAATTCTGCAAGAGTAGCAGTTGTTTTTTTATTTTCGCTTTCTTTTTCACTTTTTGGAGTGGATTGCTGTACTAAGAATATAAGAACCATACCTCTTCTCTTTTTATTAGATTTTTCCATTACACCAAATTGAGCCACTGCAACGCGTAGCAGGTTACATCTAGTATATATATATGTATCTATACTTCTATAATGTTTTTTTTTAATTAATATTCATAATAACACCCCTTTTTTCTAATTATTTAAAAAGAAAATATAACCTTGCTATATATGGTTCATAGAATTCCAAAGAGCAAGCTTATATATATATTCTTTTAAGCATTCATTTTAAGTAATTTCCTATTCGTTTTTTTTTCGGTTTTCTTATGGGATGAACATCTTTAGCAACTATTACGTAACTTTATATCAATTCAAATATTCTACATGATTTTTATTTGCGTAATATTTGCGTAAAATGTTTATAGTAAACATAAATATCTTTCTATATATATTTAGGTAGGAGTATATATATATATATATATATATATATATATATATATATATATATATATATATATATTTATATATATATATATTTGTTTAAAAAATGTTTCCTACTAAACTCTTTTGTCAGTTTTTGGTCTAGAGACCTGAACAATATATAAGGTATCGGACCCCATGCGAGACGTTATATTTGGAAGGGACAACCTGTACAAAAGTATGAAAATTAAAGAAAAATGGATTTGCCAGATAAAGGTAGAAAGACAGCATGCGTAACATAATAGATATTGGTTACTGTTTAAACATGTTTTCATAGCTCAAGTATTAACGTGAAAAGAAAAAGTAAATCGTACGAAAACCATTTGTTTTTCGATAATCGGTGTTGGCGCATTATTAAAAAAAAATGCTTTAATTATGACTGTATATTAGGTCTAATAAATTATAATAATAAATACAAATTCTGCATTAATAGAAATATCATATTTAAGCGTATGTTACGATGGGGCAATTTTAGGCGACATGTAAGGATATGTTGTATATTGGTTTATATTTAAGGAGATGATATATTAAAACGTGTCATATGTTATCTAGTGGATGTAAGATATTGTTCTTTTACCAGACAATTAATAAACGTATGAATCGTATGTATGTTGTCTAGCGAGGAGGACATGATATTGAGGTGTAAACTGAATAATGTTGTATCAAACTTATCACAAGGAATATTTTTACAATTCATATGTAAGAAGAATAATATATATGCCTCATACCTTTTGTTTTCTTGAAGAGTTCTTCTGTATCTTTCCGCTGTTCCGTGACGAACCATGAAGCGATCAGCACCACCCAATTGAGACATCTGTTCTTCTTTGTGGAACCATTAAAACAACTCTTTATATTTTTATAATATAAATTTATTACAGATGTCTCAAATGGTTTTCAAAGGATCTGCAGTTTGTCTACATTTTCTATTCTTACAGCTCGCTCCCTAGCTGTCTTTACACCCCTGTCTAGACGTCTGTCCGCTTTGGTGGTCAATTCTCAATTCTCTGAATCTCTCCAAAACTAACTACATCACGCGTTCTCTTACGTCACGTAATTACGTGTCTCAGGCTAACCTAATGTCCACAGCTAGTTATTTGTTTATTCAAAACCCCAAAATAATGTTTACATATATTTTCTATTTCCCCATTCCTTTTGCGATTCACATGTCAATCATTTCTTCCGCAATTTAATTGTTTATTCTTCTAATCATAATAACTGATCCAGCGACCATCCGTCGTTCAAATCAATTAATAAGAATACAATAACAATAATAATAATGTTTTGACCATTGACCCCGCTTGTCACAGTTAACAGATACTACGCTATGATCAAAGCCTAAAGGGTTATAACATTCCATACATACATATATATATATATATATATATATATATATATATATATATATATATATATATACGTGGTATCATTTCTCATTACAAAATTATGTAAAATATTCAGAAGAAGAAGTTTTGTAATTTAACATTAAAATTTCAATTTATGAGTAGTTGGCTGGCAAGTATAAAACGCACACACACACACAGACATATATATATATATATATATATATATATATATATATATATATGGTAGTGTTCGAATATATGGTTGAATGTTAATTTTACTCATTTAAGAACTGCTTTGAAGCTTCACAGCTCACTGATTTTGTGACTATATTTCAAACAATTTTTACATTTCATGTGTCACCTTTTTGCTATGTTAAAAATATCAATTTTCGTTCAGTAAACAAAAGTAATAAAACAATTACTGTGTTCAAATTTCTCAGAATCTGTGTGGTAGGGAGATAGAGTTCTTTTTCATTGGCTGTTGGTTACCATAGTAATTACATCTATTACGCTAACTCAAATCTGCTGGGAACGGCGAGGATTAAAACGAAATAGGATATAAGCTGAAATGTTGCTAATAAGTCACAGGTAACAAGTGAAACGGAAAGAGAGAAAATTTTATTTCAAAGCAAAGCCTGGAAAATCATGGATTATATATATATATATATATATATATATATATATATATATATATATATACACTTACTATTCCGCGTTTCATCGACTCTAGGACTCGTCAGGCTTATGAGCATAAGCCTGAAGAGTCCTACAGTCGATGAAACGCGGAATATTCAGTGTAGCTTAATCGCCATATACATTTTATAACTTACTAACCTTTGAAGTAAATACTTAAAGTTTACGCATAAATCTATACTTTCATATATTAATTTTATGTGAGTAGAGTAAATTAAGTAGTTATATATATATATATATATATATATATATATATATATATATATATATATATATATATATATATATATATATTCGAGACCCCGCGGATTAAGGACTATCCACTTATCTAGTGTTTCCTTTGCATATTAAGTATGTTTTTAACTCATTTCAAAGTGTTTTTAACATGTTTTATTAATTGTTTACTCGTGTATATATATATATATATATATATATATATATATATATATATATATATATGAAAAATGAAAAGTAATTTGTCTATTAAACTGGATCTGACTTTTTGTTGCAATTCGAGAAGCACACAAGATAAAGGCAGCCACTTCTATATACACACACCCACACAGACACATGCACACACACATACACAAACACACACACGGACACACACACACACTTATATATATATATATATATATATATATATATGTATGTTTGTGTGTGTGTGTGTCTGTGTGCGTGGGTGTGGGATTAACCTTTTATTTGGATCTTCCATTGTGTTCATATAAGAAGAAAATAAAACAAATGCCGTAAAACTGCAAGTTATGTTATTGTTTTAAATGTGCGATTATGATGAAAATCAGGATGGTTATTTTAAATGCGCTCTTTCGTTTAAACTTCCCTGTTAAAATTCTTCCAAAGATAACACCTTACTTTGATTTTTTTTGTTCATTTTGTTCTTAAGACACGGAAATAAAAAAAAAACTGCCTAAATGAAATAACAACGTGTGTTCCTAATGACTGGACTCTGATTAGCATCTATACAGTATGAGTATTAATAAAGGATCGCATATTACAGTACTGTTATGGCCCTTGATGGTTCACTAAGGAAAAAAAACACGGATACAGAGATGAGTTCCATAAGGTAAAATATACTGAAACTAAAACAGCATATACAAAGAGCAATCATCGTATTTAATGTCATCAAGATGGTAGACTACAAAAGTAAACTGACCACTCAAAGAGTTGAAACTCTCAGTTAATTTATACATTTTCGAAGATTTCATATAGTGCGCATGGGGAAGTCCTCACAACACCCCTTAAGCTTTTTATGCTCTTCAGAAAGCTTGTAATTTATTTCTGTTTAGGGTCAATAATCAGCGGATGGTTATTTTTATTACATCTAGACAGTCGATTCTCTGGTTGAGGCAAGTCGCGAGCGAACGTCTTAAAATGTTCTCGATCGGATTGTCTTGTACGTATAATTTTTATATAGTATTTTCTGTTAGACTTTTTCTTTGTTTTGTTGAAGTATTACGAGTACGTCCTGTCCCATTTTTGATGTACCCACTTTGACTTATCCTGTAATTATTGATTAAAGGTCTGCCTTACTAAATAATGATTTTTATAAATTTCTGAATTATATTTTAATTCCATTACGCCATCATAAACACAATTGCAACTACCTTTCCGTTTTTTGTTTTTTTTTGGATTTATGCAATCATGCCATATTTTATGGTTACGTATTTGCCACTCCTTACGGTGTTATTTCTAATATTATTTAATTACTTACATATGTATTATATACTATAATGCATTTCCTTCCTACATCTTACTACCGTGTCCGGGGATTCTACTGTATTGAATTTATCTGTGGATCTTTGCCCGATACGTGTTCTGCTCCTCAATAGTAAAATAACGATTTGCGCGGTTCCCAAGTAAGGCGGTATTTATGCTGCACATTTTATTAGTCTGTAAAGAAATTCAATTCAAATTTAAGTTGCGAATCAATCTTATTTTTTAAATCATTATGGCGTAAAAAGCGAATTAGAATTTTTTTCCGCCAAACAAATCTATTTTCATTTTTAATTTATTTATGCATGTGCAGACACCCTTACGCCTCTTTGCAACAACGATCATTTTAATGGAAAGTGGGTTTCGTATAAAATGTTAAACAACAAAAATTAAAGTAAAGAGATGTCCAGAAATGTATGTTACCAAGACATGCCACGTACACTTTCTGGCACCACTTACGTTTGTAAAAGAAATAACTGTTTTTTTTAAATATTATTTGATTTTTTTCTTGATAGATGAAATAAAAAAAAACAATTATGTAGAGTTTCTTTAATAATAAAGACTAAAATGAATCTCAATTCTCTACGTTTCTTATTCTGTCCAGTTTTATAGCTATTATCGAAAAAATGAATGAATTCGTGATGATAAAGGTTTAATGAAATTACCTCAGTAGTAAATCAAATCAAACATGATTATTATCGGGACTCCGATTATCTGAGAAAAAATACATCGACTTGCATTAGATATTAGTGTTCGATATCGTAGCCTACATATTTAGAAATAACAAGATATTTATCTATTCTATTTAAGTATCAGATGTGCGTAATCCGCACTTTCAATCCATATTCTTTCCATCCAATAACGCATTTTAAAGCTGTTTATGAATTTATCTTCAAATTACTGATATATGCTGGTCGTACTTTGTTCCAGACATCTTGAAACCGATCAGTTGTATCTTGGCTTAGAAAAAAAAAACTCTGCACAGGTATTAGTTTCTGGCCCTGACACCATAAATCAACCAGGGATGATCTCCCCTGAATAGGAAGTAACCAGTGGTGACCTCCTCTGATGTCTCTATATAATACAGCCGGATGGTGTAAATGTTTGTATTTTGTGTTGAGCTCATCACTGAGCTGGGAGGATACATTGTCCCATATTTTCCTACCATTAGATAGCGCTACACATAGGATTACTACTGTAAAGCGTGATAATTTGTGAAAATGACATTAAAAATTGAAATATTCACCATCAAAATACCAATGAATAAGAAAGCGGGTTTTTATTAATGCAAATTGTTGAGCTTAAGAAAAAGAACGTCGGGCTAAGGGAAAGGATGCGTTCAGTCGTCCTAATATGTCGCGAACGAACAATCCTGAACGATAGGACTAGATACCACTAACGGGGAATGGGTGTTCTTTTTGGGTGTGCTATAAAAAGGTTTGCAGATTGGAAGAGACAGCCGCAATCCCGAAAGAACTACGGGAGACCTGTAGGCCGGAAAAAAACAGGTTACTTTTTGAACTCGTAGTGCTAGAAAAGGTCCCTACTCTGCCCCGGTCCTGGATATTACCTTAAACTATATTCAGTGGTGAGGTCCCAGTTTGTGGGCTTTGGGGAGTGTGGAGCCACCCTTTAATTACCATTGCTCCTAGGTCCACTCTGACCCGGAGTGGTAGTACCTGTTAGGGTCCCAACTATGGGTTAAATAGAAACCGACGTGAAAACAACAAATATATTCTATTAAAATATTTTTTCTTCAAAACTTTTGAGTTCGGCATTAAATAACCCGAAAAGGGTTGATATGCCGTAATACAAAAACAACCAAGCAACCAACCTACTCTGCCTCAGAGGAGTACCTTCTTTGTCAGCTACGACTAGTGGTTGGGGGAGGATTGTACAAAGAGGTCACCAAACGGAAATTCCACTTCACAAAACAGAACGAGGGTGAGTCAGTAATTAATTTCTTATCGAGCCTTTGTGACCAAACAAAATTTAGTTAATTTCGAATTCAACGTCCGAACGAACGGTAGCAAGCGGACTATTTAGACGATATGGTTGTCGAGCGGATGATAGCTAGGCTGAAATATATTGAACACCAACGAAAGTACTGGTGACGCGAGATTCGCTTTCTACATTAGAGCAGAATTTCTCACAGTTGGCTGGCCTGGAGGCGACAGGCAAGCCAACTCCCAATTTTAACGATGCCACGCACCCTCTTACATTATTTAGTGTACAAAGGTCGAACCAAGATAAGCAATACTAGGAGAGAAAGACTCCTTACACCCAACGATATACTATACGTTGCAAGGGTTACAGGAAGACAACACACCCAAGAGGATCGATGAGTCAAAGGGATTGTCTAGCAGTTGAACTCAAGGGCCATATTTCCGGGATGGTGGGGCATCTGAAAAAATATGCCATTAATTTGATACAAGCAAAGTATCGAGAAGTGGGAAGTCATTTATGTTTACTGATGGTTATTCGAATATTTTTCTGCTCATGAATACTATAGTATACAGCCGGTGAGGTACCACACTTTGAGGGGGGATGGAAAGCAATTTCAGGTGCGTGTCCCAGAGTTTTTCTCCTAAATTATACTTAGTGACTATGAAGGCTGAGACATGCCAAATTCGAATATATACTGAGAAAACCGGTCAGCTAGCGCAGCCATCGGATCTCTGCTTGTACAGACGCAGGTGCCCAGACATGTTCGAGTGGGCCAGAAATCCAGAAACTGCTGGGATATCAAGTGAATACCTTGTGTCATCCACTCATCGGATACGCGGTATAAGGAAAGGCAGTTACACAGCAGAAGTGTTTTGTTTCTGCGCAGAAACATTAAACGACAGAGACACAACATACCGTCTATGGGCTTTATTTATTACAAACGACCTTGAAAGAGCTAAACTTATTGCCTCGCAATTTCCGGTCCTAACTATTAAGGAATAACTTTTTGAGAAATATAAGATAATTTGCTCCATGTGGATGCTCATGCGGAACGTATGCCCCAAGACAACTAGAAACCATCTCATTCAAGCCAACAAAATCTAACGGACAGGGATTTGAAGAATAGCCAAAGGAGCACTTTAACTTAAGCGCGTTAGACACGTGTTGACATCAATCACTACAGGCAATAGAATTTACGCCCTTACCACAGACTACCTGTATCTCCAGCCTCACGGGACGCTATTACGTTCGTTATCGAGTGGAGCCGATATATATATATATATATATATATATATATATATGTATATATATATATATATATATATATATATATATATATATATATATATATATATACTGTCAAGCCCCTCTAATATTCCATGTACCAGGTGGTGGATTCACCCCTCAGTGTGATGACATCGCTGTGGATATGGCTCCTTAATCCCATGTATGTATGTGTGGTGCAACTTAATAGAACCTTCGTTCTGATACACGATTGACGATATAAATCACTTCAAGATAGGCGTTGTATTTAATCCCGACAAGTTTCACTTTTCGGAAAAAAGTTAGAGTTCGCAGAATTTCTAGTTACTGCAAACAAAAAGAGTGTCAATAGCGATCCTTAACTTTCCTACCCCATCAAATACCACTGGGGTTTGATCTTGGTTTAGACATATGAACTTCTCACAAACAGAAGCCATGGCTGCCTTCCAGAAGTTATTGAGGACGAAGGAAATAGTTATATTGCCACGAAACTCTAGAAAGCCTATAATACGAACGTATTGGAAAGAATCGATAAAGGTATGCGAACGTTCAGAATGAATAGAGTGACCGAACTTGTAACAGATTATAGTTAAACAAGAATATTGTATTTTCTATTTAAGAAACATTGAAGATATGAGTGTAAATTTAACATAAAGTGTCGGGTATTTGTCTTAATCCCGTTTTACAAAAGTACGTGATATCACGATAAGCACTAGTGAAAAGAGAAGATGTAGCCGAAGTTTTTGGGCGAGAGTCTTGCTGGATGTTCATACTCGGATGCCTAGACTTGCTAATAACAGTCACTCACCTACTACTAATAAAAGTATTTTCATATTTCAAAATATCAAAAGCTTCCTTGTAAAATATCAAAGAAAAGACACTGTACAAATTCTAGAAAACATTGTCTTGGAAAACTCAATTTAGCAGCTGATTGTACATTCTTGTACCCACCAAAAAACCATGACCAAACAATTGGCACTGAAATTAAAGCCGCTTTCACACTTATGTCCGTAAACGATTCTAAATTGAAAGTTATTACAGAGGAAATGGGTATGACTATGGCAGCTACAGATGAATGATGCAAAACATTAAGAGATCTAATTTAAAATAGCTTCCCTAAGTCGTGCTTCGATATGTCACCCATGGTTCCAGTTTTCTCGTCTATTGATGAAGAATTATGTGCCTGGAAGATTTATCATCAAAGACAACAAAATCATGATAAAGATTTCGCGTAGAGGTATTAGAATTTTCACTTTGCCCGTCGACGCGTAAAGGATATGCTGGCGAATGCAATGCAACGATTTTTCTGGACAGGTTAAAATGCTAAAATTAAGCAAACCAGATCTCAGTGCCGAACTTACAACACAATTGCATCATCTCAGCCCAGGGAACTTAATTTCTCCAGCTGATCCTTAATTTGCATTCCAACAAATGGTTGTCGACTTTGTCGATATACAGGGTAGGTATCCGCGAATCGATATACTGCATGGGCCCAAGTGCTCTTTTTGACGTTTGAAAGGGTCAAAAACGTATGCGATACTTTTGGGTCTTGGTTTTGTACTTACGGTGCAGCTGAAGAAATTTCTTCAGACGGCGGATTATCATTTGAGTTCCAGGAATACGACTTCTTTTGGGAGAACTGATGTATACGGAGACCTACATAATCGGCGTAGTATGCACAAAGAAACGTTTGCACAGAATTAGTTGTTAAAACCGCAACACGCATACTAGTCGACAACATGGAGAGTTATAGACGTCTATACTACGGTTTTGCTGTTCGGCTATTACTAACCCATCGAAACACTCCTGTCCAAATCCTTGACATGTCTGTAGCCGTAATGCTATGTCAAGTTATTAAATACCACTTCCCTGTCTTGCGGAATAAATACCATACGAGGAAACAGTGGAGGGAAATATGTAAATTAAGATAGGTGGAAATAGCTAAGAGGTTTATGCAGAACAAATATTTCTACAATTGACATTGTTGTCCTCTTCAAGAACTACATATCGGAGATTTTCCCAGATTCAGAACCAGGATGGTAATTACCTACGTTGGTAGACGAAAACGGAGAGGATCGTAGAGACACATGAGAGCCGATAGTACAAAGTGCGAGTAGATGGGAACAATAGAGTTACATTGCACAACTGTTGGTTACTTGGGAAAATAAACCCAGTTATGAATGGTCACATTACGACACACCAGGAACATCGAATCCGCCTACCATCCCTGACCCCCGACAGGTACAACTCTCTGAGGAAACAATTGAGGTCGAACAGCAACGTTGAATCGCTCAGCGAGAATGAAGAATCAATGGGCATTGATAATACTACAGGAAAGTATACACACCTGGTCAATCCTCTTTCGTTAAGGAAAACTTCATATCGGAAAAATTAAGCATAAAGAAATCTACCGCCACAAATGCGCGGATAATCACACGAATTTTCTATTGCACGTAAATATGCCCACAATAATTCATCCCGTGGTCAGGGGAAGGACGGGGCATATATAGGTATAGGTTGTCTGAAAGTATGAGGTAACGGAGATGATTTTCCCTGAACAGGATGTAACGAGTGATGATAAACCCTGATGTCTATATAGGTAACGGACGTTGGCGTAGATATTTGCATTTTGTGTTGAGGTCTGCAACGAGCTGGGGGGACACATTTTCACACTTTACACTACCATTACACACCGTACACGTATTTTTGAAAACTCTGTTCATTTAATGAATAGCGAGTAATATTTATTTGATGAAGGACTCATTCTCAAGTTATAACATCCTAAATTTAGCCAGGCGTATTGTGCATATTTAGTAATACAATGGACCGACGTCAAGAGAAAATAGAACCGACTGAAGCCGTCACACTACGGTCGAATTGGTATACAATACAGCGTTAAATTCGTCGTGTCTTTCGGTTAAATGCACTAAATTTATACGTGTAAAGATAAAAGATTATCACCTGATCTAAATGCGAAATGAAGTAAATATTTGTTATATCTAGCTTAAGTAGTATGCGGGGCATGTAATAATTTGATTATAATGATGTGATTATAACATCTTATAATTTAATCACTAAAACGTCACAATTATCGATATAATTCATTGGTCAACATACTATTGCTCAGTAAATGACCTAATTTAGACATATGTACAAAATTACGCCAGTAGTTGGGAACAATTATTATTTAATATACAGTAGCATGACACTATAGAATTTTCAAACGTGTTAATACAATCACAATCTTTTGTAAAAGATAGATTGAAAAGCAGAATCTCCAGTCGAACGATTTTTTTACATAGCCATAACTACATATCAAGGCCCACAGACCACTCAAGGATAAGGGTTAAGAGTGTACAGTAGTCAATTGGACAATAGAGTCATCGTTAGTAATGGAAATTCGGTAAATTTGTTAACTTAAGTGGAACGGCTCATCAAGAACTTGTTTACTTTGGAGTTGAAGACAACCATATTGTAGTCAGCTGGAAAGCAGGAAAACGGAAAACAATTCCACAGGCGTGCAGTTCTAAGAAAGAAGCTTTGTTCATGGAATCTACTTTTAGGCTTAGGAACAGATAAACAGTGGGGGATTATTCATAGCGTTTTTAGCTAGACGAGTGTTTCCTGTGAAAGTTTGATGAGAAGGGACAATAGATTGAAGCTCAATCGTGTACCTGCTATGAAAATAAAGCAGAGACACACTCGAAAGAACATCATTTACGCACTTTACAAGAGTTTACGTAACACGTATATAACATGGTAATTAAGAAGGCAAACTGACATTTCTGATGAATTAACCTATTTATCACTTGCCTTGGGGAAAGAAAAATATGATTTACTAAGTCAAGAAATTAAAGGTATATATACTCAAGCTGAGCTATAAATTATGTGTTATAAACCTATTAAAACCTAAACTAAATCTTGTTTTCCTTTGCCTCGCTCAGAAAATGTCCGCTGCATTTGGAAAGTCGAGAATCATCGTGCTACTCGAAAATAGAAATATATTTTAAGGCGGAAATACCTCCCAAATATTTAAATATCTTACGAATAAACTTATTAAAGCACCAATGCTGTGTTAGTGTGGCTATTGCATTACCATTTCTTTTTAGTAAATACTATCAGGTAATTCAGTTAGGATTGCTTAAGATCGTAATGTTGAAGTAGAAACGGTTGTATGCTCTATGCAAATCAGGGTGGTGCTACTCCTGATGGAAAATCTCTTCTACTGTCGCTTATAAATATAAAAGCCACAGCTCAGCAGATCAAGCAAAGCCATCTGAAATACATACACGCGTTGGATATTCAGGCAGTATTAAAGCATTAATGACTTTTTGATTCATTAAAACTCTCACATATTCGCGCCCCAAACATTCTCCTCCCTTGGAATTGTCTACTATACTATTAAGAAAAATTCTACACACTTAATTCCTATTAATATTTTAGGATTGAGCAGAAACAGAACGGACGTGACTGGTAAGATAGCATTTGATGTTTTGACGCTATAAGTCAAATGATTATAGAAAACGTTTCCAACAACGCATGAAAAAATTGAAGTCACCATTTTGAAGATATCATTGTAAAATTCACAAGAACGTAACATATGATATTTTGTTAAAAAAAACATGCAAATTATTTATCATTTCCAAAATATTTTTATTTTATAATTTCTTTAATGATTTTGACATAGACATTATAGTCTCGTAATAATCTATGTTAAAATAAATGATAAAGAAAATGGTAAAAGAAAGAAAGAAGATAAAATCATATGTATCATATATATACTCCAGTAAGACTGGGAAAGGAGGTACTTATATCGAAAGATATATATATATATATATATATATATATATATATTCAATCCGATAAATGTGCAATGTATTTCTTGTTTAACTATCTATCACGGCTCTGGAACAAAGGACTGCCCGTAAATAATGCAAACCATGTAGGATTTAACCAAGTCACAGAATAGCATACTAATGCTGCATTAACAGAATGCATGATTGATAGCGTGATCCCATTCACTGAACCGAACGCAACCGTGTGTCAGAAAAATGTCAACTTAGAATATACATATAATGAGCAAGCTGTATGGTATTTTGTCGTTATCGAGAAGCTCAACTAAAAGTTTAAACTATCGAAAATACAAAATATCACGCTGGAGAGCTCATTAGAGGAACATTTTTTATGTGATTTTTCTGCACTAATGCATAACACTTTCTCCTGGTATCAATTGATGCTTTTAACGGGGTAATAGTTTTCCCCAACACGAACACAATATATTCACCTTATAAACGGCTACAATATTAAATACCATTAAGAGCGTCTCCTGTACTGTTACGTTTGATTGTTTCAATTACAATCACATGTATCCATAATATATGAACGTCCTGTACTCCATGAACCTAGTCTATACTGCTTCTTTATAGCTTCTATTTTATAGAAAATAAGGTATGCCAAGCAAAACAAAACAACTTTATAAAAATAAATGGGCGACTGAAACTGGAGTTATATTATCATTGTATAACTATGCAAGCATCAATCTCATCATGTAACCCTAAGGTGACTCCCAAACTCTTGATTTGGTTGATAACAAATTTGCAGAAATTGTGTTAATAATTCGTATTTCCTAGTATTTCGATATACACGCACACACATATATGTATATATATATATATATATATATATATATATATATATATATATACACAAACACACACACACACCCACACACACACACACATATATATATATATATAAATGCTATTTTATGCTATACTAAAAATTGAAATTTCTGAATGTATTTCTCGTCAATATTTATGTTGCTATTTTGTAAAGACTCCTCACATATAAGCCTGAAAATTAGATCAAAGATTATCAATGTGAGTTGTACACAAGGTCAATTGACAATTACTTACAATATTGGCCATTTTATCCAGTGCATAGTCTCCTGTTATACTAGGGTCTCTGATACACTGAATCTACTGAATAATATCCCTCATGCTTGTATTACATGTGTCGCTGTAGAGTGCTTCCGCTTATATATTTCTGGCTACTTTGAGCAGCCGTCTAATATTACTAGGAAGAAATTTCCTTCAAATTGACCTGTGTATTTTATATGTCGTCGTGTTTATAGAACGTCAGTTTTGGACTAGGGTTAAGATATTAATTGTGGTGCGTTAGACTCTAATTTACAACCTTTGCGATATTTAACAGCATTAACAATATCATGGTTCATTTTAGGCCAATATGTGCAACATCAAATCAATGCGTTAATCCTGGATATCCAAAGATGACGTAACTGAAAGATTTAAAAGCCCGTTTTCTGGAAGACACGAGAGATGACTTCTCTGTTTCAATACATTAGTGTATCATCACATAGAAAATCAAGGCATCTCGCTCATTTTTTCTGGCGTTCATGCAATCAACCTCTTATGCTTCAATCTTTCTATGTACTCATCGATACTACAAGTGTTCTTAATACCTTCAACCGTAACCACTAACTCGTAAACGGTATTCACGAGTATTTCCGTCATTACGTTTTCTTATAAAAGCGCAACACTCACTGTCTTCTAATTCTTGTTGACCATTTCCTATCAGTCTTGATAGTCTACCACCATGCGCAATTTTCAAATAGCAAAGGCACTATTTTGAAATCATAGTTCCATAAAATGATATTCCATCTTAATAACCTGTTTTGGCTATAGATTGATATCCTTTAGTCCATGCAAGAATTGAAAGAAAGGGTTAATGATCAGTTTGCAAAATAAATGACCTCAATACACATCCGAAACTTCTTAAATGTGAAAAGTCTAGATACAACGACATAATTCCATTTCCGTTTTAAGAAAGGGTTTTTTATTGTTGCAGACCATCTAGTAGTTGGCCAGTTGTGTAAAAATCCCAAGAGTGATAGGCGCCTTCTATCATGTGTGAAAGTAACACATTGTTCATTGAGCGAGATCGGAAATGCGCCGATGTACATCTAATACTGTTCACCAATCCATATTATGAAAACAGTACTATTACCAGCACCTTTAAAACACATCGCCGGATTGCCACGAATAGCAGGGGCGTGCGCAGAGTGAGGGATACAATGTATCTGGCTAGAGTTATGTTTTTGTTGTTGTTTAAAGTGAGAGCCACATTATGCCACCTCAGATTTTCGAAGACAGTTTGAAATTAAACACAATAGTGTACCTGGATGTGATGATGTCCTGATACAATCAGGTGGCCAGTGGTAGACTCTGCGTGTTGCAGCAGATCTCAGCGCAGGCCCACAAGTCTATAGAGACCCAGGCTTTGCTTCAGAAGCAGTGCTACAACTTTGCACCCTTCTCTCACTGACTACTCCCCATTCCCCGTTCTGAACCTGCTGGACTAATTCCATTTGTTATCAGCCGAGAACATCACGAACAGACTCTCCCCACAACACCAAACTCAGCCTGATCGCTCCAATCCGTCGAGTATTCACCGAACATCCGGCGGCGCTTGTGGTAAACACATGCTCCCAGTTCCGGACTCGTATCGAGGCGCGAATTTAGGCTGAAGAGGGCTACATTTAAGAGGTATCAGCTCTAATACATAATCAAGTTACCTGAATACATTTTGTTCAATAAAAGTTTTAGAATAAGATTGTAGTGCTTTTTAGTTTTATTTTATTTATGTTCTCACCTTGTCTACCTTAGCAAATATATAGGAAACATACGATTATTCATTTTAAGCAGCCGCATTAAGTCCTTCTGTTTAACAATATTAAACTATCTTACTTAATAACTTAATCAACGAGTAAATAAAGAAAATCTATTTGTATGTATGTATACGCCCCTCAGTGTAAAAGGACAAATGACTCAAAAGCAGCATCATGTCTATTTCGACCGTCAGGTTATCGAAAAAAGATGAAAGATAAAGACGTGAGGCTATGGTTCTGTCATGTAGATGGGGCATTAATTTGCGTAAGTTAAAAAAGGCGAGTATGAAAACACGGAATTAGAGATAACAGTATTTCGAATTTTTGATAGCTGAGAGTGAACATACACATTGATAGCTAGTAGATTATGATAATCAGTACGTATTAAGTGGTGGAAGAATTTCAGGCAGTTTTTTTTCCATATTAGACGACAAGGTATTTCTGCTGAAGGAATCTGTGCGTCAAAGAGATTAGTAAATGAGGTAATACCGTTTTAATAGAGAAGATGATTTGATTGATGCATTGAAAATTTCATATATTTTTTGTTATATCAGACAACAATATATTTCAGAAAATACATTCTCACTACAAACCAGCGAATAGCATAACATATACAAAAAAAAACGTTCTATTAATTATTTTTCAATAAATAATTCTAAATTTCTTCTTAAAAATATATATCTTCAAAAGTAAATTGTTTTCAAATTTAAAATTCTTTAAGTACAGAATTAACAACGGAGACAACTTTTTATATTTAGTAACTAATTTACACGTCCATCAGTCATGGAAAACAGCCCAAACGAAATGCATATATAATTAAAAAATACTACACGAACACATAAAACTCATGAGAAAAATACACATACCTTGCGATGAATGAATTGAATTCAGATTTATATAAAATGAACAAAAGTAACAAGTAAAGTTATATTTAATTAAACTTCTGATTAAATTCAATTTAGTATATAATAACTACATCCCTGCAAATCAATCTCTACTTGTTTGCTTATCTGTTTGTTTTCTTAAATAGTGAATGAGGTAAGCATTCATATCGTCCTCAATTGACACCTACGTGGATATAGTTTCACTTTATGAACAGCATAAGTAACGGATAACTCTATTTGATAAAACATACAGATGCAGGAATGCCGTTAATAATAGATCGTGCTATAAGTTATAACGCCATCCATCAAATTAAAGATATACGTGTAGAAATTTAATCATATATCACGGTTTATCTAGGCGATCCGTTACAGTGATAGTTTTCTAGACTGTTTTATCACGAATAATTAACTTCATAAACAGATATTTGATTGATCATCTCCATTACAGAAGTATGTTATGGACATTTGTGGTTTGAGTTGTCCCCCTTTGCAAATTGGCTGTTTGGAGAAATAGAAAACTAGATGGATCTGGTGCATAGTCAATTTGTATAGGTGGAGAAATGGGCAGCATATAAACGGTACTTTTTTTTAAGCAGGGGAAGAGCGCAGTGAGTGAAACGACAGTTGGAAGAAGTGACGGTGAATTCTTTTTGTGACGGTGAATTATTTTTGGACGTTGAAGAGCTCAACCTTTTGGAAGGAACAGCTGTGTCTTATATATATTTTTAAAGTTCTTTTTTTTTTCTACTTCACTACAACATTGAAATGACTTTAAGTAGTTGCCACAATTTAAAAATTGGAATATTGGGTAAAAAGCAGATTTATTTATGAATATTATCTACAGTTAGCTATAATTCCGGCATTTAGCTGTTTCAGAAAACAGTTTAATAAAGACCCACCCTTCAGACGAGGTATCGGTAAGTAAGCACACAAGATTGCCCTATATTTTAAGAGGCCCATGAAAACATCAACGTTGGTTTTCTCACATTTTATTCTCTTTGGAAATTAGGTCAGCAAAACTCATTTTAAAGGTTCGCAACTTTGATTATTAGGTTCAAACTTCCGAATATGTACATGGCGAAAGATAGAAGCTATATCAGCTTAAATGTTGTAAATATAAATACCGAATGTGAAAGTAACTTAAATAATCCAAATAATACATCTGCTTATGTACATTTTCTGCTGGGTAAATAATGCGTTCTTCCTTTACGCCGCTTTTCTTCCCTGTCTATTAGCGGGTGATGTAATTTAATATTTTATATTTATATATATATATATATATATATATATATATGAGAGAGAGATAGATTATGATAGCTAGTGGAGACAAAAGTCAGTATAGTCTAAAACGAGGAAATATTATATTTGAATTATTTAGCGAAGGGCGAATTTTAATGTAATAACCTTTGTATTTCCCAGAAGCGTATCTCTTGCCATTCCCCTCTCTAAATATTCACACAGCAGATGTTCTACATCGGTTGTGATATACGATTTCGGAATGGAATCGTGCATTAACTTCTTTTCACTGTAAAGCATGATACTGTCTTGTTTATGAATAGAATTGAAAAGATCTTTGCAAATCTGGACAAGGAAAATAGAACTGTTAATGGTTCTCTAGTCGCTCGGCTATTTCTCAACCTTTACTTTGGTTCAATCTTGTTAATATTGCAAAAGACTCGCGCCCGCTTGTGTATATTTGACATAGTGCAATAGGGAACCGACCAAACGCATTTTTGAATTTGCATTTACGCTTGTTCTCCTCTACTTCTTGTGGCCAGAGTCAATTCGCAGCCGCATCGAGTGAAATGAGAAGAATTATTCATGGCGATTATATTTTATCACCAGGTTGCAATATTTAATATGTCGCATCGTTTTAAAATCTTTTAAAGTCTTCCCATATTAGAGGTGGATTTGCAGGTTTTAAATATAGGGAACTTGTAGAGGCGTACAGGTACTTTATTTAACCACAAACATAGGTTTTCCTCATATTATAGCCTAACTCTAATTTATGCAAATTGGGTACAATTTAAAATTTACTTTTTTACATCATTTGATAATTATCTTCTTTTCTCTCAGGAGAAAAAAGTTTTTCCTATGCTATTTTTTGTAATCTTTTGTAATCAAAGTTATCAAAGTCCCGTCAGATTTACAACACCTACTACATATTTTTATCGCTATTCCAATCAGTAACTTAAAAATGCTGATCGCAGTATAAATAATAATAATAACAACAACAATAATATTAATAATAAAAATAATAATAATAATGATAATAATAATATATGCATATAAATGTAAATTTGAAATTAAATACAGTATATTAAAAACGCAACAATTATTCCACTAGAAATACATACCATTATATAGAATATTTTACAGCCTTATACAAGCAGTTATCCGAAAGTATGCAAAAATATCACTTATATATATATATATATATATATATATATATAAAAATAAAAATAACAATTAAATTTACCAAAATGATCCAAGATGGTAAAATAAAAGTATATTATGAATATTAAAGAATTAATATTTATAAAGTAATCTCAGCCAAATGTAAAAGCTCGATAAAATCAAATAGGAGATAGAACTTATAATACGAGCAAACAGTTAATAACACATGTTAAAAAACACTTTGAAATGAGTTAAAAACATATTTAATCTGAAAAGGAAACACTAGATAAATGGATAGTTCTTAATTCGCGGAGTTTTGAAGAAATACTTTCCTTCTCATCAGAGGGTAGGAATTACCAAAATGCAGGATCGGATTTTGCATGCAAAAGTATTTGATGAAACAACAAGTAAGTAAAATATCTTACTTGATAACAAAAAGGTGAAACAGAGGGAATATGGTGAAGAAAAAGGTGATTACACGTGAATGGAAAATCTGGTGGAAGATAAATAATCCAGTGACGGTAAAAGCCAAATATATAAGTTCAAGAAAGTTAATTGAATTTCCATTTGCACAAGTAAAATCCAAGGAAATCCTGTAATTGGACGATGGTCCAAAATAATCCAAATGCATAAATCAATAGAATAGTTCACAAAATGTGTACAAGGGAAAAAAGGAAAAAAATTCCAATAATATTAATAAAAGAAAAATAAGATGCACTTTTCACTCTACTACCAAGGCATAAATATAAATTAGAAAGATCAGAGAAGAAAAAGAGGAGGAAAAAATAAATGGTGATAGAATTAAATATAAAATAGAGAAACAAATGTTAAAATGACACATACTATATTATTATGGTACTTTCTCTATATAAGTACCATGTTTTGTTTATTAAATTGTTAGGTGAAAGTACAGTACTCATGCAGAGAGTGATCCGTGTTGAAATAATAACGTTATTATTTAAAAAGCCATTCTTAACATGGGGAGGGGAGGATGTTTTGTACCTAATCTGTATTTTAACCTTACAGTTGAATAAAAAAAAACATATAATAAAACTGTAATTAAACCTGGAAATACGATTTAAAAATAGCACTGACCACTCTGCATTAGCACTACCAACCAATCTTATATCGAAAAACAAAAAAACAAAAAAAAAAACAAAAGAAAACTCCAAAAGCAAGCGACAAACATTTTCTTGCCTTATATAATAAAGAAAAAAATTTAAATTAAAAGAATTTGGAAGATAAACAAATGGATTATGTGTTTTTTTTTTTTTTACTTATCGAGTAAACAGAAAATGAAATCTACTTCCTCTCGTCAATTCGTGACTGTGAAATGAATCGAACCGGAAGTTCAGTTTTATCAACAGCACAGTTTCGCACTAACGGTTACGAAAATGTATGTATTTTATTTAATATTTTAATAATTCGCGAGGAAAATTTATTTTAATAACATAAAAACATGCCTCGACTCTAAAGATTGATTGTCTGAAAATTTCTAATAAATTGGTAGCGTAGAAATATGGTTTTATTCACTTGTAACGAACCGAATTGACATTTATATATATATATATATATATATATATATATATATATATATATATATTCGCATCCCTCTCTGTTGGTCATTTTGTGTATTTGTTCAGAATTTATGTATATATACAAAAACTCCACTCCTTTACTATTTGAGTTATTTCTATATATAGCATGATTCTTGCAAAATATACAATTAAGAGGCCACCTCATCTGCATATTGCATTAAGGAAATCGATTTTACTAAACAGCGAAATGTTAGTAAATGTTTCTAGCGAGAAAATTGTTATAAGTGTCCTATTTACAATTGTTATCTGATAAATTTTAAATAGCAATTTAATCGATAATATATTTAATTTAATTTTTTGAAATTATTTTCGACATAAACTTTTTTAAGACGTAGAATTATCGACCCCGAGGAACCTCTAAAAAATAAAACATTTTGGTAATCTCAAGAAGTTTCTAGCTTGATTAAATAATTCCGTGTGTACCAGAAACTGTTTTTTAAATATTCCTACAAAATACGAATAAACTGCAAAAGATTTCATTTATTTGTTTTCAATATTCATGGAGTGGCTATACAGAAACTTTGACCGCTTCGAATTAAAACTTCAGCCACACTTTTAGAAAGAAAAATATCTCTCACTCGAAAAAAGCAAATTGAAAAAGCCCCTCCCTCTAAATAAAAAGAAAATCGAAAATTTTCTCTTATTTACGTAAAAAAGGAGTGAAAAAATCCTTTACAAAAAATAAGAACTTAAAAAGTAACACATATTACGCCTGCGTTTAGCTAATTTTTTTCGGTCGTTCGGACAGTCGCTATTTTAATTGAAAGACAAGTTGTTTCGATTTATTTTTATTTATTTATTCGGGTACTAGAAAAAGTGCTCAATATCCGGAGAAAAATTTATTTCCTTTGTATCTCTTCTGTTGAAACAGAATATCACGCAGATCTTTATTGTGACGATTACATGTTTTTGTCTGTTTTTATATTTTTGAAATTGTTGCCCAAGACTGAAATGATTAATATCCTTAGGCTTGGTCATACGGAACTTCATGTAAACCCGGGCAATGCCCGGTATATATATATATATATATATATATATATATATATATATATATATATATATATATATATATTTGTGTGTGTGTGTGTGTGTACGTGATACATATGGTAACACGAGTTTATTGTGGTTGCTTAGTCAATCATTTTTCGAACACGGCGTGATGAAAAATTCACATATACTTAGAGTAAACGACGAATACTTTGATAACTGTCGTGAGGTAATTTCCCATTTCATATGTTAAATGAAAGGTTTGCTATGATCTACAAATACGTTCTCATAATTTAACTTACTTGGTGAATCGTGTCCCTTATTAGAATTTATCATACGTTTAATACTTGAAATTCGACACCTTCCTGCCCTCAATTAAATTTAGCAAGTGTTTATTTTTACTTCATAAATGGATAGATGCTCGTTCTGATTATCCCCGAGGAATGATAGATTATTGGAGAAATAACAGTTGCGCAATCTCTGAGAATATTTGCTACAGTGATCACTGCTCGATTCAAGTAGAAAGAAGAAATCGAAAACGATTTGAACCACTGATTTGATAAGGAAGGCACATACAGTATCTGATACTCTTAACTTGGTAGCCACGTTTATCATTTTCAGTTGCAACGATGCCTTAATTCGTGAACTTATGTTTAGCGGTGTGCCAATTTTATTACGCCGTATATTACCTCCGAAATAACGTGCATGTCAGGTAACAATATCACAGATGTGCCTAAACTAACATTTCACATTTATAATGAAATAATTACAAAACGATTCATTATATATTGGCTTTGGTATTTCAACTAAATTTATCAAGACTTCTAGATGTGACATTTTCCAATAGGCCCCTGCAATAGATATGCTATATAAAATGTTATAAATATAAGTAATATTGTCAGTTTACGTTAAACACAAATAATATTGCTATATTTAAACTACCCTAAAATATGTGGTTAAGTATGTTGGCTTAATAAAATGTATCGAACTAAATTCATCTTTTTTCTAATAAACTGTTATAGTCTTTTAGTTAATTTATGAATATCCAAATATAATCAGCTTGAAATCGACCATAAGACATAATAAAATGACTTACATTCGTTGTTTGAGGTTATAATTTTCTACAATTGAATTTAAGTTAGAATCTTGTCAGTGTTGATGTAGAAAGAGGTTTGTTCTTCCGCCACATGAAATTTGCTTTCTATTGTGTTCTTTGTACAGTTTTCCAGGCGGTAATTAATTGATAATAATGCGATACACGTCACTTTATCTAAGTTTCTATGATATCCAATATCAAAACGATCGTTTGAATGAGGATCACGTACATCCGTACATGTTGGTATGGAAATACAAAAAAAACAAAAAAAAAAACAAATACCATAACAAAATAATACTTTATTTTGATCATATCTATGTATCTTAATGATAGGAAATAACAATTGTTCAGTGCATTATTTATGTTCCAAACAGTATGTCCCCATTGATTTATATTATACGTCTACTCTTAAATTAATTAAAAAAAATGTACGTTTGTTTGCTTAGTTTTCATGCCTAAATTAGAAATAAAATCTCTATCAACAGTTAACACAATTTTTCTGTTGAATGTTATTAAGTAATCTCTCATAAAAATGTAACATTTAAGACACATTCACTAAGTTTTGCAAGAACCTCGGTAAATAACTCGGTTTGTCAAACTAATATATAGAAATCCCGTTTCGTTAGGATTGAAAGTTGAATTCCTCTCTCCAATGCATTAGTTTAAATTTTAAATCGAATTATATATGCTCAATATTGTGCTAAGCGTACGGCACAATCACGTGGACACACCTGCTCTCGCCAGATCACCGAAGTTAAGCAACATGGAGCCGGGCCAGCACCAGATGGGTGACCATTTGGGAAAGTTAAGCGCTGTATGAACCTTCTGGGAAGTTTGGGCGTGGGACCAGCGTCCTCACCTTGTAAAAAGAACTCCTCGCTACACAAGCATCTACAAAATTGTAGATGGCCTATCCCCTCCAGGGGCTCAAGGACTATGGATGGATCGATGGAATATTGTGCTAAAGAAGTGTGCCGATGTAATAATTCCATCTTCCAATAAGAACATGAGAAAGTCGTGAAATTGCAATAAAAAACAGCTTAAATATTAAAGAAAATGACTGTGGAAGGCAAAGCATAAGAACCACGAAAGTATGAAATCACGTGAATACGACTAGAAAATATATTAAGTACCATCATATGGAACTAAGAGAGCTGAACCGCAAAATGTTTTCTTTATTACCTCCACCCCTTAAAATAGTTGGTGTCCACATCGAAAGAGTCGTCAATGGTCCCGAAGGATTGAGCGGAAAAATCATTTAACCAGACATTATTTGTAATAGTTCCGAGAGCACTAGGATCATGGGAAGTCGTTTTGCCCGCCAATTTCAAAGATATAAAAACCTCTATATTTTATGTACTGATTTATGATGGTTTTTGTATGAGGTAGACGGAGTTATGCCATCGAAACATTGAAAATGGAAAACAATTTACTTATTGTGCGTAAATGTTCCATGGTTGTTACTGTATTGAAAAAATCCCCAGATCAAAATTACATTTGAAAAAAAAAAAACACTTGTTAGTTCAAATATAATCAACAATTCTACGTTGATGCAATGGTCAGGGTCAAGGTGAAAATAATGCGTGACATTATTTCTATAATCCGGGATAAGTAACGCGTTTACTTAGGAAAAAAAAACTGAAGTTATCGCTAACAATGTCGTCCCTAAGCCTGTCCGTGATATTGATATTGTCTTTTAGCTTATATATCAGAAATAAGGAAAACATTAGTTAGGCCTGTACCGATATTTTTATGCGGCGTAACGACGCGTTTTTTAGGCGATTTAGACCATGGACTGTATATTCATGGGTAGGAATGCGGCTAGAAATGTAAAAAATCTTTGGAAGAATTAAAATGTTGAGTGCCGGAAAGAGGAAAAACTAAAGATCGAATGAAGAGAAAACGCTGTCACATGAGAAAAAAGAGGTTAAATAAGTTTGATATATCACGAGAGTATGCGTACACGAGGAAAACGTGGCATTGTTTTTTAATTATTATTCGATTAAATAAGTGTTCAACAATAGTTGAGAAACGATTATTAGCTTTAATAGCATTTTGTACTGAAATGCAAACTGTGTATACTTAAGCGGTTTCAATTCAATAAGCACGTTATTTAGAATTTAAATATGATCAAGTGACAAAGGCACATCACAGGGATAGGTGGTTTCATCTACAAATTAAATATGATAAATCGATGAACGGACAAGCAGATAAATCGGTTTATAGAGATAATTAGATACAAATAAACAATTCCAAATATAATAAAAACGAAAATTAAAAACACAATATTTACTAGCGAAATTGTGTCCTGACGGACAAAGCCTTAAACAAAAACATTAAGCGCACCTATAATGTGTGGTTTTCATCTATAAATACTTGTACTGATATTGGCGTTCAGGGTGTCAAAAATGTTATGAAGGGAGAGGGTCGTCCTTTATATAGGTGATCGTTTGCGAAAGCGTCAAGCACAGGAACGTTCATTATTTTGATCGAAATCTTGTGCGGTTTACTCTTGCATAAAGTTTAAGCGTCCGTTTGAAAGCGCATTCTTTCACTTATTTGCTGTACGACCAGACGTCTTATCATTGTTCCACAATGATCTCTCGTGGGATTCTCTGTCAGAGTTATCTTCTCTTAGGGGATTATTCATTCTGACCGCTGAGCCGAGAATCATTACACTTGATCAGTTTTCTATCACCAATCTCTACCAGACGTCAAGCGATAACATTTAAAGCCCAATTAAACCGTCCGTTCAGTGGTGGAAATAGTGGACTCTTTGCTTTGAAGCAAGACACGATTATATCGCGAAAATGCAAGCCACAAACAAACACGTGTTCTTCCTTCTACATAATAGTACTTTCTGTAAGCCTTAGTTTTATTATATTCTCCCTAACGTTGTCTCATCTAATTATTTGAATTTTGTAAAAACTTCATCGTTTTAGTCATCGAACAGTATATACGATAGTATTCGTACATAAATAGGTAATATGTAATGTTTCAGCTCAAATATCGTAAAAGGGGGTATCTGTAGATATGAACTGATTCTAATTTAATAAATGTACATTTTTATATAGCAGTGCTCAATATCGTAAATACCAGTAAAATATTAAAAGGGGTAAAATATATGACGAAAATATTTTCGCTTTTTTCTTATACATATGCGAACAAAAAAAAAACACCAAACCAACAAAGAAGGTGATTATTAATTAATATAATTTTCCTTTAAAAGGGTAAAAGATATGACCTCTTTGTAAAGCATATTCCTCTACGAAGAATTAAATGTATTATGCTGCAAATATATTTTCACTTTGTGCAAAACAATACTGCCGTATATAGACTCAAATATATATATATATATATATATATATATATATATATATATATATATATATATATATATATATATATATATATAATATATAAAGTTTATACGTTGAATTAAAGGAAATACATTATCGTTTTAATTTTAAAGGCGTAAATTGTATATTTAAGATTAGCTTCTAATTTCTAATCACAATTGCAAGTGTTATTGCGATCGAGTGTCTAATGTCTGCTTGTTTAACCAGAATATGTACTTTTAGAATAATATCAGAACGAAAATATAGCGAAAAAAAAGAAAGCGGCTATGCCTAATAGTTCAATGTTCGACAAATTCACTATTATTTTCTGACTAGAAAATTTCTATAACGATAGTTATATATATATATATATATATATATATATATATATATGCATATATATAAGCATATATATATATATATATATATATATATATATATATATATATATATAGTGCTAAGTTTTGTTGAAAATTCAAAGACTCACGTTTTCTTTTTTATAACCTTCGTTTATTTCCTTGATTTTTCCATTACAGCTGTTTCATAAATGAATGGCAATTTTACGATTTATGTTTCCGTAAAAATATCCTGTCCTCACCAACTTCTTCAGATGTGTATCCATTAGATTTTCAGGACAAATGATATATTTTTAATATGCTGGACATTGTATTCGGGTAAAAAGATTTCCACAGCCATGCTTCCTCATTTCACTTCATTGTCACTCATTAATGAAACGGCTGTAATGGAAAAATCCAGGAAATAAACGAAGGTTATAAAAAGGAAACGTGATTCTTTGAATTTTCAACAAAACTTTGCACTGTATATGCTCTGTATCTATTAAATAGACACATTGAGCTTAACTCCAAATTAACGGTGAATGGTTTTAAAATATCAATCTAGACCCGTTAAACAAAAACGGTATACATCAAAAGTAACGATATTTCAAAAACAAACTTTAATATATATATATATATATATATATATATATATATATATATATATATATATAATAAAAATTACAATTAAATTTACCAAAATAATCCAAGATGTTAAAATGAAAGTATATTATAAATATTAAAGAATTAATATTTATAAAATTATCTAAGCCAGATGTAAAAGCTCCATAAAACCAAATAGGAAATAGAGCTTATAATATAATTTTTATCTTCCACCAGACTATCCATTCATTTGTAATCACCTTGTTCTTCACCATATTCCCTCTGCTTCACTTTTTTTGTTTTCAAGTAAGATCTTTGACTTACTTGTTGTTTCATCAAATACGGCTGCATGCAAAATCCGATCCCGCATTTTGCTAATTCCTACCCTCTGATGAGAAGGAAAGTATTTCTTAAAAACTCCGCGGATTAAGGACTATCCATTTATCTAGTGTTTCCATTTCAGATTAAATATGTTTTTAACTCATTTCAAATTGTTTTTTAACATATTTAACTGTTGGCTCATATATATATATATATATATATATATAATGTGTGTGTGTGTGTGTAGTTACATTTTTTCCATACACCCCCAACTACAAAGATCTCTTAAAAGCCTACGGATATAAAAACGCAGTCAACTTAACCCCCTTCTCACCCTAAAGCTAAGAGACAACGCTAAATAACTTTACAACAATATCGACATCACTATACGAATGGCTGAAAATATGTACCATATCTTAAATAAAACGACTCCTTGAAAATAAACAACATTCTCCGTAATAAAATAAAATATTAACTACTCATAAAAATCCTACAGAACAACTAAAACAGAAATTAACCATATTATAGCAACAAACAACGCTGAAATCGAAACAATAAAATTTAATAAAATACCAGGATACTATAAACCCGGCTACATATACGGGGAAATTAAAAATCAGAAGACAGAATATCCTCTAAGACCATTATCTTTTAAATCCCCTCCCCACCATGTAATATCGCGAAAACAATCTCTAATATTAACCCAATTTACATACTTAGTAACTACAGCATAAAATCTATCACCGACTTTATAGACCATCTTCATCCCTCGAGGGTGAAAACCTTTTTACAAACGTCCTTATAGAAGACTCAATTAAAATAATCTTTAATCGCGTATACAACTACAACCGATACCCCCAGCCATAAAATCCCAAACCCTCGAAAAATTACTACTAAAATTCACCACTCAAGTTCTCGCCACTGACCCTAATGGGAAAACATACATCCAAATAGAGGTGTGTCAATGGGATCACCTCTAGGCCCTACAATCGCCGAATACTATATAACTCCCCTAAAAAATGGCACCCTCTCAGATCCAAGAAATAAACCCATTCATCGTCGCTGAATCGGTTCAAGACATTGAAATACTCAAACAAAACTTGGAAACACGCTCCGCCCTCATATGTACAAGCGAAGAAAACATAAATAACAAAATATCATTTCTGGACGTATTAGTAAATAAAGAAACACAACTTCGTACATAACCTCAACCTACAAAAACCATCAGCAATCATGCAATACTCTTTAATTAAAATAGCGAATGCCTCGAAAAAATATAAAACTGCCTTCATAAGAAATTTATTCACCGATCATAAAACATAACATCAGCCCGAGAAATATTTTACAAAAACTAACGAACATAAACATACCCTAATAAACAATATTTTCCCAATAAAATTGCCGATAAGCCCATGAAATTTTATTTAAAATCACTTCACAATAAAAACATAAACCCTAACTTTAACCAAAACAACACTATCAAAGTATAATATAAAAAACAAACCACACACTAACTACAAACAGACGAAAAAAATAATAAAGTGAATTAAACAATACACCACCCCACCGACCAGAACAAGCAGATTAAACTAATAATATATAATAGTAAATTTAAAATCTCCAATTTAATAATTAAAAACAATAATAATGCTAAAACGAACCAAATCTGAAATCGTATACAACACATACTAGGATTACGAGAAAAAGTTATTAAAATTCCTTATTCCCTGGACTTTCAAAGATTGGATCTTCTCCTTAAAGAAAAAATAATAAAAGAAATATATAAAAAATATCTCATTTTGCTGGTAAGCGGCATTTATGACGGTAGTTATAAATGTTTTGGAAGTAAGTAAAAATGATATTGATTCTTTTAAATCTGGATAATGGTTATTATTCTATAGATATATTTCCGTATATTTATAAGTAATCTCTTCCGAATTGGAAAATATTTGATTAACGTTTTCTTTAATTTCGAAATATTGTCCTATTATATATATATATATATATATATATATATATATATATATATATATATATATATATACATACATACATAAACAAACACATTCTTTCCTAAAAAGCGGTAAACAAATATATATATTATGTATTTACATATATATATATACATTAAATATAGATGCTTATATATATATATATATATATATATTTATATATATATATGTGTGTGTGTGTCTCTGTGGATGTGTGTGTCTGTGTCTGTGTGTAAGTGTCTATACGTATGTGTATGTGTCTAAATGCGTCTATGGGTCTGGTGTGTGCAGAGTCATTTTTGAAAACTTCATTTTTAATTTAAATTGATGATTGATTTATCCCTAAAACTGCAATAACTGTTCCAGATAAAATACACTTATTATTCATTGTTCTTATATGGCTTCATCCGTAAGAATATTAAGATTGCTGTTTGTTCTCGCTGCAGGCGGGTTCTGAAATGTTGATGGAGAAGCCGTTATATACATGGAATATTAGCCGCCTACGCTTGCATGCATCTGATATTAACGTATGTTATTGAACATCTGCCCAGAATAAAAAATGACTGAATTTTAAAGTAATTAAAATAAAAATACATTAAACATCAAGATTTAAATATTATGCAAATGTTCACTGTGTATTCTTTAAACTTTGCAATACAATCGTTGTAATGCCACATTTTTAGATTATGTATTTTTATTATTAATTACTTAATTATTTTAACAGAGAATAGCGTTAGTTTAATTGAACCGTCTCGTCTTGATTTGCATTTTTTTTGTTAACGTTAGTTGAATTCTGTCTTTTCATTTACCACAAAGTCACTACATACCAAGGCTGAAAAGACATTAGAGAATAAGGGCTTATTAGTGTACGTTGATCACTAAAACAACAGCGTAAAAATCCTTAGTGATGGAAATTGTGGCTTGATCATGCTTGCCTTTGGCTGAACAAGAACTTGTTTTTATTTTACTTGAAAACGACTATATTGTATTTAGCTGGGAAGCAGACCACGCGAACAGAGTGCAGAAGTCGAACAGTTCAGGAAAGAAGCTAAATATTTTTCCTTGAATTTGCGTTTAGATTTAGGCACTGATTGAGAGTGGGTGAATTTCTTGATAGTGGATCTAGCTAGAGGAATGTAGTTTGTAAATCTATTATGAGAAACCATAGATTAAAGCTCAGACGCGTACTATCCCTCGAAGTGCCAGAAAGGTAGAGGAAGATTGCAACGTCTCTTCTGTAGAAAAGAGGACATACAGAACTGTAAAGAGAATCAGCTACGACGTTTTTAAACTTTATCAAGGCAGTATAGGATCCTCTGAGCAGCTTCTGTGGCAATAATTCTCCATTTTAGGAAGTATTTGCCACTTATAGAGTTAAAGAATGTCACCAGGAGTGAGATAGGATTCTGGAGAGGTAGCATGACAATTATTTTTCATGTAGTTGAATTTCCTGATAGTGGAATGCATTTTGTAGTTTAGTCAAAGGAAACCATAGATTAAAACTCAGACGCGCACTTTCCATGAAAATGAATTTAAGGTAAAAGCAGACTCCCAACGTTTCTTCTGTGCGAAATAGGTTGCAAGAAACTGTAAAGAGCATCAACTACAACGATTCGAAAACTACTTTGAACTTTGTCAAGGCAGTAGAGGTCATCTGAGCAGAAATTACGGCAATATTTCTGCATTTATCTCATACTTTTACAATCAGAGGATATCATTGGGAATGAGATACGATTCTGAAGTAGCAGCATGCCAATCGTCTTCCGGTGACATTGACAACAGATTTAATATAATTCTTCTATTTCAGGTCAAGAATGAGAATCAAACCCATAACTTATCAGGAGGGTTCTTTTGGGTGAGTGCCATTCACCCAAACCGGAACTATGTTGAGATTAGATCGTTTATGGAGAAAGAAAAAAAAGTAGTTTCATATACGTTAAAATACATCGTCTACATTTTGCCTATTTTACCACGTGCTCAAGGTCGGAGGAGAGAGACTATGAAATGACAGGGTTATTGTTGACATTTGGAGTGTTCTAATAGATGGTAGTGTAATCCACGTATATGTCGATAAATGAACTTAGAATGTGAGTTGGGACATACTTAATGAAGATAAGGAAAAGAGTTGGATTCATGATGGAGCCTTTAGACACACCAACGTCCAAACTTTCAGTTTCGGATTTCTGTCTATCGACAACTACTTGTAAAAACCTATCGGAGAGAAAGTAGTATATCGATAAGAACAAATGCAGAATTTCCATAGTGACTGTATGAGGTGAGGACATACGCGGAGAATAAGTTTGTTTTAAAATTTGTTTACAAATAGAAAACAATTTTGGATTTCTAATAGTATTTAGCATGCTATGTATACATATTTGACAGTTATTTTTTAACTATATAACTTAAAATTAAGATCGTCATCGTCAGCTACTACTCGTATCCGAGCACTGGGTCCTGTCGTCAGGTGCGTGGGTGCCTACATGGTACATGGCCGTACAGTCCGATTCTATGGCGGAAGAGCCGGGGACAGTGCTCACAGGGGAGGCGAGGAATATGGGTTGCTCTCGCCCCCTTCTCCTCCTCGCAGCCTCTTCCTTTCTTCTCCTTCCCTCCTAAAAGTAATCACTGCCACGGTGTGCAGCCTTCCTTCACACCTTCCTGTTCCTGGCAATCTCTTCCCACGAGGAGTGATCGATGTCAGTTGATTCAGCTGGTATTAGTAGCACATTTTTGCGGCTCCTTGTAATCTGGCTCCTTTCGCTATGGATGTGGCCTCTCCAGCGGAGGCGGTGGCGGATTATAGTGGACTTAACACTTGTCAATTTAGCACGGTCCAGTACCTCAGAGATGGAGGTATGGTTCTGCCAGTGTATTTTCATAGTTTGCCTTAATTTTGTTTGTTGGAAGCGTTCCAGATATTTTATTTCAGTTCTGTATAGTGTGCACGTTTCACATGCGTACAGGACAGTGGAGAGGACAACTGCCCGGAACACCATTATCTTCGTGGTCATCGTAAGTGCGTGGCTGTTAAATACGCGGCAGTTTATTTGTCCAAAGGCGGAATGGGCTGCCTTATTCTGCTCTCCACGTCCTTCTTGTATGTAGGAGTAGATGTTAAAATGCTTCCAAGATAAGAGAATTTATTCACTTCCTCTAGTGGTTGGTTGTTAATAGTGATATTAAGGGCTGTGAGCGTCTGTCCTGGCGGATATTGGATGAGGGTCTTGTACTTGTCCGTGTTGACCTGCATCCCAAACATTTCATATGCAGAGTTATATGCGCTTGCTAACGACTGCAGGTCGTCTGCCGTCTGACCATGAGTGGCGTTGTCGTCAGCATATTGTAGTTCTCGTACTTCGCATAAGGTGGAGTGGGTTTTTGCACGGGGTCGTGCGAGGTTAAAAATCTCTCCGTCCAAGCGAAATTGCAGGCCAATTGAGAGTATGTATGGGGGAATCTCGCTGAGCATTTCTGCGGTGTACAGTGAGAAATACGTTGGAGCCAATACGCAACCCTTCTTCAGATCACCGTTGATGGGGAATGCGTCTGAAAGAGGGTTCTGATGGCACACTCTTTTAACCATTCCATAATGGAGGGCACGCACCAGGTCAACGAAGTCGGGTGGACAACCGTATGTCGCGGGGACAGCCCACATGGCAGGTCGTGCCACTTGATGAAAAGCCTTTTTAAGGTCTCAAAAGAGGAACATGATGGGCTGTTGCAGTTTCCTTACACATAAAATCATGTCCAATGTCGCCCGGGAAGAACGAAACCCGCATTGGGTCTCTGGCAGGACGTCCTGTGCGAGGATGAGCAGGCGGTCAAGGAGAATCCGAGCGAAAATCTTACTCGCGATTCGAAACAGCGATATTCGCTGGTAGTTCTTACTGTTCTCCCTGTCCCCCTTCTTGAATATAGTAATGATATTAGCATCACGAAAATCGTTGGAGAGATTCATGGTCTCCCATATTTTTAATCATGAGCATCAAATGATTTCTCAGCTCGGGGTAACCGTGCGTGAGGTGCTCCAGCGGGATGTTATCTGGTCCTGGGACCTTACCAGGATTAATACCTTTCAGGGCCCTGATGAAGTTCTGGATGGAGGGTGGGAGTGCCATCGAGAGACGGACAGGATGCTGTGGGGTCATTCTCAAGAAATCATCTGGTGTTTCAGCGTGATCATTAAGTAGGTTCTTAAAATGACACCTCCATCTTCCCAGGGTGCCCTCACGGTCAGAGAGTACCGTGGTCACATTTGCGTTCTTTAGGCTTCCTACCGATGATCGTGTGGGACCGAAAATTTCCTTCGTTGCTGCGTAGAAACAGCGCAGCTCACGTTGGTCAGTGAAGCGCTGGCTCTCAGCAGCTTTTCTCTGCCACCAGATGTTCTGGGCTTCTACGAATCCCTCTCTGGCAGTCTGCTACAGCTACATTGTGACCAGGTTTGTTGGCAAGTGTAGGTCGGTTCTTTGAAATCAGATGTGCTTGTCGTTGTTCTTCAATGAGAGGAGCGATGATGGCGTCATTCTCATAAAACCAGTCCTGCCTTTTCTTGGGGGTGTAACACAGTACCTCCACGCGGCATGAGTTAGGGCGTCTTAGGTTAAAGTCGGGGCGTAGACTGAAATGAGCATAAGGTGTCTATCCCGCGTGATAGGGATACGATGAGTCATCATAGGTAATTGGTGGCCTTGGGAACGAGGTTGTGCTGCTGCACCAGCTGGGAACAGATGGCAAAGCCGACACCGTGGATGCGTTGCTCCTCTGGGGCCCTGTCTCTCTAGAAGTTGGTGTAGTCGGTTCCAGCCTCCCTGATGTGCCCTCTTCGGGTAGTCGGGTTTCACTTAGAGCCGCCACATCAACATAGAAGCGGGCGAGCTCTTTGCAGACGAGAGCTGTTCTTCGTTCTTGGAGGGTGCGAATGTTCCATGCTCCTATTGTTAAAATCCTCTTGCTTTTGCGACCGCATTATTGGGGTGTCCGCCAGTCACGGTAATCTGACCAGACAGGTTTTCTGTGACCGAGGGTTACCCCACCTTTTCCAGGGGTCTCCCCATATGGGGTGGGCTGTGCTGGTCCTAAATACACGCTTGGCTCATAATCGCTTCACTGCGGCCCAAAACAGATGAGACGGCAGCTTCTCCAAAGAAAGTTGTATCGGGCTTCCTGGTTCTTAGTTTATCAAGACCCGTCTTGTCGCCTGCCCGACAGCCGCTACCCTCTTCTGTTGGAGCTGGGAAGCTCCGCCGTTGGGGCTTTTGGTTTGATTTCGAGGTTTTTCCTTCCGCTACCCTTTGCCTTAAGAGGCATACCCTACAAGGCAGCAGAGTATATATATATATATATATATATATATATATATATATATATATATATATATATATATATATATATATATGGAGCTAGCTGACCATTGACACCAAGAAGTGTTTATCCGCACTTTATAAGGTATTGTTTTTAATCCTTCTGGGAGACTAGCCACCCTCCATTGCAACCAGGCAAGCTAGGGGGGAACCAGTTTAGTCAACGGCAAGCCGATCATGCAGCAGGTAGTATATGGGTTACATTGTAACAAAGCACATTACGTGACCTGACTTAAGAGTTAAAAAAATAAGATGGTTATTAATAAATGATCAATTACCAATGTTTTCCAACATTACTTTCATTGAATAAACACGTAGTTTTACATAATATATATATGAGATGGATACTGTAAGTGGGAGACATATATAATATGATCCATATTTATCCATGTTTTTACTGATCACCCTTCTATATTCAGTAAGCTATTTTCGAATTCCTTCGAAAAAGAAAAGCTTCTATACGTATATCTACTAAGACTGGTTGAGAAAGTGGATACCAAATCCGATTTATAGCATGTCCCCTCAAGTGAATAGAAGAAGGATATCGACCCAAACTTTGGACGATCGACATTTGCTGGACTTTTCCGGTCTTCCTCTATTTTATTCAATTATTCCTCGTCTGGAATGCGCATTTGACGAGATAAAATGTGCCGCCAAATGTTAATGACAATTTCTAAAAGCTTTTTCAACTGGGAAAGCATAGGATAACCTTGTTACGTAACTTTCATAGAAGACTCTTCGCTAAAAGGATTTCATTTTCTTTCTTGCTTTCTGTGTGCATGTCTCCGAGTGACGGCGAGATTATTTGTGTTTATTCTGTTGTATTTTTTCCCAATTTGTTTATCTCCTTTTTGCTATTTCCTGCCAGGTAACAGCTTTCTCAGGTGAACAGACTTAAATACGGAAAACACACTTACCGTTCAGACATTCGTTTTGCCATTTCTTTTAAAACCACCGCCAACCTTTACGATGGATTCCCAGAGAACACCAAGAGAACAGGCAGACACACCAATGAACGATGCTTGGTTTAGATTTGATTTGAAGTTAGAGTTCACCTAGTGCATGTGTGTATTTACTTAATGTAGTGCTTTGATAACAAAACCAAACGATAATATACTTTCACGGTAAAATAACCAACAGTTGGTATCCTTCTTTTGCTGAATTATTGAAGTGAAGATTCATAATTTGTATTGTTTGGATTATTTGGACTATTGTTTTATCTTGATTCTTATACTCGGAGCATTTCAGTTGATGAAACATCCGATAGCCGCCAGGTGTATATAGTAAAACTCGGGAATCTTGTTCGCAAAAAAACCTTGAAGCAACGAATAAATTACAAAGTAACTTTAACTTCTATGTATTTGTATCCTTAAGTCTGATACTCCAAATCATGCTACTCTCAAGGATTAAATAATGAATTTTGTTTTAAATTCTTTACAGATTCTTTAATATGGCATCAAGTTTTGTGAGTTCAGAAAAAAAAAACACCAAAGGAAGCTCAAAGGTTTTATTAGTCGAATATTGTTAAAATAACAGTAAAGATGAGAACAGTCATCGGAATGATTCAACTAATACGATTAAGAGGTAAGGTGATACTTACATATTGCATCAGATTATAATTCATATTTTTTTTATTTTATATTGGATTGGTCCTGCGTCAATTTTATTGCTACGTTCATACTGTTATATTATTTTTACTGCCTGTTTTTTTTTCTTTCGTTTGAAGTCAATTGTTTTAGTCCATTCTAATATAAGTAATCTTGTATTAACAAAATTATTTTTGTCGGTGGGTCAGTCTATATCGTTTGTTTGTTTTTAATATCTTCATTTACGTTTGTGTTCTCGGCTAGAAGTAAATTACATTAGTCAGCTATAGTTATACGGGAGCCGGGGGCTTCCTTTCCATTAGCTACTAAACCGACGATCCTTTCTAATAATTGCTTCACTTACTATTTATCATATATATATATATATATATATATATATATATATATATATATATATACACACACATATATATATACACAGGCATAAGCCTGAAAAAATCCTAGCGTGAATGAAACGGGGAATATTCAGTGTAGCTTAATCGCCATATATATTTTATAACTTACTAACAAGCTCCACA
The DNA here is from genome assembly GCF_053919585.1 of Euprymna scolopes. NCBI lineage: Eukaryota > Metazoa > Mollusca > Cephalopoda > Sepiida > Sepiolidae > Euprymna > Euprymna scolopes. The sequence goes on along the minus strand of NC_136494.1, from coordinate 87,126,756 downwards.
TATGTATTGAGCACTGTTGAAGTAAATACTTAAAATTTACGCATAAATTTATAATTTCGTATATTAATTTATGTGAGTAAATGAAGTAGTTATAGGCACGTATATATACACACATATATACACACACACGTACGCGCGCACACACACACACACACACACACACACACACACACACACATATATATATATATATATATATATATATATATATATTAAACTTTTGTTTTAAGTGACACGGCACAATCACGTTTGACACAACGGTTCCCGTCAGATCACCGAAGTTGAGCAACGATGCGCCTGGCCAGTAATAGATGGGTGACCATTTGTGACTTTCAGGTGATGTATGTGCTCTCCGTTTATCTTGTCATTATTTCCAGTCGTCTTGGACTTCTCCTCTCCTTGCCACTAGACTCAAGTAGTGCCGATTCAGGAGAGGCGTAGTTAGGGATTGGACAACCCTTAACACAATTAAACGCGCCGCTGCCCTTGCAAGGGATATCCTTTGTCTTTCGAGACTGAACGGATGCATCTTTGATTTAAGTGTACAGAAATAGAATATTTTATTAAGAACATTAATAAAAGAGTCAGATACTTCCGAAGATTGAGATACTTTTCCCATATCTTGTCTAAATAAAATATAAAATTGACATCGCTTTTTAGTGGGTTTATGTGTTTTCTTATCAAAGTAGATATTACTATATTTACCTATAGTAACTCTTATACACTTTCATAAAATTTATTATGTCACACTAAACAAAAAATATATTTAAAACGCAGAATAAATGTAGAAATGTTTGAATATACTTTGTTAAACCTGTTTCAAACAGGATTTTTCCAAATAAAAGTTAGATTAAGTATTAGAATAAAGCAATGAACATTCCAGTAAACGTTAATAAAACGAGCCTTTATATCTGGTTAACTCAAGTAAAACGATCACAACACATTCGTCACGCTATAACAAGTGCTAAGAAAATTCTCATTTTCGCATGCGTACTGAAAACTATACAACACTTCAATAAGCACAGTTTTCATTACAAGAACGTTTGTTGAACATTATTCCCCGAGAGTAATTCCGATCTGATTTCAACAAGAATGTGTTTATATTCAGTGTTGTCTAGTTGTATTTATGTGAATTGTTTCGAAAACCACACATAGGCATTTTGAAATCAACCACATAATAAGTAAAAATTGATCTTACTTTTAGGTCACACACTTTCTCTTATGCCATTATATTTTGCAACGTAATCAAAACTCTAGTTGATTAAATTTTAATGGAATGTTTACTACTTTTTCATAATGCTTTATCTAGTCTCTTTTGGAAAGCTACTCTTTTAAACAGTTTCACAAAATATACTCAAACATTTCTACATTTAGTTTAAGTTTAAAATATAGTTGTTGGCCAGTTTGTCATATGTAATTATCAAATGCGTACATTAAACTGTTGACTTAAAAAGAAATGAAAAATTTTATTGGAATATGACGTTTTCTCATTAAAATTTGTTTTTTAAACAACTACAATATTACTCAAATATATATATTTATGGTAAAAATAAGAAAATGATAATTCAAATAAAACTGTGGAAAATATGACTATTTTGCTTAACTATTTAAATACTCCTGCAGCCATTAGCTAAAGCAATCAGCGTTCTGACATGGAGCTAACGATAAAACAAACTAACAAACAAATGATTGACAACTAATAGAAGGGTGAAAATTCAGGAAAATGTAAATAAATAAACGCGATTTCTTTTGTCTTGATTGTGGAATAATTAATCCGTCAAAACCAATTATCTCCGGAATTGCTTGCGCATTTTTTCCTGACAAACTTTTACTGATTTTCGCAATGATTATATTCTTAGTATAAACTATCTTTAATATTGTTGATAGAATACACAGTAATATTTACTTAAATGTTTGATCAGTTTAAATAAAAGTTCTCTTTTTTACTCGGTTCTACAATTTAGATTAGAATAACCATGCTATCAGCAAACAAAGAGGCAACGCACGAAAATGTGCCCGAAAACACGCAGCTGCATTTTTGCCACCTCTGGTGTAGTTTATGTTCGACGTAGGGAACGGAAGTTATTTGCTCCTAATTGTGTGGCTCAACTTCCAAATACGGACGATGAGGGGTATTGATTTGGGGCATGCATGCCACTCAGACACTGGACTGTTGTACACATAAGAGTGCAGAAAGAACTCTATAATATATACCAAACTTCTTTGACTAGGATATTAAATAATAATAATAATAATAATAATAATAATAATAATAATAATAATAATAATCCAAGTGATATAATATTCCAACAAGACAATGCCCCTTGCCATACCGTAAAAGTTTCAATAGCTTCCTTTGATAAAAAAGGGATTACATTGATGAAGTGGCTACTATTAATCTCCAGACCTTAATCCCATTGAAACTTTATTGTCCAATCTAGGGAAAAGAGTAAAAATGCACAAATATTTATTAAAAAACCAATTAGAGACAAAACTTTATAAAGAATAGAAGGAAATGGATCCTACCACCTGCATAAATTTAGCCAATAATAGAATAACACCAACAAAGGTTTCTATGAAGCCAAAAGAATGACATGCCAAGTATTAATTGTTGCTAAAATAAATTTATCAATGTTCCACTCGCTATTTTTGAAATATATAAGATTTTATCATGATTGTTGAAATATTTGTGTCTTATAATGGGGTACTGATTTAATTGCTGCCCACATCAGCAATATTTGGCAGTAGGCTTAGAATTGGGGATCTAAAGCAAGCTCCCCTAAAGAAAGGGCATTCTTTCAAATTGCAAAAATTGCCTGAGTAACCTCGTCAGTATTCCCCGGTCAGGGCTCCTCATGCAACAAGCAATAAACTTTCCCCACCCAAACACCGGGCGGCAAGGCCTGGGAAGGTGATCCTCATGGGTGATACACTGTCTCCCTGCAGCCGAAGTCGCTAAGGGACACATTCCATCATAGGAGGCTTATAATTGATCTCGCAGAGATTCTATATATAAACGATGCTGCTGGAACTGACGAATCGAATTAATTCACGTTTTGCTACCAAGCAATCAGAAACCAGAATTGCTCAATAAATATTAAACCTTTATGTAGAAACTTCGCATATGTTTTCTTCGTGTCAACACGGGAAGAATATTTTGCTCTGGGGATTCCAACTCGAGAACTGTCTCCTGAGAACCAGTCACCTCCAGGACTTGTGTAGAAAAACTAACCATCGGAAACTGTTCTTTTACTGCGAAAAAGTCACCTCCAGTACTTGTGTAGAACACCGAAACTGTTCAGAAACTAAACATGGCTTACACTTCTAGAGGTTAAGGGGACAGCGTGCGTCCTTATTTCCATGGATCTGAATAAAAATTCGAATTGCGGCAAGTGAAATTTTTAGGATATCTTCGAATTCAAAAGCTACACAAAGTACTTCAGCAGCAACCTGAAAACAGAATCGACCCCGACTTCATTGAAAAGAACTCAACTGTCTCCGCGGAATTAATACAATGCTTTGATGACCGAAGTCTATCATTGGTGATTAGAGAAGCCCTAGAATATGGCTGCAAAGCATTGGACATATTGATAGAACATTATTTATCGAAAGGAAAACCCAAAAATATTTCTTTATATACTGAACTGACCTCTCTAAAACGAATGGAAGCCGAAACCATTACAGATTATATTATAAGAGCCGGAACTAATGCAATTTTTTAAAATGTCTGGTGAAGTTATTAGCGACAGTCTGTTAATTCCCATGGTCTTTAAGGGATTACCGAGTGATTTCAAGCTTTTTACCACCGTGATAACACAAAAAGAAAACCCCATGACTCGTAGTCAATTCAAGGTAGCGGTCAGAATTTTTGAGGAAACTGAAAATATAATCACAGAATAAAACGAATCTACAAATATCATGAAATTTAAAAATGCACACATAAAAACACCAACATTACATTATACACATGATTAAACAACCGCAACTTTGACAAAAACAAGATCTAAGAATATAGATATAAAATCCAATTTCATTAAAATCGAGGTCAAAAAGGAATTCATTGTTTTGAATTACATATCATCAGAACAAAATATCGTTGATGTATTCACGAAACCCGCAACAAGAATAAAGTTAAAGCGTTTTGCCTCAAGACTTGTAGGGGGATTTGACTTATACTAACTTTTCACTGGCCAGTATGTATATAAATTTCTATATATTGAAAAAAAGTCCTGGGTAAGACGTTAAACTGTATCTATTTTGCTTGTAAAAAACCCGGAAAAGTCACTTTTTTGAAAACATTTTCTTTTTGACAAATACTTTTGTATGCCCACATTAAGGCGCACATAAATTACAATAGACTTTCATTTTTAATACACATTAGTTTTCTTTCCTCTTTATTTATAACGTTCTATTTTTTGCATTGTTTTAATTAACAAAAAACTCTTTTCAAACGGGTACATAATTTTGACCATATATATATATTTATACATATATATATATGTATATATATATATATATATATATATATATATATATATATGTATATAGTTATCAATCCAAAAGACAGACGATATGGAAGAGTCCGGCAGCTTTTTCCTTTGAGTAAATTATGTATGTTGAAGGAAACATGGTAATACAATGAAATAGAAATCTCATAAAGTTCGCAAATCATAAGTAGAAAAAAGTAAAAATATACCACGTACTTATTGCCATTATATCTTTACGAAAAAAACTCATTAGATTCAGAAATTAAGGAGAAGGGACACATTATTGTATAGCGCTGTACCTTATTCATCAAACCGCAATCATAATTTTTAAGGTTTCGTGTGTAGGTTCAAATTGAATACAAGAAAATACGAAATCTAGAAGACACCATTCGCAAAATATTAATGATGTAAATAACCTTAGGTTTTATCATATTCAATTTCCCATCAGAAAGTCTGAACGAATTTATTAAACTAAAAATATTTACATAACACACTTTCAACAAAAAATATTTGTTCCTTTTGGAAATTACTTTTCTTTTTTAAATTTTAAAATTGAAGTTGTCCGAAATCCTGATACAGATAATATGAAACGATTTTTATCTAATTAACTTCCATTAGACAAAGCTATAATTTACTATTCATGGGTTACCTACTGTAAACTTTTCCCATTAAAACGCAAAAAATATGATAGACAACTTACTTTTATTTTTTCTACTTATCTGCCATCCAAGAGTGGTACACAGCACGATACAACATTGCCTTGCCTGCCCTCAATTGATAAACCAGTGCAACTTGGAAGATCTTGAAAAATACGACGATAATATTAAATAGAAAATAAAAAGTGGGGAAATGTTGTATAGCCACATGCTCCAAACATACGCAAAAACAAAGTTCTAGAAAAAACTATACACTTTGGCGTATTGTTAGCTGAATTTACTGCCCCAAAGTTCAGATTGTCTTTAGACAATTTCCAACATATATAAACACGCCAATATTATACCACCGATCAAATGAAAGAACAGAAACAATAAAATAGCGTTTTCTTTTATTCTCGGAGAACAATGTTGATAATGACTTCTGCTATATTTATCAAGTTTATTTATTACATTCTTTTTATCATTTTAGCCCATTCACTCATAATAAATATTGTAATATCATATTAATGAAATTCAGTATTCCACACATTAATCATTCTAAAACAACAACGTGTGTCTTAGTGTCCGACTTGCAAGTCAAAAGTAAAATGTGTTAATAAAACCAAAAAGGTAATACGATATCTGTAAACCTTATGAACGGGGATATTTGCAGATTTATAAATAAATAATAAAGCCATTATTATGGAATGGCATTCGAAATGAACAAAAAAGTCGAGCATCATTCCAATGCTCCGGCAGTTATTGAAAACAAAGAACGGGTATTATTAAGATGGATTTATTATCACTTTGAATTAATAGTGTATATAGTAGTATATATAAACTAAAGTATAAAGTATCGCCCGTTGCCGGAACACTACTCAACCCTTACCAATAATTATAGGCAAACTTGTTCATATGTGTTAATTTACATTTGCATGTAAATAGGGGTCAAAATAATCGGTCTTCTAAAACAAGTCACCATGCTAGAGCCGAAAAATCACGTTACTTTTTGATAATAGTGTAACGCTGGCTAAGTTGTTTACGACACGGATCGATAACTCGTTCCACAGAAACATATTCAGTAATGATGTTGGCAACCGTTAAGGGATCCATTCCGTAGGGACCCAAAAAAGCTCAAGAAAGAAACCTATGTAGGAAAATATACGGAACACCAAATCAATAATAGACTAATCTGATTCATATAAAATAAATGAATGAAAATGTTGATGTTTTTTTATACTATAACATCGAGAATAAATCCACGTAAGTTAATGAACAGATTGGCGATGCAATTGTTAGATTATTTATCCAAACATTTCACAGTGATTTCGTTATGATAGTTAACATTGCTTATCATTTTAGGTGTTCAGATGTTATTATTAGCGCATCATTATTATGTAATGTTTACTAAGTATATGGAATTGTAAACATATTTTCTCTCAGCAGTTGCATTGATTAAAGTTATAATCTTATCAAATACAAACTGTTTGTTTATTTATTATTATTATTATTATTATTATTATTATTATTATTATTATTATTATTATTATTATTATTATTATTACTTGCTGTACCCGTTCACGCAATGCTATGGCTCAGTTTCTATAAATGAAAAAAAAACACAAAAAAGGCGACATGTATGTTTCTGATGTTTATGTTCTCAGTACTGGTGGATACCTTAGGTTGACAGATATGTAAATATGGAGGTTTAATTTTAGTATGGACATGTATGAGCGTACACATTTGAAAATCTGGTAAAATAACAATGGAAGCCGATTTTATTTATGTATGTAAATATAGTAAACTGATGTGAAACTGCAAAGAAAACTCATAATAAATAATAAAAATAATAAAATATACTATAAATATAGTGAATCTCTCTCTATATATATTAATTAAGAATCGTAAAATTTATAATATTTACATACATTTGATATTTTTTGCACTTAATCTAACAAAAAAAATTGTGTTTGCTTTTTCAAACGAAGGTTCAACTGAACACACGCACAAAAACACATACAATTGTTCCGAATGCTCCGAATTTCAAAACAAACTAACGGGGAAAAATTGATATACAATAAATAAAAAAGTAAATATACTGAATATATATATATATATATATATATATATATATATATATATATATATATATATATATATATTACAGGGATTACAGCATTAATATATATACAAACATTTATCCACATTTTTTTTACATGGGGGATAACCTCTTATCAGGGCCCGGAAGCCACTAGGGGTGAGGGTTATTGATTGTACAATACTCAATGGGATAATATCGTAGTAATAGTTGGTATTGGAGATCTGATAAAGTTTCTTACTTAAGGGGGTGATTAATCAGAAATTAGTTTATATTGCACTTGAAGGCATCCAAGTGGTAGTCAGGTGGGAAACAGGCAGACAGAATAGAATTCCACAGGCGTGCACGTCTCAGAAAGAAGCTTTGTTCATGGAATTTACGTTTTGATTTAGGCACAGATAAAGAGTGGGTGAAATTACTGAAGTGGTTTTAGCTAGATAGATGTGTATCGTGAAAGATTGGCGAGGGGGGACCAGAGATTGTAGCACAGACGAGCACTTGCCATGGAAATAACGATAAAACAAAGAGAGGCTCGCAACGACTCTTCTGTGGAAGAGAAGGTGCAGGGAAAAGAAGAGCGCATCCCCCACTAAGCCACGAAGTCTATTTTGTACTTTGTCAAGGCTGGATCGGCTGTTTTTAACCTTGATATACCTGTTCCATTTCAGATCAGGATAAAAGGTCCAATTCAGGAGAGTGTCAAAACATGAAGCCTCCCCAAGACGAAAGCCATCCGGTTCAATTGATGCTAGATGAGGAACAGAGCGTTGAAAATGGAGTTTGGTTTTAAATGCATTAAAAGTAGCCAACCACCTATCCCCCCACTGTACCACGCGCTCAAGCTCAGAGGATAGTGAATCAGAAAGAGCTTTGTCATTTACTGCCTTTGATGTGTTGCCATAGATTGTTGTGTCATCAGCATAGATGTCAAAGAATGATTTAAGTATGTGTTTTGAGAGATCATTGATGTAGATCAGGAAGAGAATTTTGCCCAGGATGGACCCCTGAGGGATTACAGCATTAATACTCTTGGCCTCTGATTGATGTCCATCAATCACTACTCTTATGAGCCTATCAGAGAGAAATGATTTAATAATTGAGAAAACATTTCCAGTTACACCGTAGCTGGAAATTTTGTGAAGTAGGCCTTTAGCCATGCCTTATCGAAGGCCTTTGATATGCCAAGAGCAATTGCCCTAGAAAGGAAGCCTTTGTCGAGAGATTCACTAATCCTATGGGATATAACTGTTGCACATCAGCTGTAGGTCTAGCAGAACGGAAACCATATTGCATGTCACTAAGGAGTGATTGATTAGTTTTGCGACATCACGCACAGATATTTGTATGTTGGATGGTGTGTTATCTGTTGTTGTATAGTGTGTTGTCTGTTGTAGGAGGAAATACGGGGAGTTGATGACCTTTTGTTTGCATTTTATTTAAAAAACAAAAATTGTGTTTTTCTTTTCAAATGCACGATAACCGAACACACAAACACACGCTAGGATTTCGAGAGTCACGAATTTCAAAACACACTAATGCAGAGAAAAGGATATATAAATATACATTTAATAATTCTTTTGGCTATGTCTTTAACAACAGAAGTTTATTTCTTGCATCAATGACGTCATATTTTAATTTTAGTAACTGTTTTTGTATAAAGTGAAGAAACGGAATCTCGGAATATGAGAATTTACAGAGCTAAACCAATTAAAATGGACGGACTTTGAAAAGGGAGGCTTTATTAATGTGACGGAGAATTGAAATGATTATGTTATGTCTATTATCTAATAGCCAGTTACTGTCGGTGTTATTCCAGTATCGTTTAGAAATGTAGAATTGATCCCGGTGACAACAGGTAACGGTGGTAGGACTAAATATTTAGGGAGAAAATAGGAATTTTCTTCTATGAATTTTGCGATTGTAATGGCGTTGCTCATCAGATAACATGTAGCATTTTATTTCTACGACCGACTGTGTCTATAATAGTGTTCAAAGCTACAATAAGATTGTGGTTATTCGCCTAGATGTTTGAAGTGAATGCTGTATCTATTTTTGCAAACCTACGATATTTTAACCCAGTGGTGAATTTCTACACTCGTAAATAAAATTGTCTCTGAGCTGGGTATATTTGCTGATGACACCACCCTCTATAACAGACATGAGGGAAATATGGGGGAACCTGTATCCAAGACAATGGCAGAAACACTAAAGGAAGGCCCCCAGTCTGTAGCGGAATAGGACAGAATGGATGACCACATCCAAAGCTTCTAATACTAAGCTTGTGTACTTTAATAACCACAAGAAATAAACTCAACCACTTATAGCCATGGCTAATTTACATTACCTGAAAGTACTTCGTTCACACTCTTCAGCAAAACATTCACGGGTAACATACGTAGGTACAGATACATTGAGGGCATTGCTAAGAGTGCTGCACAGAAGATAGGTTCTCTCTACTCTGCTAGAAAGTAACTTACGCCTGAAAGTATCCTATTTCTTCACAAAGCAATACTTCCCCCATGTATAGAGTATTGTTGCCACATTTGGGCTGGTGCATCAACTACTGGTCTCTCCCCATTAGACAGTGGCACCTACCTGCACTATCAGCTATGCTTCATCCACTATCCCGTTAACGAAATGTTGCAAACCCGACGAGCAGCAAAATCCCACACCTACATAGTAGATAACCCTAGATTTCAGAAAGTCTTCTACTCTAATAGTTTCTTCCCTAGAACTGTTATACTTTGGAATTCCTTCCGGGTTCCTGCTACCCTGACATGCAAAAGTTAAAATGTTATGAAAACAAACAACTTGCTGCTAAACTTCATACATAGTACCCCTAGCAAATTACATCCAAGATAGTACTCCAACATAAAGTGGCACTCTGCCCTGATCTGAGTCAAGTGCAAAAAAAAAATGGTAAATTATTAATTTATAGCTGGAAATAGAAAAACATTAAAAGTATGGAAGAGAAATGGTTAGAAGTAAACGTGTATGTTTTATTTAATCCTCTGTTTTGTGAAATTTATAACGGTTGCAAGTTTACTCATTCAAAATATTATAACATTACACAAGCTCAATTAAATGAAGCGTTATTTACCCTGGGTCGTTACTCCGACATTCTTCGAACGAGGTGTCTGTATATAATATTAAATTCACAAGCTGATTCCAGTCGCATGTGTATTTTTCGCATGTGCGATGTTGGATATTACAGTACATGTAGACATGTAATGCTGTTGTTCCACACAGTACACCAAGTATTCTCGAATTATGATCCACCTGATACACACCAGTCTAAACGTTGCTTAAGTTTGGCGATTTTTGTCAACACGTTTACGATCAACGTTTTACTGAATGAATCAAAGGTTTATTAATGTAAATCCAGTATAGATATATATGCAGATTTATAATTGCAAAACACATTAAGATTTTAAGAAAGCCAATTGCATCGGTTCCAAAATGAGTAAAAACATTGGAGAATGCATGTGTAGATTTTATAAAAAAGATTGCTGCAGATCAAGTTTATAACTAGAGTTCACTATGAGAAAATAACGAGCAGGTAATTTTTGACCAAATTTAACGTCGCAAAACGGATATATCAAGTAGCACGACTCGTTTATGATCTTAAAAATTTGACAATATTTGAATTGAATGTCTAAAACTCTAAAACATTATCTGACTGTAAGTATATTTACTGATTTAGAAAACGAAGTCATTCTATGTGAAATTATTAGTATTAAGAGAGCAACATTTTCAGTGTTTAAATTCTTAAAACCCACTTAACCTAAATTTGAAAAAGAATACACACATATATATGATTTTCAGAATGTGAGAGATTATATATAATAAATTTCACAGCCAAACAACGGCGCATCCCACAAGAGCAATAACAGCAACGAACCAGAAGTCCAAGCCTCGAGTTTCTCGCTCATTTGGGTTCATCAGTTAGACACATCCGAATCTGTCGTGCGAGCCGAACACTCTACCAACTGAGCAAACACCCCGCACAGAAGAATTTCAATTAACCAACACAGACCAAGCAAACCGCGCCGATATAAGACAGTGAAATGAACATACTTCGTCCCGGCAAGGGACGTGGTCATCTAAGCAGCTAATAACCCCAAGCCGATGTCTTACAAGTAGGAGTTTTAACTCTAAAGAAGATGCAATCCAGCAATGCTTACCAATCGAGTAACTTATGATAGGATTTTCAGAACGTGTGAGATTATATATAATAAATTCCACAGGCAAACAACGTCGCAGCCCACACGAGCCATGATACTCAACGAACCGGAAGTCCAAGACTTGGGTTTAACCCTTATTAAGGCTCATCAGTTCTTGGGTGCGGGGCGTTTGCTCAGTTGGTAGAGTGCTTGCCTCGCATGCAAGAGGCTCGGGTTGCGAATCCTGAGTTCGGATCTGTCTAACTGATGAGCCTGTCTGTTGAAGTAACTGAACTTGTGGGTGAATGTGTTACATCTTATCGGATGTAAAACCCCACGAAAAATAAATGATAAAAAATTAAAACAAGAATATGCTGAGTTCATACTTACGTATGTGTACGTATTGTGATGCCTCAGATGCTCCCCGCAAGCAATGCCATGCCCCATAGCAATACACTTGTATGAGTCTTTCAAATAATGTTATAAACAATTGAAATGAACATCTCATTCATATTTTGCTGGGACTTGACTCAAACGGAAGTTTCACACATTCTGTGATGCTTAATAGCGTTTCTCATCCATAAATGTTGTTTATTATATCTATCAAGTTCGTTGCATCAATAGATTAGGCAATTGTATTCATTTTCATTTCGGGAATCAGAGGGGAATCTATCACCATACGTTCCCTTAAAAACGCCAGTTGGACTTTATTAATGATGATGAGGGGAGGTTCTGTCATGATTTCTCCATTGCTTGTGACCTCACTCAGATTGTTAACGAACCCACCCGTGTGTCAGCCACTGACGGCCATTATGCGAGTCTCCTATACATTTTTCTCACAACTTGTTCTGAACTATATTCAGTTTCTGTTCTGTGTCCTCTTGGATCTTCCGATCCCTCTGACGTATCGATTAAGATAAAAATGAAATGTATTACGTCCTCACGTACCTCTCTATCATACAGTATATCGATACACTATGGCTGAGTGGGATAGCTTCCGTACATTTATATCACATCTATATATGCGTTCCATGTTAAAAAGGATTTGTCCTCTGTAGTATCAGACCTGACGGAATGGTTAACTGTAGGTATAGACCGTTTCATATCCTCGAAAAAGTTCTAGCCAAAACCTAACAGCCAGCCATGATTCTCTCCAGAATGTGACGCTGTCATTTCATTTCACACAGAAATCACTTTTTCCCTTGCTTCCAACGTAATGGATGTATGGAGATCAAAACAGCTTTCTGGACTGCCAGCAACCATTGTAAGAAAGTAATAAAGAACGCAAGAGAGTTGTATGCTCAGTCCCTCAAGTCCAAAGTAGCTGACCAGCGGCCTGGTTCCTACCAGTGTTGGCAAATAGCAAAGAGAATCCTGAACAGAAGCGTGTGCTTTATCACAACTATCATTAATGGACCTGAGGTAATCTCGTCAGCATCAAACAAAGCCACACTCTTTGCCAAGAACATTGCAGTTAATTCTATCCTTTGCGACCAAGGCCGCCAACCCCCAATATTTCCTTCTGTATCAGAAAACCTCAACCAGAACTAGCGCCCATACTTACAAAAGTGCTTAAACGTTGTCTTAAGGAGAATTCCTTCCCATTACCCTGGAAAATCTCATCAGTATGCCCTGTATTTAAGAATTCAGGTGATAGCTCATCCCTTTCTCAGTACAGGCCAATAAGTATCCTGTGCTTCATTAGTAAGTTGCTGGAATCTGTGATAAATAGAGAAGTAATCAACCATCTCAGCAAAAATAACCTTCTTAGTGACACACAATATGGTTTCCATTCTGCTAGATCTACAGCAGATGTGCTTACATTTATATCTCATAGGTTAACGAATCTCCGACGGAGATAACATTTCTAACGCAATTGCTCTTGATATATAATAGGCATTTGATAGGGTATGTCATAACAGGTTATTTCATAAGATCTCCAGCTATGGTGTTGCTAGAAATGTCTTCTCAATTAATAAATCATTTCTCTCTGATAGGTCCATAAGAGTAGTAGTTGATGGGAAAAAATCAGAAGCTCACAATATTACTGCTGAGTCCCCAAGCCTCCATCCTGGGCTCAACTCTTTTCCTGATCTACATTAATGGTCTTCCAAATCACATCCTTACATCATTCGTAGACAGTTATGCTGATGACTCTACCATCTATGGTAGCACATCTAAGACTGTAAACGACCAAGTTCTCTCCGATTCTCTTTCTTCTGATCTTGAACAAGTGGTACAATTGGGAAAGGCGTTGCTGGTTACTTTGAATGCATCTAAAACCAAACTTCTATCTTCACATCATTAACACTCTGATCCCCATCTGGTATCAACTGGAATGAATGGCTCTTGTATTGTGGAAGCCTCAAGTTTTGACAAGCTTCTGGGCTTGACCTTTACTCCTGATCTTAAATGGACCACCTACATAAAATCTGTTGCAAAGGCCACTGGCAAAATGGTGGGATCCTTCTATCGATCCAGTAGATATCTCACTGTTGATGACATTCTCTATCTATATAAGAGCCAGATCCGCCCATGGATTGAGTACTGCTGCCACATTTGGGAAGGAGCTACTAAAAAGGACGTGCCCTGCCTTAATAGAGTTCAAAATAGATTTGTAGCCCGTAAGAGATGCCCTCTTTTCTTCCCTGCGACCTCTATCTCACAGACGAGATGTTGCAAATTTGTCTCTGCTTTATCATTTTTTTCGTGGAAACTATATTACTGAGCTTTAATCTATGGCCCCACCTAGCAAAACTTTCACAAAAACACTCGTCTAGCAGAAAACATTATCAATAATTCCCCCCACTCTTTATCTGTGCCTACACCTAAACGTGTATTCCATGATTAAATATTCTTTCTTAGAACTGTACGCCGGTGGAAATGTATTCCGTTTTCCTGCTTTCCAGCTGACTACGATATGGTTGGTTTCAAGTCCAACGTAAACAAGTTCTTGATGAACCCTTCCACTAAAGTGAACAAATTTACCGAATCTCCATTACTAACGATTACTATATTGTCCAATTGATTACAGTACACTCTTAACCTTTATCCTCGAGTTGTCTCTGTGCCTTGATAAGTGGTAATGCCTATGTAAAGCAATATCTTATACTTTTAAAATAGGAGACATTTCCATAAAGCATACCTGCTACAACCGAACATCAACAATTGTTTTCGATGATTCTTTATCTTCGAAACGGCTATTGTTGATAAAGCCATTAATTTTTTTAGAGCTAACGTTTTTGAGCTGGTCTTAGTAAAAGATACAATTGTCGCAATGTGTTAAATATAGGGGTTTCATTGAGAGAGTTTTAAGAGTAAGTATTAAAGGAGAGAGTTTCTTAGAGAGTCTTAGAGAGAGTTGTATTAAGAGGGATGTTGTATCTTAGAGAGAGAGAGAGATGTTGTTGTAAGAGAGATTGTTCGTTTTATGAAGAATATTGTTGTTTCTGTTATGAAGCGATTCATATATTAAAACGTGTTCATACGTTCATGTGTTGAAGAAGGAGAACTCTTAGAGTGAGGAGACAGTGTTCAGACCTTGTGTAGACAGTCTTCAGACAGTCTTAGTGTAGATATAAGATGTAGAGTTCACATTGTAGATATGAGATGTGTATGTCAAGACATTTTATAACACAGACATATAGACATATAATAACAATTCACTTTACCTTTTTGTAGAATCACAACACAAGGCGACGTTTTATAAAAACACATGATCGGTTTATTTCTTCATGACCGGCCGTGGTTTTCTCATCAAGAATTCAAAGCTTCACATATTAAGTTTCAAAGTGACCGTCTGGCTTCTAGACGTTCGAATTCCAAACTGTCTCTGAGTTCTCCCCGCTTCTACCTTTTTAACTCGCAAGTTTTTCTAACTATCTGTAGAACTTTCTATTTTCCATGACGTCATACACATGTTAAAACATGTGCCTTCTTTCACGTGTTCTGGACATTCGTGTCCAAAACGTTTCCTATTTTTACAAAAGGAATTTTAACCTATAATCAGTAACCTATTTTTCTAATATGTTAAAAACATTATCTTATAGCTGCATTCTTTCAATTAAATTTTCATAACAAAATTGACAGTGCACATTCTTTTCTTGAAATATTTTGTCTCTATTCTAAACAATCGTTTGGTTTACATTCCTTTTTCTAATTCTCACACGTAATCTATTTCTAAACCTACATTACGGGGTTCGAATTTCGTCTATTGCTATTTCATTTTCATTTTAACTCAATCTCTCTATTTTTATACTTACATGAAAAGGGGACAGCCCTTATCATGTAATATCCCTCCCTTCCATATTTCACAAAAAAATGTATGCATTTTTAATTTAGTACATTTTTTCTACATTTACACAACCACACATCTAGGAAAGATCAGGCTAAAAAAAATCTCTTTCAGTCAGCCCTCCACGGCTGACTTCATAATTATTATATTTTTATAAGATCAGAACCTTTCTGATCTTCTTGGCATTTACTTTTTGGGTGTAGGGTCTTTACCTATGAGTCACATCAGCTACTTTCTAGCCACCCATATGCCGCAGACTAGAGCTTTCCACCTCCCTCGAAATGGCCGACTCCTTCGTCCCAAAAGTGTCCTGATCAATTCTTTTTGCATAGTTTGTCTCATCAAGTATGGCTTTGTTTTTTATTATTATTCTATAACTACCTAATACGGGACATACCAAAGCTCATAACCAATCTTCTTGGTTGGCTTTTACTATCAAGATATACCTTTTTTCTCTCATACGGATTCACTCGGATTTCCTTGCTTGGATTCTTGAAACTTCCCCTAACCAAGATCCAGCAGATATATTCCACATTCATGCGTCTCTAAAAAAATACAAGGTTATATCTTTCTTACGTAATCTACGACATATTTTTGCCTGTCTCTTACTGCATTAAGCTATATGTGATTGCCTCGCGACAACCTATCATGTGTTTACTGGTCCCCTTAAGAATTTTCGTATTCTTTCCAACGCCTGTTTATTCATTAAGCCAAGTCTTACCACTTGCTTGGAGTCGTTACGTGCAACCAGCTTATTTTAAGCACTTAATCAACAAGATTCCTAAATTTTTCGAATAGGGGCACATCTTGTGCTTATCAATCCCTACCAGGTCACTTTTCTTGGAAAAAAATTATAGGATCTCTAAAAAAAACAAAAACAAAAACCAAATTCTAAAAAAACATCTTTCTTACGGCTTATCACATCTAAAAACTCTCTAAATACATGTTTACGTAATTTTAATTCTTGCCCACCTTCTAAAATTCTTACTGAATCTGTAAGCCAACCATACGTCTTAACTAGTTTTATTTTCTCCTAAACTGTTTAAATCTAATGTATATTTACAGATAACTTTGAATTATTGCTGTGAAAATCAATAACATTTACATTAAGTATAAATTTACATTATTGTTTAAAACACATTTTCAAAAGAAAATACCTTAATACATTTAAACATTTTGCAACAAAACACACACACAAAATAATAAACATTCGTTACATTATAGATTTCAAAAGTCCGTTGACACAAGACAAAAAGTTGTCTCTGTTTGCAAAAACAGAACAATTAAAACATACTAAAAAGCCGAAAATTATACACAGTGCATAAATTTGATTCCATTTCTGCATCTTTCGTTTTTCTATAGTGTATTTTATTTATTTATTTATTTATTCATTCTTTCTTTTAATACTCGAGAATTTCAAATGTACTTTCGACTTTTGACACTAAATTGTTATTTATTATGATTGACACTTCTCTCAACAATTCATACATTAACACACATTTATGAATTACACTGTCCTATTTTTATTTGTGTGCGGCTGTGTTTTTATTTTATTTATGAATGAAATTTCGTGGGTAGTTTTTTTGAACTGACCGTATCTCTTTTCATTAATTACGGCATATCGGCCTTTTTTTTTTCTTTTTTTAATATTTTCTTGTAAACTTTAGTTTTCTGTGTGCGTGTGCGTTCAATTTTTTTTCTTTTTTTGTTCGCATTTCTGTGATCGTGTAATTTTTTTTCCGTGGTATTATTTATTAATTTTTTAAATTATCTTGAACCCTTTTAAAACGTTGTGATTCTATTTATTTTTTTATTTTTCCGCGGTAACCGAAGTTTTTCTTTTTTTCCCCCCTTTAACTCACCCTTGCTTGGTGGTCAGGCCGCTACGGCTCTAAATTGTATTTATTATGTATACCCCAGGTTTGGTTTTGCATCGCTGATGCAAACTGGCTCACGGGCACCAAATATTTATATGTTACATATAGGGGTTTCATTGAGAGAGTTTTAAGAGTGAGTCTTAGAGGAGAGAGTTCCTAAGCGAGTCTTAGAGAGAGTTTTATTAAAAGGGACGTTGTATCTTAGAGAGAGAGAGAGAGAGAGAGAGAGAGAGAGAGAGAGAGAGAGAGAGAGATGTTGTTCTAAGAGAGATTGTTCGTTTTATGAATAATGTTGTTGTTTCTGTTATGAAGCGATTCATATATTAAAACGTGTTCATACTTTAGTGTGTTGAAGAAGGAGAACTCTTAGAGTGAGGAGACAGTGTTCAGACCTTGTGTAGACAGTCTTCAGACAGTCTTAGTGGAGATATAAGATGTAGAGTTCACATTGTAGATATGAGATGTGCTGACGGTTATATCTCACAGGATTAGTGAATCTCTTGACAAAGGCTTCCTTTCTGGGGCAGTTGCTCTTGACGTCTCATTTGCCTTCGACGGGGTGTGGCATTGGTGTCTTCACAAAATTTCCAGCTACGGTATAACTGGAAATGTTTTCTCGCTCATTAAATCATTTTTCTCCGATAGGCTCATAAGAGTAGTGGTAGATGGACAAAAATCGGACGCCTGCAGTGTGGATGCTGGAGTCCCTCAGGGGTCAGTCCTGGGCCCAACTCTCTTCCTGATCTGCATAAACGGCCTCCCTAAACACATACTTAAATACTTCGTGTACATGTATGCTGATGGCACGACCATCTACGACAACACATCAAAGGCTGTAAATGACAAAGGTCTCTCTGATTCTCTCTCCTCTGATCTCGAGAGCGTGGTATAGTAGGGGGAAGATGTGGTACTTACCTTTAATCATCCAACACCAAACTCATATCTTTACATCGTCAACGCTTTGATCCCCAGCTGCCATCAATTGTGATAGATGGCTCTCGTCTGGGTGATGCCCCGTGTTTTGACAAGCTTCTGAGTTTGACCTTTACTCCTGATCTGAAGTGGAACACGTACAACAAGTCTATTGCCAAGGTCGCTGAAAAGATGATTGGATCCTTCTACCGCTCTAGAAGATATCTCACTACTGATGCAATTCTCTATCTATATAAAAGCCAAGTGCCTCCAAGGATGGAGTACTGTTGCCATATCTGGGCAGGAGCTGCTAAAAACAGCCTATCCTTCCTTGACAGAGTGCAGGATTGACTTCGTGGTTTAGTGGGGGATGCCTTTTTCTCTACCCTGCAACCTCTCTCCCACAGAAGAGACGTTGCGGGCCTATCCTTGTTTTATCGTTATTTCCATGGCAGGTGCTCGTCTGAATTTTAATCTCTGGTCCCCCCGCTCGCCAATTTTTCACGAAAAACACCCGTCTAGCTGAACCCACTGTCAAAAGTTTCCCCCACTCTTTATCTGTGCCTAAATCAAAACGCGGATTCCATGTACAAAGCTTCTTTCTTAGAACTGCACGCCTGTGGAACTCTGTTCCGTCTGCCTGCTTCCCACCGGACTACAACATGGATATGTTCAAGTCCAACGTAAACAAATTCCTAATGAACCGCCCCCTTTAGTAAACACTTCATCAAACATCCACACTAACGTAATATGCTTGCAATAACCCTTATCCCTGAGTTGCTTCCGGGCCGTGATAAGTGGTGATCACTCAAGACATTTTATAACACAGACATATAGACATATAATAACAATTCACTTTACCTTTTTTTAGAATTACAACACAAGACGACGTTTTATAAAAACACATGATGGGTTTATTTCTTCACAACCGGCCGTGATTTTCTCATCAAGAATTCAAAGCTTCACATATTAAGTTTCAAAGTGACCGTCTCGCTTCTAGACGTTCGATTTCCAAACTGTCTCTGAGTTTCTCCCCGCTTCTACCTTTTTAACTCGCAAGTTTTTCTAACTATCTGTAGAACTTTCTATTTTCCATGACGTCATACACATGTTAAAACATGTGCCTCCTTTCACATGTTCTGGACAAGCGTGTCCCAAACTTTTTTTTTTTTTACAAAATGAATTTCAACCTATAATCAGTAACCTATTTTTCCAATATGTTAAAAACATTATCTTATAGCTGCATTCTTTCAATTAAATTTTCATAACAAAATTGACAGTGCACATTCTTTTCTTGAAATAGTTTATCTCTATTCTAAACACTCGTTTGGTTTACATTCCTTTTTCTAATTCTCACACGTAATCTATTTCTAAACCTAAGTTACGGGGTTCGAATTTCGTCTATTGCTATTTCATTTTCATTTTAACTAACTCTCTCTATTTTTATACTTACATGAAAAGGGGACAGCCCTTATTATATAACAAATGTAGTCATTTTTATCCAGTTTTCAAATTATAACTCTCACTGATACATTTACCTGCTTGATAAAAAAAACACACAGTAAGATCTTTACAATGCTAAATGGGTATGCCTGTTTTACTATACTATTTCTTTTTTATATGCTTATATGTTCCATGATCTGTAACAAGTATTATCTGTTGATATAATATGATATATGTCTACATAGTTCACGGGGAAAATAGGTTTAATTCTATAACATCTATAAAATATAAGCTCCTCTATGAAGAAATATGCAAATCATATATACATTTATTAGGTACATTAGTTATAAGTTATACTACAATATCTTAATATTTCTTTTATTTTTGAAAGAATTTGATGTATGCTTCTTTATATTCACCAGGTGTACAACTGTTATTTAATATTCTATTTATCTATCTCTCTTTTTCTTTGTCAAATGACGGGAATTGTCTTCAAACGCCGACTTTATAACACGTTTCTCTAATCACTCTGACATATTGTAATATTGGGAAAAGAGGAAAGTGAAACATCTGATCAGCACACCGTTTAACGTTATTTATATTGATTCATTAAAAGTTCATTCAAAAGTGAGAGTCGACTATTATCTTTATTAATACACTGTTTAAAATTAATGTATTATAATTAATTAATTAATGCAGTTTTAAAGTCGCAAGAGAGTTCATACTTGTACTCAATATGTAGACTGTGATTTTTTTAACGTAGGCATCACCACTTATCAAGGTCCAGAGGCCACTCGAGGATAAGGGTAAAATATAATATTATGTTGGGGCAAAAATAATGTCGGTTTTGACGTATATATCTGATTAAAAACGACATTATTTTCTTACCAACCTAATAGTACATTAACTTATCTCTATGGGTGAATTATTGAATTTGGGTTAGATTACTTGAATCAAGTAATAGTTAGTTGTAAAATGTAAGTAAAAATGAAAAAATACAACGAGAAAATTTCAACTTACCGTTCCCTCGACAAATGGAATATTGCCTCATGGTATTATATTCAAGTTCTTTTTAATGGGTGTTCGTATCTTTATTTTTTTGATGCAATAGTCGACGGCAAACCTGTATAAGGTCCCTGATGAAAATGGGGTCAAGTTTGAGTCTTAAATGAAAAGATGACTAAGTAAATGTTAGAACAAATTTGACCATCAACTATCATATTATTGAACTAACATATCTAATAACCCTCTCCTCTGCGTCATATTTCACAGACTTATGTATCATCGTTTCTTCTACTGCACGTTTATACAAATTCGGCTTACTCTTACACGCCTATATGACTTTAATTAATTTAAGGACATTCCACGTTACCCTGTACGAAATACAGGTTTTATTTGTTAATAGTTTTTACAGAATGAATGGTGAACTAGTTAACCGAAATATCTTGGTTCAGATTTGAAGTGAGTTCTTTTCCTAACCCTACTAGTCTGCACATACTTATCAATTCTTATAAACAAATGACACGCATACACACCCACAAATATATATATATATATATATATATATATGTATGTATATGTGTTAGGTGTATATGTATATATACATATATATAAGTATATATATGTATATGTGTTAGGTGTATATGTATATATATATAAGTATATATATATGTATATGTGTTAGGTGTATATGTATATATACATATATATAAGTATATACATATATATATACATATATATATATATATATATATTGGAATTAAATATTTAGATTTTGTATTTAAATATAAATATTAGTATACCACGATTTAGTTATATAGATTGATAATGCAATATTACAGTTATAAATGTGTTTTGTTCTTTAGATTTTCCGCTCTACTAGAAACAGACACCCATTTTTATGCTTATACCCAAAAGTCTCAGTTGATTTACTAAACATGCGTACAACTGATATCTTTTTTAATATATAGTTTGATGGATCAGTCAAACAGGATAGTGTTTTAATATATGGTTATTTGTTTGTATTACTCATTTACAACTGCTTTAAAGTCTAACCTTTCACATATTTTGCGACCTAATTTCAAACACATTTTACAGTTTTTAAGTCACTTTCTTATATATATTTGGAATTAAAAAATCCAATTTTTTTTCAGTAAAACAAAAGTTATGATTAATTACTGGTGTTATAGAATTCCCCAGAATAAATAAAGAACGTGAGCGACGTTTTCTTTTTGATTGGTTATTGGTTACCATAACAACCTTTTTCAGCAGAGGAGTTTTAGATCGATTTTGTTTTTTTGATTAGGTGTTTGTTATTGCAAGATTTTCCTTGTCGAGACCTTCATAAGTCATAGCGGGAATGTCGCTCGCATGCCATTTAATCAAGCTTATATCGAGACAGTTAACAAAAGTGATGAACTTTGTCGTGCTAGGGCTGATAATCTTTAGCTTACGGTGTCGCCCGTTAATTCTTTTTCCCTCTATTGCCCTGCTAGGGCTGATAATCTTTCGCTTATGACACCACCTAGTAATTCTGTGTCTCGCTTTTTTGTCCCTTCTTTTAGTTTATTTACACACACACACACACACACACAGCAGCACACACACACACGCACGCACACACACACACATATATATATATATAATTTAAAGGAGATTAGAATAATAGTCTAAAGAGCTAAGTGTATTTTAATGTAATAGTGAAATTACTAGTTTAATTAAAATACAGGAAATGCTCGTTGTAATTAAGTTAAACCAATTACCGCCCTTAGACTCGTAAATCAAATAATAAATAAAGCCAATAACACATGGCAATTATCTCCCCTTAAAAACTTGCAAAATAAATATTCTCTCTCTATAGATATTAACTGTAGCGTCTTTAAATCAAATTACGCTAACGGAAACAATTTACTGCACGAGCGTCGCCCTTTTAAAATTCATCATTCAATAAAATAAAAAGCTATAGCAAACATCTAAATGACTACTTTAAATACAGTTCCTGATTTCAAAAAAAGAAAAACTAAAAGGTAACTATATCTATATATTTTTAAATCAAATTTATTATGTAAATTCAAAAAAAAATATATTTTTCTACTCATTTCTATCTCTAACCTATACTAATTTTCTTATAAATTTTAAATCCAAACCTTTTACTTCAATTTTTCAGATTCATCTGCCTTACTTTTAATGCTAGGTTTATTTTTGGTGTCTTTTCAATTCAATAGAAATCCTCCTAAATTTGCTGATGAGGAGACCGTGCTTACCAAAAAAACTATGTATAATTGTTCTACGTGACTTCATGTATACCACAAATAAAAAGCACGGATTTCCGAAACGATCGTACAGATAATTGACTTTGTTGTTGTTCCTTCTTATGAAACTGATTTTTAATTTAATTAAAATTTGATTTTTAAATTTTAAATTTTTTTTTTACATTTTTAAACTATAAATCACATTACTTAATATATATATATATATATATATATATATATATATATATATATTAGTAAAAACATACCTAATACACCCACATCCAAGTATCTAATTTGTTTCAATCTACCATAAACAAACAGACAAGTTAAAATACTAATTTTCCATAATTTACACTAGGCCAACTATAATTATTATAATACCCTCAATAAAATAAATACCCGAATTCTAATCGTCCTCTCGCCAACACACTTTCTGCAATTCTACATCAGCACTTTATATATCGGTTTAATTAGTTAGCTATACCTATTCCTTAAATTTATTGGAAATTATCTAACTAGTGAATCCCAATAATATAGTTTTAATTACATACTTTAAACGATTTGCAACACATTAATGTTAAAATGATGTTTTCATAAGAAATAGGGCCATCAAAATACTAGAAACTAACAGATAGCACTATCAAAGTGTACAGATTAAATGTAACCTTAGATGATTTTTAAAGTTTTTAAAATTCTTTGATAAAATCTTTCGAAAATAATTTAGATATAAATACACCCTATATATATCAAACTTTAATCATTAAATAAACTTAATAATAATAATAATAATAATAATAATAATAATAATAATAAGTTTAATATAAGAAAATAATAGAAACAAAATAAGTAAATAATAAAAAGTATGAATTATAATGAATAACAATAATAACCAACTAATATGTAAAAATAATATAAAATAAAAAAAAACAAATGCAATAATACTCTATATAAACTAATAATAACTTATAACAGTTATACGTGTACATGTGCTTGCGTGCGTGTGTTTGTGCGAGTATATTTGTAAGTGTTTGTACGCATATTCATTTGTTTGAGTTTCTGTATGTGTGTGTATATGTATATCTGTGTCTATATATTGAAACTAAATCAAATATAGAATAACAACGCGGAAATATACTCGGGAGTCAAAACAATGATAAGAATAGTATTTGATCATATCCGTAGTAATAACGGAGTATGTCTATCAGCAGTATAGTACCCACGAACAGTTTAATACCCGGTCTTATACTGAATATAATGTTTCTTTTATCCACAGGCTGTTACGAGCCATCCCTGAATAATCGGATATGTTCGAAAATTTCGTCAAAGTCCTGAGTTACAGTTTATCAACTGATCAATTTATACAGATAAAATAAATGTTTTTGGAGTTGACTCTATCTTAAATTAAAACACGCATTGAGTCGTCGATTTTTTTTTTTCATTATTATGTGGGTTCTTATAGTTGCCGTGGTGGTATTTTCAGCAAGTGCGTCGAAGTAATTTATTCTTTATGAGTTTCCCGGCGTTTATTATTTTTTCTTTCTCGAAGTCTAGGGACATCCATATATTATTGACTGTTATCTATTTTGCAAGAATTAGATAAACAAACAGATATGTGAATAATAATGCACGTCCTATGTCAAGGTAATCCTTTGTAAAACTCTGAGATATAAGTAAATCCAGTAAAATACAATAACGAATATTACTATAGTTAAATAGTACCTGTTGATAATTTTAGTTCAAATTCATAGAATTTACGTCATTTTAATAAATTCTTTTCGTGATATAAAATATATGTAGGAATCACACTTTTGTTTACTTTAAAATCATAGAATCAGCAATCACATATATGCTCCAAATAGCAATGATAATCGTAGTGTGAAAACGAAAAAATAAACCAAAGTTCGGTCTTTTGAAATTTTGAACAAATATGTTGTAATATATTTTCTTACTCTCTTTGTGCCGCTTTATATCAGAATGAATTATAAATAGACGAAAAATAACATGCAAGTATTATGTTGACATAGACGCTTTGTAGAGATGCGAAATTTCAGATTAAAATGACAGCATTGCGAAAATATGCTTAAACATCTGTTGTGTCAAAACAAGTGATACGGTTTTTCTATCGTGTCGCAAAAAGCTCTAATGAACAAACAAAACAAAACAACAGAAAACAAAATAATAAGCCAATAGAAATGTAAAATTTAGCCTACAGTAATTTACAATGAAATATCATTCGAATTCTTATCAATTATTATGCTATGTACTTTTTAAATCTAACTTCATCCTCTTTGCTCAATCACCCAACAAGGGAATAATAATCATCTATTTACATAATAAAAACCACACAAAATTTCCGGTATGTATATAATAGCTTCAAAATGCAACATCTGTCCATGCAGGGCTCTTATTGATCGATGCAATCTTCGACAGAGTTTAATGTTAAGTTGATTAGTTTATTTTCAGACACACATAGATTTATTTCTCAACTTCGATACTGAAATATCTGTTGTCGTGATATAATGTGATCCAAGGAGTTTAATCTTGTATACTTTACATTTTCTGCATAGAGTCATTAGTTTATCGCTGGTCGCCTTATGCGTTTCTATCAGCGGTGATTGATTAGGCTCTTCCTGCAGTTGTGTGGGATGGTGTTTTTAACTTGAGTGAGCTTCTGTCGTAACTCCCTGAGCATTAAGTAAGTTTGTTTTCATCATGTTACAATGATTTTACAGGATTACGATTTCCATGACTTTAGAACTTCCGATCAACTTAATAATGTTAAAATTATTCGATATAATATCCTACGTTATTCTGCATTATGTAACTCATGAGTTTTAATTCTATCATTTCATATTGATTGTTTGTTTTGTTTACATTTTCCATCGTATGATTCTGTTATCTGCATTTACACATGTAGAAATACATGTAAGTTTCTTTGCTTTAATTTGATTACATACTGGATTTTGTTACTTTATTTGTTGACTGTATTATCCATTGTGAGTAATTTTCCTTTTTGTTTATTTCCTTATTTGTTTATCATCTTACCTCATCAGAAATAATTCTATAGAATGCATACACACATATTTTTTTATATTATTATTTCTCATGAGTTTCTATGTTTAAATATCGCTAAGCATTTTGATATTTACCTATGAAAAATACTACATTATGTAGTATATTCACCAAGTTTTAAACTTTCACCGAAAAAATCTGTACTACACATTTGCATATA
This sequence comes from Euprymna scolopes, assembly GCF_053919585.1. Classification (NCBI taxonomy): domain Eukaryota; kingdom Metazoa; phylum Mollusca; class Cephalopoda; order Sepiida; family Sepiolidae; genus Euprymna; species Euprymna scolopes. Next base: position 87,100,364 of record NC_136494.1, on the reverse strand, counting down.
TATATATATATATATATATATATATATATATATATATATATATATATATATATATATGATGCTTGCAACGTATTGTAAGACGAGTGCCACTCCCTAAGACACTTAAAATCCATGAGACGTAAAATGACATTTTTTAGTGGTACCGGCGAATTCACGCACTCAAGCAGACATGACACTGAAGACGGTCATTGTATACATACATATATATACGTACACGCATACCCACACATACGCACACATATATCCATAAACGTACACATACACATATATACATATATACATACACAATACATAATACATAAACATACACACATGCATACATACACAAATGCATACGCATATATACACACATATTAACAAATATAAACACGCATATACATACATGTTAGCATACAAATACGTACACATATATGCGCATATATACACATACATTTTACTACATACACAAATACATACATATCTATGCATTTATACACAAACATACGCATATGCATATATACACATATATATGCATACATACACACAATTTTTTGTGGAGCGTTGCAAAATCTTACTTGTAATGTTGTGCATTGCCACTATTACAAAAACCTTACTCGTTTTATATACAAGCAAATCGTTTTTTATACCACTATTTGTACATATCATATACACTATAAAGCTGGAGTTCAGAAGTAATTAAAAAATACTAACGTTTAAGAATTGTAGAACAGAAATCATGTTCTTTTATTTTTTAAGACATTATAACATTTCATTCGTTAGTTCTTATATTTTATTATGAAATGACCCTGAAAATCTCTTGACCTACAACATTAAATATTTCCAGAAATATTCTCTAATATCAAGAACTTTTTAAATGATACACTGCTTTTTTACTGCCTATGCGATCGATAAATGAGGCTAGATTTGTTCTCCCATACTCGTCCCGAAGTTATTCCGGAATTTTCATATAACTTCGATTCATTTCTGTCTGTGTTATATGATGGTTGTTATATGTCTCTCATGGGTACACATTTGCCCTGGGAATCTCACTTTTTTAAAACATGCTGTCGAGCTGTGAGCCAGATAATGACGTCATTTGGCTCGGTTTTATACGATAGACTCGTAGGAACTGCTGTAATGCCGTGTATGTATGCGTTTGTGGATCTTGTTGAATGCTTTCTTCAGCGTATTAACACATTACTCTGCTTGCCTGTTAAATTACAGATGATAGTGTAGCACTGCTATGTGATACCTTGTTTCTTGTTTGTTTTATTGACTTGTTTTTATTAGAACACTTGAACACTTAAAATTCAAGGCTGCCTCGTGAGTTCTCGAATACTTGTTCATAAGTTGTTATTAAACGCATTTTTTTTTCCAAAACTTATTAGAGAAGTAGTGTATTGGGAATTCATTTTTCAGTCAAAAGTTCTTGAATCCTCGTTCGCTCTTTGTTATGATAATAGGTTAGATTAAGAATAAACCACGCGTTATTATCAAACCAAATCTTTATCTTCTTGATAAAACGTCGTATCGTAATAATCCGAGTGACGAGAGTACATTTAGTCGCCTTTCTCAAACTTATTCTGTCATTCTCTTGTGGCTCTTCAACTCGATTCGAGTTAGTCGTCGTATTTATTAAGTATGGACTAATTAATTCGTTGTTTGGTATATCTCTACAATCTCCAAACCAGATTTATGAAAAAGAAAATAGTGTTACTATTCATTTATTCCTGCTTGTAATCTTATAGTTCTTATGTGTTTGTATGTTTGTACGGATTAATCTGGTTACGTATTGTTCTAAAGTAAAAATAACTAAAAATTTTAAACTTATATATATATGTATATATATATATATATATATATATATATATATATATATATATACGTAATTTGTACATAGTTCACATGACACGAGTATATTAATTGAACATTTATATAACTTTATTTAATACATGGAACTCAATATATGTATGTATATATATATATATATATATATATATATATATATATATATATATATATATATATATATATATATATATATATATATACTGTCTCTCTGTTTCTAGGAATATTACCGTACAACAAATTTAGTTTTGTGGTATCTGCTCGGGGGACAGGTCGGAATTACAATTGAAAATGTTTTCATAAAATTGCGTGAAAATTTAACCATATAAACAACATAGATTTTGCATAACGCACTAATTCTTTGTTTACAGGCTATCACTTTTGTTCGGCTTAATAGGCTAATTCATAATTATACTAATGCTATATATATACATACATATATATATATATATATATATATACATATACATATATATATATATATATAATATTTTTACCAAGTAGGTTACAATAGTTTAAGTATAAATCATGTTTAATCTAAAATTCTCCAATGCTATTCTGGCCCTGTCGGTGGGGCATTAGAATACACCGAATGCCCCCCCTGCAGAGGGTAAAAGTCCCTCAATGGGGTCCTGGATATGACCTTAAACTATATCCAGTGGTTAGGCCCCAGCTTGTGGGCGTTGGGGAGTGTGGAGCCACCCTTTAATTACCATTGCGCCCAAGTCCACTCTGAGCCGGAGTGGTAGTACCTGTTAGGGTTCCAACTATGGGTTGAATAGATACCGACTTGAAAACAACAAATATATTCTATTAAAATGTTTTTTTTCAAAATCTTTGGATTCGGCATTAAATAACCCGAAAAAGGTTGATATGCCGTAAAACAAAAACAACCAACCAACCAACCAACCAACCAACCAACCAAATCCAATGCTAGTCTGCCATTTCACTTGATTTGTTTATCTAACTACATAAGTAATGTTTACTACGCCAAAATCACAATGACTAATGTATACCCATTAACCCTTATCAAATCGAGTGGCTTCTGGGCCTTGATACTTGTGACGCCCATGTAAAAAATGTAAATTATTTTACATCATATGAAGAGTATCGTTGATTAATATAGAATAGAACTGTAATAGCTAATTGTTAATTACTTGTATTATAAATATAAACACTACTATAATGTGCTATGTTGCATCAAAGAAAATAATTTTGAAAACTTCCCAATTACTTCACATTAAAAAATTACCTCCAACGTACACAAACATGATCTCAATGAAAATACAGACAGTGTTTTCAGAAAAAAATACAATATATAGTGCATATATAAAAAATGCAATAAAACAGCAAGAGCTTAAATATTTGTTTACTCAATGAACGGATATAAATGTGGTTGAAATATAATAAACTTTATATCTTTGTACACAAATAATTTCTAGTGCCTACACAATACAGACATCACAATGAATAGAAACGTCACCACTCCCTCTTAGTGACTGCTTGCTGTATAGTTCTAATATAATAAGATTTGATATCCCACCGTAAACGTATTTTTCTAAAATAAAACTAACTACTCTGTTGGACAGTATATATATATAAATATTTTCTTTTCCACTAGTATGGTGATCTGAAAAAATCCCAGACTTAATCCAAAAATCCGGCAGGTAGGAAAAAAAGTAAAGACAGTTCAAGTCAATCCAGAGTTTACAATTTTATAATACTTTTTGATAAATTCACTCTGAAAATGTGGTATAAAAATAATCTTTATGTTATGTTTTGTGTCATTTCACGCCAGTCTAATTCACAGAAAACAACCCTTGCACTTCTTAAGGTTAACAGTTGATCCATCTATAGGATACATAAATATTCGAATAATGCATTAAAATTGTCCTTTACATCCCAAAGACTATGTTAGTAATGAAGTTGAGAATATATTTTTCTCTTTCCAGTTGATCATTTAAATATGTCATACTATGTATTTCGTCTGATCTCTTGATCATACTGGACAGCAATACTCCACAAGAATAGATTAATTTCTGTCTTAAGAGACACGCATTCATCTGTTCTTGTGGTTTGTCTAGCTTTGTGCTATGACTTAATGGAATATATCTTAGAGAAGATAACCATTTCTCCGTAAAAGCCATTGTAAGTAAAGTATACTGAGGAGATATTATGTTCGCCTCCAATACTATGTTATTTTGAATTTTTTAGTGATGGTTTTCTTGTAGGAAAAAGTATATCAATGGCAGGTTGTCCTGAAAGACTACACAAACACCTTAGACACTAGAGCATTATGTCTGGAAGGCATTATATTTCTCTCCGCATCCATTCAAGTTCTCTCCACGGGAATTCAAGATCTCCCATAGATAAATGTATTTTTCTGCTATCTATGAAATCGCAGATTCCATAGGGTAGACAGACGCCCTCAGCAAAAATATATACATTATTCTTTTATCGAGAAGAGTATGAAGTCTGTCTAAGCAGCAACATAAACGATGAATACAAAATTTAAAAACAAAGATTAAACGCAGAATGCGAAAAAACAAAAAAAAACAAAAAAAGTACAGAAGCAAAATCATAACATTCTCATCTCAGTTGCCGGTCATTTAAAAACGATTTGGGAGTGTTTGTGAACTAAATATTCCTCTGAAAATAAACCGTCTAGCGTGAATGTCGCTTTTTACTGTACAGTAAATGCATGATACCTAGAAAACAATAAAAGTCTAATTTGAATTTAGCCAAAACAAGTTCCGCCGATTAGCTGGATTTTATTGTTTTACTTGCCCAATTTTACTGATAAAAATGAAATGTTGTGTATGGGACTCATATTAAAGGATAACGCTTAGTTCATATTGAAAGAGATATGATGGGGACATTGATATTGAAGAGAGACGGCGGGAACATATATATATATATATATATATATATATATATATATATATTCACACTTTCACTCTTTCATCCCAAAATAGCGAACATTTCTGTAAAAGTCTGAGGAAGCTACAAACGGCCAAAAAACGGCCGAGTAGAGGGGGAGACATTTATACAGTTATGGGATGTTTCTTCTTATATGGCGAGGGTGATAGGGTTATAGATGCACATTTCTTATATTTCTTATTACACATATAAGTGAGGAGGAAAGATACATACTTTTGGGAGAGTTACGCAATGTCCATAATAAGATGTTTTACACATACCTTATAATTTCCGGAATGACGACACGAAGACAACAGATACAAATATCGACAGTGATTCTTTATATCATTGCACCGGTCGAATGATGATAACGTCAGTAATTCACATTTGTTCTACATAGTTTAAACTTTCTACACTTCGCTTTCAAAGGGCAGCTGACCACTGACTGACTCTTCTGATCGTTGCTGACTAGAAGACTCAACTGTTCTGCCTCCTCTCTGCGATCTGACTAACTGTAGCTCCTATACTGAGAATACCCTTTTTGCTACGACATCAGAAGTGTGGTTCTAAAACTTGACCAACTCACGTGGCTAAGCACACGTTTTCCAAACTCACTTTTGACAACAAAGAATTCTTAACTAACCTATATTTAACCTAACTTATTTTTTAACAATAAAATTTTAATTTGTATTGTTCATTCATTTTAGCTGAAATTTTTAATTCAGTTTCATAAAAGAACGAACAATCAATTGTTTTTACAATTCAAACAATACTTAGTTATTTCCAATAGAATTTAACAATAGCTAAATTCTAACATTCCAATTTTTGAACCTTGCTTACAACGTTCCAGTCTCGGCTTATTCTCATTTTCACTTGTCTAATGTTCTTCCTATTTACCTGGAAAGGGATCAGCTTTTCCTTGTAACATAAACATGAATTTATAGAATCTAAGCTAACACATTGTAAAAAGAAATTATAGAATCTACAGAGATTCTATAATTTCTTCTTAGACTATCGAAGATGTAGAAATTCGCTGCAATAAAACTAACACAATCTTTATAAGCTTTCACCATGTAATGTTTTTGGCAATCTATAGTCATTTTAACATCCGTAGGCATATATAAAAGTAGGACAAACTGTTCTTTTCAAGAGATATATTTACCTTAACCCATGGGGTGGATACCCTACTTGTTATGCATACGAATAAAACAATAAGCAATCTAAACTCCAGTCTATTTATTTCATGCGGCATGGGAATGGCGCCATATACAATCAATATAGATTCTCAGTTGAATATTGATATTTGCTTGTGGCAAACAGTGAAAGGGCAAGATTGAACAGGGCAACTGAAGTTGCAGTGACAAAATACACTGATTTATTTTCGTTTTGGAACCGGTAAAGTAGGGACCCCAACGTCAAAACGTTCTTTGTATACATTTTCCATTGCAAAATAAAACGTTTCTACACTTATAACGAATGGCAGCATTCCAACTTAACTTCAAGATGGCCTAGCGCCAAAATAGAACAGTATTTTTCTATGCCAGGGATTGTTTCGCTCTGAATAGAATTGGAAATGATGTAATGTAAAGTAGATTATTTTTCCTCCAAAAAAGACCTAATCATTTATCTATCTATGTGTCTATCTATCTTCCTTTTTTATTAACTTTCACCCCAAACAAGGTACAGTGCCACATTGAAGCAGGGAGCTACTATCAGGGACTAAATTAGCAGGGTCATTATAAAGGGAGATGAGTAGAAAGATGTTTGTTAACATTAAACTTGAACTTCTGCATATGAGTGCAGTTGGGAAAAGACCCGCAGTTCTGGGGAAGAAACTATTGGAGTAAAAGTCTTTCTTGGACCTAGGGATCTCTACTATAAAAGGATGAAACTTAGTAGCTTGTCGGGTTTGTCGGGGGTAGTTACGTCGGGGAGGTACAAGTGTTTGCAGTTCGTCAGAGCATTCACCATTAAAGTATTTGTAGAACAGGCAGAGGGATGCAACGTCTCGTTGATGGGACAGAGGCTGAAGCCTAGATGACAGTTCAGGACCTATCAGGTTGGCGACTCTCTTTTGAACCCTGTCCAGGAACGAGAGACAAGCAGCAGATGCACCAGCCCAGATGTGACAACAGCACTCCATACATGGGCGAATGGTGGCTTTATAGAGGTATAGGATACTGTCAGGCGTAAGTAGTTTTCTAGCACGGTAGAGGGAGCCAAACTTCCTTCCAGCAGCCTTGACAATGCTCTAAATGTATCTATTCCAGTTCATATTGCCTGTAAACGTTAAGCCGAGAAGTTTAAAAGGAGTACTTTCAGGCAATGTGTTCTTGGCCATTGCCATTGGTGGTAGATAAGGTTTCTTGTAGTCATTGAAGGAAACAAGCTTAGTCTTAGCAGCATTGAATGTGAATATCCATTTTTGCCCCCATTCCACTACAGATTGGAGATACTCCTCTAGTGTTTCAGCCATTTCCTTGGATATTTGTTTTCCCCTCATATCTCTTATAGAGCGTGGTGTCATCGGCAAATATACCCATCTCCGAAACAATTTTATCTGGGAGGTCATTTATCAATATCAGGAATAATAGAGGTCCAAGGATAGACCCCTGATGTACTCCCGCATTTATGTCATATTGTTTAGATGTACGACCGTCGAGGACAAGTTGGAGTTTTCTCTTACTTAAGAAGGATTTAATTACATTATGAATTCTTCTAGTGATTCCATATGGTCTAATTTTCCTTAGAAGACCATCGTGCCATACCCTGTCAAAAGCCTTAGATATATCAATGGCTACCGCTCTACCCTCCCCTGTTTGGCCCAATGAACGGTATATACGTTCAGAAACTACAGTTAAGATATCTACTGTTGAACTGGCTTGCCTGAATCCATATTGTTTGTCAGTCAGTAGTTTAGCAGCTGTTAGGTGCTGGACGAGGGCTTGATTAACTAAGGACTCAAATATTTTGGCGAAAAGCGGGAGGGGGCTAATGGGACGATAATTTAGTGGGTCAGTTCTTTCACCAGAATTCTTGAAGACTGATACCACAGAGGCGGTTTTCCAGCAGTCGGGAAAGCAAGATTCGTTAAAGCATTTATTGTAAAGTTTGGAGAGAACTGGAGCAACCTCGGCAGAGCATTTTTTTAATAACACAGCCGGGATGAGATCTGGTTCACATGCTTTTGAGGTGTCTAGGTTTTTTATAATAGCATGTACCTGAGAAGGGGTGATTTTCAAATCGGCTAGTGTGGCGTCTGTTCGCAGAGGAAAATCAGGGAGTGAGTGGTGTACCGAGTTCATGTGGAGTTTTAGGCAAACTGACTGGCAAGCAGATTAGCCTTGTCAGTTGCCGTGCAAGCAACCTCATGATTGTTTGATGGTGGGGGAATAATTGACTGTCCATTATTTACTACGCTTTTGTAGATTTTCCAAAAATAATGGGTTCCTAATTTCTGTGCTTCGATGCGTTTTCTGGTGGTTTCAGAGTAATCTTTCTTAGCTGTCTCTATCTCTCTCTTACAATTATTTCTAGCTACTAAAAACTTATGTTTATTTGAGCTGGACTTATGTCAGTTGAATCTGCGGAACGCATGCTGCCTTTGACAAATGGCAGCTGCACAAGCAGAAGTAAACCATTGGGGAGAGTGGGGCTTGCTATAGAATGTCCGTGTGGGAATATGTTGTTCAATTGCAGTTGTGAACCATTCAATGGTCTCATTTGCACACTGTTCCGCTGGAAGAGTAAAGATATTTTGCCATGGGGCATCTCTGATGAGTTCTCTGATGGCTTCCCAATCAGCCTTTTTGTAATACCTCGTTGTTTTGAGTCGTGGGTGTTCAGTTTTAGGGCGAGAATTTAGGCTGATTTCTACCATTATCACAGCGTGATCAGCATTCCCGAGTGGGCTGTGGGCATTTGTTGCACAGTCATCGGGAACCGTTGTCAGAAAGAGATATAGAAGTGGGCATGTTTATCTTGCTGGTCTGGGAAACGTATCGGAAATATAACCAACTGAGATTTAATACGATAGCCTGTGTGTTGTTTTGTGTGTCAAGCTTACATTCGGCTCGTTTAACTGTTATGTTCTATTTCTTGAAAGAAATCATTTGACCAAAATATGCTTGATAAGTTTTGGTTTCGGTTTCGACTCTATCTGATGGCACTTAAATCAAATATATTTATAAATAATTTTATCAATAACTCTTCGTGCGTTTTGGCTTCGGTTTCGATTATAGCTGAAGGAACTCAAGTCATATATATATATATATATATATATATATATATATATATATATATATATATATATATACTTATATTTTTTCATGAGTTTTGATTTCGGTTTCGATTACAGTTAATACACACAAGTCATATGAGTATATTTTTATTATTGAAATGGCAACTTTATACCATATAAAAATCGACAGATCATTAACTCTATAATAATATATACGAAATCTGCAAGAATTACAATATCATATTTAAACATACTTTACAACCGAGCTTTACTGAGAGATAAATATTTTTGCAGTTTTAACAAAAAACTACAATAATATCAGAGAGTCTTCATTTATACTGAACATCTACAGAATGCCAACATCAATATAATACATATGAATGAGTCCACTGTGGAATTTCCACGGGTCCTGCTAGTTATTAACACATCATTTTTTAATAATAATAATAATAATAATAATAATAATAATAATAATAATAATATTTTAGTAGTAGTTGTAGCAGTAGTAGTAGTATATGTTTTATCATTAGTAGTAGTATTCAACTCAATGAAAGATCTCATACAGGCCATCCCTTACTATCACTCTCTAGCAATAACATTTGGTGTTCCCAGGACTGCGTGAAAACTAATCTACCAAGAGCGTTTCACCTCTCTCAGAAACTAAGGGAAGAGGAACCATGTTACTACAACAATGTCATATTTTCAAACTCTCGCTGGCAATGGATATTGGTATTCTCAAGGGTATGGGGAGCATGCTTTAGTGAGCTCCCCACATTTCTAGTGGAGGTTTGCTTTATGTACCCCACCCAGGATCTGTCCGGACCCTTCCCGACATTTCAGAGTGGTGATATAAACTCGAGATGTCATAAACGGGGAGACATTAAGTTATTTAGAGTTAGCGGTATAGGTTTTCCTTATCGCTGTGGTCGTATTTAGTTTGTTGCATGATTTCTATTGCCGTATTCAAATTACTGATTACTCTTCTTAGTTGATTATTATTATTATTATTATTATTATTATTATTATTATTATTATTATTGTTGTTGTTGTTATTAACTTAAGCATTGCTCACTGATAATAAATGTATCATCCATCTCTCTGTAGCACTAACTCTCTCAGATTTCCAGTAATCTTATTCTCTTTCGATAACTATGTATATCACATTGTTTTCTTTGTCTTTTTTATAGTAACGAAAATTGATCATTTTTGAGATTCTAGTGGCAATACTTCTACTAAATGTCCTAGTATGCCCCTGTCTTTTCCATTGGAAACTTGGTTATTGGTCTCCAGTATCAATGTTTTATGTTTAATCTTTCACGAATATCTTTGTCATAATAGATGATTATAAAATTCATCTTTTTATTTCAGGTAAAGTTTTGAAATCTGAAAAAAATACGCGTGTATTAGTTGTGTAGTTTATTGTGTTTTACTTAGATATTACCATTATACATTTGAATCATATAAAAAAAATTCGTAATATATACGCAAATTCAAGTCTATATAAATTTTAAAAAAAAACATAGATTATGCATGTATATTTTCGTGTAAATATTTATAAAAAAAAAACACTTTACCTACTGGTAACATCACATTGCAATTAAGAGTAACAAGTAAGCATACACTAAAGATGGGTCAAAATTAGTAAAACATTGGTTTGGATAGAGGAATAACGCAAACAGAACAAAATGTCAGCAAGTAGAAGTGCAAAATATTAATTTCAACTTGCCGACCTATTTCTATGATTCTTACGCAAATTCATTTATAACTATAAGTGGTTTTATTTTAAACTTTTTCTCCTATAACTGTCGATATCTTTAACAGTAAGAAACACGGCTGAAGTGTCAAATGTTTTTCTTTTAATTATAATCGATGTTAGCCCGAATATTTTTTACAAACTTTTGAAATCACTACCATATATGAAGTACAATATAATCTATAATAGAGATTTGGCTATATGGTAATAAATACAAAATCTGCATGAATATATATATATATATATATATATATATATATATATATATATATATATATATATATATATATATAACCAGTTAGTTACCAGTAACAGCATACTCCTAAAGCGATGCAGCTTATACAAAAGCAAAGTGCGCAATGAAAATATTAACCATCTTCGTCACAGAGATTATAAATCAAGAGGTTTCGTCAAACATTTTGAAAATAAGATTTGGATGTATCTAGATAAACCTAATAGAGGTGGGGATTAGGGTTTAAACTGAGATATAGGAATAAAGGCTTACAGATTGACATAAGATAATGGAAGACTAGTAAAATATAGTATCCGTATGCGAGTATGATGGCCGTTCTGAATCTTAATCATACTAGTGTGTATAAGTTCTATTACCAGAGGAATGTGAATTTAACATATGTATACAAAAATGTTTCAGATTAAACGGGAGTTATTCAGTTAAAAATGCTTTAAATTTTACTAGTATTTCATACATTGTCAGGAGGTGTACAACATATTTTGCCCCCTTGAACATCCCTGCATGCCAACATGCATTAGTAAAAAGAGTAAAAGATAATATAGAAAAAGAAAAGACGTAAGGGAGAAACAAAAAAGGAAAGATGGAAAGCATGGAAAGAGGCAAAAAAAGAAATAATAAAATGCGGTGGTGATTCTAAAGACTGCCTTTCAGCTTTCCTATTCGTCCCCATTTATGTTCATAGGCCATAGTTTCACTCCTACTTCTCATTTTAGCTACTTTTATTTAGTACACTAAGCTTTGAAAGTTGCATAACGACAACAACAACAACAACAATAATAATAATAATAATAATAATAATAATAATAATAATATATCAAAATAAATAAAATAAATTTAACCTCATGCTTAGATATAAGTATCTATTCTAATGCGATAATGATGGTTAAACATAGAATTTAATGGGAGATTAGCAAGTTGGTTACTGCGATATTGATAATAATTGATAATGATAATCTTTATAATAATTACATGGATTAATAATAGTAATAATAATTGTAAAATGTGCTTAATAAAATTGCAAAAAATAAAACCTAATGAATAATTAATTAAAAAAATAGAACATAAAAGGTAAACGCCAAAGGATATAAAACAGGTCAAGAAAAAAATAAGCCAATACAATTGATCTGAGAGTATCTACGTATACACACACACACACACACACTCATATATATATATATATATATATATATATATAATTATTCACATATATGTTTTTTATTTATTTGACTAGATTTATTAAAAATGTTACAGATTTAGTATTAAAGTGTTTAAATTACTGCATATTCTTTACTGCTTAAATTTATAATGTACTTAGTGGTTGTGAAAGGTTGAGACTAGTAATGGTTCAGAGTTGGTGAGTAAGAAGTTATGGAAAAGATTGCTTGTATATAGTAAAGAAAACTATTTGTTTCAATTAGAACAAAGGGTGTAAATTTAAATTGAGGCTGCTTATAAAACTCGGTTAATTTGTTTGGGTTCAGTCGTACTAAATTTGATAGGATTTCTATAGTATAAGATTTGAGGTATAAACAACTACACATACATATAATCATAAATTCATCGAATATTATTATTCAAAGTAAACATCATTAAAAAGTTTGAGGGAAACATAATATGGGACATAAAATACATGTATATGCCAAGTGCCAAAATTACAGCGGATTAATTGAGGGAAATAGATAGATATTTTGGAATATGTAGAGAAATTGCTTGAAAGTAATGGGTCGATTTTCCGGAGCGGTGCTGACAAAGATGGTGTAGTAATGAAATTAGCCAATAATAAGTTTTATGAAGATTTAAGTGAAAAGGTACATTTCTGTGGGATATTATTGTATCTGGTCAAAGATGTGTGTTAGTTAGGAACCTAAGAGGGAGGAGTATGCAAATTATTAAGTAGTTGTGATTCGTAATTCTTACGATTTATTAATGTTTCTTGATTCTTATTTAGAAGTGTATCATTATCTTTAAATGTGGTGATGACGTTTTTTTTTAATTTTTACCAAAAGAAAACGAGGGGAGTTAAGTGATTGAAAAATTCTATTTTTCCATGATTTCTTAGTTAACTTTTTGAGTTATGTTTTTTCTTGTAAGTTCATTGTAATATGCAGTCATTGGTGACGTATCACTATACTTTGAATTCAGGAAGGAACTTTTATGGTCAGTGTATCTTTGCGTAAAATTTTTGCGAGGTTGGCCTATATAGTATTTGTTGTTAGTTAGTTAGTTACCTACCGTTTTATCATTTTATATTTTCTTGTTATGTTTTGTTATTATTCTTTCTTAGTATTTGATGTCACTTTACTTTAATGTTATAGTGTATTTATTATATATTTTGTGGGGGATATTGTTGGATGAAGTCTAACTTAATGAGATTTAAGGATTTTTTTGGGTTGGTTTTAACTATTTAATTGAAGGGAGGGGTAAACCATATGCTTTTTCTTTTTCGACGTATTTTAGATATAAGCGTTTTCTTTAAAAGCAAAATATACCCTCATTTATTTTCTTCATATCCATTGTTTGCAAGAGCCTTATTCTAAACATTTATTATGGTTATCGAATATTTTTTTTTATAAGAATTTAGAATTATTCTGCTAATGGCTTTCTAGATATTAATGAAAAGTTTATGATGATTTGAGAGAGGATGGGCATGTATATTACTAATGTTATCTAATTCATAGGTTCCATAAGTTCCCTTGTTTAGTGTAACATCTAGGAAGTAAACTTTTTTATGTCCGTGATCATTTCAACCTTTAGATCTATTCTTTGGAATTTTTTTATATATTTTTTTTATTTTATAACATATAGGACTGGAAACAGTTTTTACTAGATACCTATATAAGCCAATTGTATCACGTTCTATATATAATCCATTAGAGTGTATAGGATGAATTGTCCAAATAAGTCCGTAATTCCTGTAGAGTTAGGAGACCCGAAAGGAATATCAAATGGTCCAGCTTGAATTTTATTCCATTGTTATTTCTACTAATAAGTACAGCTTTTCTGCATTTTCTAATAATATCAATCTCGTCCTTTGTTGGGTCATTGAGAAGACAGGGAAATTCCATTGCTTCATTGAAGAGTTCTTTATTAATGGAGATATAGCAATTTGGGATATGGAATTGGATGAAAGAACATTTTTCGTTGTTTTTCATCCCATAGAACATATCAATTACACCAGCCGTATAGGTCCATTGGTTAAGTTTAAATGTGTTTTTGATCTGAAAACTATTTTTCCCAAATATAGATTTACTGATGATCCCGATTTCGGGTCTTGTATGGTTATTTGGTCTTGTAGTTCGTATGTTGTCGAAATTTTGTTTATGATCCGTTAAGAGAATGGAGGCTTCCGATATCGCAGTCCCCAAATCGTCTATCTCGCATTACTTTCTAATTTTAATATTTATTATCACAATTATATCTAAGTCTGGATATAAATTAATTTCATGCATTTTTAGATTTTATTATTATTATTATTATTATTATTATTATTATTATGATTGTTGTAGTTGTTGTTGTTGTTGTTACCCAGTATTGAAATCATCATAATTAACACCTATGATGGGAGTGAGGGTGGTAGAGATGCCGCGAATAGAGGACGAGTAGAAAAGAGAAAGCCATACTTTAGAATCACCACCAATAAGTTATTTATGATTTTCCTCTATTCATTTTTCGTATTTTCCTTTTTCCCTTCTATTTTCTCCCCTTTTTTTCTTTGTTTCTCCCTGTGAGTTCTTTTCCTTATCTTCCATATCTCTTAACCTCTTTACTTGTGTATGTATGGATGATGATAGTAGGTCGAGGATGTTCTACACTTTCTGTATTATGTATTTTATCCTAGTCGAAATAAAAGCATTTTTATAACTGAATAAATCCGGTTAAATCCTAAATCGCTTTTTGCATGTAAAATTTATAATTGCCCTACTGATTGAACCTAGATACACTAGTATGTTTCAGATTAAGGACGGTCATCACACATGTATATGGATTTTCTCGTCTTCTTTGATCTCTTTCTCAATCTTTAAACCTCCCATGTATTCCACATTATTCGTATATCTCAACACATCCGCACACATATTGTGTCCTATTTACACACAACCAATAATTTAGCAAAGCATTTTACAGAGTCTTCTGATATAAACTCTCCATGACGAATAAGACCTAATATTTTCATTGCACACTTTGCTTCTCGTATAAACCGTCTCCCCTGCAGGGGGCTGTAGCTACTCGTAACTAGCTGACCGAAACATGCTCATGACTGTGTAGGAACATATAGATGTTTATGTACAAATAAATAAAGAGTATATATATGTATATATATACACACATAATTATATATATATATATATATATATATATATATATATCCTAAAATAAATATATACGATGCCCCACAAAAGTTTACAATGACATTTGAAACTGTCAATCTTTTATTTCTAGCTTCCAAATGGTAATGAAACTTGTTTATAAACATAGAAAATGTATTGAAACTAAGAAGGAAACAGTGGAAAAAATAAAAAAAATACAAGTTAACACGACGCGAAGAGAAATCTCAATAATTAGCAACGCAAAAGTTTACAACTCATACCAAATTCATTAGGTTTCGTAATAATTTTATGACGGTTTATCAAGGTAACATTTTTAGAAGCTTCTAGAAGGTTCAGGAATATGCAATATTGCTGTGAGATCGGATCTCACCCCATAATGGACTCGTCCAGATCCGATATAATAAGCTCCTAAGAAAGAAAGAAAAAAAGAAATAGAAATGTATTCATAACTTTAGTTACAGCGTGGTTGAAAAGACCTGTCAGCTTAAGAGAAACATGTCAATCAAAAACCTTTGTTATGGAATTTAGAATATGTAATGTCGAAATTATTTACTGTAACACTCTGTGTTATTTTTGTGTAAAACAATGAACAATTTCTGCCAATGTGAATTTTCTTCCGAATTTGTACGGTGTTTTCTTCTAATGATTTTTTTTCTTGTGTGGAAAAATGATTTTCATTGTATGTAAATGGATGTAAGTGTATAATGAAATTTTAAATTGTAGTATTTTTTAGATTAAGAAAAAAAACACAAATGCTGTCTATGGGTGATTTCCGTTGATTTCGAGTAGAATCAACATGGACAAATTCATGTGTGGAAATCCCGATATTTTCCGCTGAGCTATTTGCCTTGAAGGCAGATGCGGTTACCGACCTGGAAAAAAAAGTTTTCCAATATGGCAGAGTGGAATGTATTTCAGTCCAGCGCCAGGGAGCAAATGGTAGAAGTGGCCATCATAATAATAACTCAAATAAGTAAAAGGTTATTTTTCCAGAAAACCTCAGAGTTGAGTGACGTGGACCATTTAAATTTCCATGTATCTGTTATTTTGTTGTTGAACTTTTGTTTGGATGGAGGATTGTCTGGGAGTTTATAAGTGGGTCTTTTATTTTGAAAAACGACTTTATATTTTAATTGTAAATGTCTATGTATTTTTTGTAAACGACTGTGATTTTTTTTATTTTTATGATATTCTGTGAAATGGTGAAGGTGATGCAGCTCGAATCAGTATTGTGCAGGATTTTCTGGTTGTTTGACGTGTTCTTTTTTTGCAGAATGGAGAAGGAGTGATTTTTGTATTTTGAGGTTTATTTAAATAATGATTAATTTAAAAGAAAGAACATTTTGTTAGTTACTTAAAAGTAATAATAATAATAATAATAAGAAGAAGAAGAAGAAGAAGTAGAAGAAGAAATAAATAAAAGCAAAAGAAGCGAGATTGAGACTATATAGATATAAATGTGAACAATGCAAACAAAACAGAACATTTGAAACTAATGAAAACCAATTCTACCTAAATGTGAACGGTGGAAATTACGCTACAGAAGGACACGGAGAAAGAAACCGTCTCACTATCACCACTACTGTTCATATTAGCTATGATGCCCTTGAACAGTATTCTGAGATACAAGTTCTCCAATACAGAGGAAAAAATGAACCACCTGATGTACATGGGCGATCTGAATATTTTTGCAAGGACCGAAAAGGAGCTAGAGACACTAATCAACACTACCAGAATATTCAGCCAAGATATCAAAATGGAATTTGGAATGGAAAAGTGCGCACAACTAGATACAGGAAAGGGTACATTTGGAAACGACAGAAGGCATGGAACTACCCAACCAAACACAAATGAGGGCACTAGGGGAACAAGACGACTATAAATACTTGGGAATTCTGGAGCAACAGAAATGAAAGAGAAAATTGGAAAGGAATACCTCAGGAGAACAACAAAACTCCTGGAAGCAAAATTATATAGCAGAAACCTAATAAAATGTATAAATACATGGGCAGTATCACTAGTAAGATACTCTGGATCATTTATAGGATGGACAAAAGAAGAACTCACACAACTCGACCAGAAAACCAGAACACCCATGACCATGAATAATGCACTACACCCAAAGGACAGTACTGACAGACTCTACGTGAAAAGGAAAGACGGCGGGAGAGGACTGATCTGTACAGAAGACTGTGCGAAGGACACGAAAAAAAAGAATAAGAAAAATACATAATGCAAATCACTGAAAGGATAATTATGGCAGCCAGAGACAATGCAAAAAATAAACAACAAAACAGAAAATAGAGAGACAAACAATAAAGTCAGAAAAGAGAAATGGGACGAGAAACAGCTCCACAGAAGATTCATAAGAATGACAAAAGATGAGAATAACGAAAACACCTGGATATAGATGTGAAAAGGACATATAAACCGTGAAACTGATTCTATAATAACTGCAGCACAAGATAAATCGATAAGAACCAACCATATCAAAGCAAGGATCGATAAAACACAAGAAAACAGCAAATGCAGACTATGTGGACAGAGAGACGAAACGATAAACCATATAGTAAGTTAATGCAGTAAACTGGCCCAAAAGGAATACAAAAAAGGCATGACCAAGTGGGGAGTGCAGTGCACTGGGAATTATGCAAATGACTGCATTTTGAGCATACAGACAAATGATACAAGCATGAACCCGCAAAAGCACTCGAAAACGAGAACCACAAACTCCTATGGGACATGTACATACAGACGGACAAACCCATCCAAGAAAGAAGACCAGATGTCGTAATAATTAACAAGAAAGAAAAATCCTGTCAAATCGTAAACTTTGCTGCCTAGCTGACCACAGGGTGAGCATGAAAGAAAAGGAGAAACAAAGCAAATACACAGAGCTAGCCAGAGAGTTAAAAGGGATTTGGATGATGAAGAAAATCAAAATAGTACCGATAATAGTAGGAGCACTACGAACAATTCCGAAAAACTTCGAAAAAAGAATGTCAGATATTGGAACCAGAGGAATAACTGCAAAAAT
Source organism: Euprymna scolopes (assembly GCF_053919585.1). Taxonomy (NCBI): domain Eukaryota; kingdom Metazoa; phylum Mollusca; class Cephalopoda; order Sepiida; family Sepiolidae; genus Euprymna; species Euprymna scolopes. The sequence goes on along the minus strand of NC_136494.1, from coordinate 87,082,010 downwards.
ACAACGCCTAACGATAAAGAAAACGGCTGAAATATGAAGGAAAATTCTAGAACACAACACCATATAACAAAAAAGCGTTAAAAGGAATGAAAACCGCCGAAGCTGCATATCAGCAAAATTTACACCACCATCATGCATCCCCCCCATTGTCTCATCACCGTTTCCCCCAATAGAAAAGTGATACCAAAGAGCCTAAAAGGGTCAAGGAGGATGGAAAGACCGAGGAGAGAGCGCTGGCCAGACCTCCGCTGGACAAGCGCGAAGAGAACTGGGATCGTGGGGAGGCTTAGTGCCACACAAATTCCAGTATAAACCAATGCCAACTACCAGCGAGAAATCAATAGTATGGGGCTGTTGCAATGACGCAGATTTATTTGCAAGTGCTATCGAAGGAGATGGAGAGAGCTGGACGTCTGGGGATACTTGTTGTCACTCAGCTTCCAGAGAACACCACAGGTCTCCAAACCGATCGTTTGTTGACTTGTGTGAAGGCTCCATGTGAGCCAATAATAATAGTAGTAATAATAATAATAATAATAATAATAATAATAATAATAATAATAATAAAAATAATAATAATAATGATAATAATAATAATAATAATATTAGTATTAGTAGTAGTAGTAGTAGTAGTAGTATTTTATTATTATTATTAATATTATTATCTATATATTAATATGCTTGTCCGTACGGTGTCACGTCATCATCATCGCAAACATAATTTAATGAAACGCGTCATCATCATCGCAAACATTAATCAATGTGAATTATCCCCCTTTATTGTTCAATCTTTATTAGTTAAAAATCATTAAACCCTTTTATTTCCCAAAACTTTCCGAACAACAAAATATATATATATATATATATATATATATATATATATATATATATATATATATATATATATATATATATATATATATATATATATATGAACTATTTATGGTTCCGGATTATTTTAAAGACAATTATGCATAGAAGGTATCGTTCCACAGTTTAAATGGTATAGTATTTTACTTACATTTTTAACGATGTCTTCTGTTTATTATTGTAGGGTAATATGGAACGCTTATTCTATTTTATTCAGTTATAAATATATTTTTTACGTTATACAGTTATATTTTTTACGTTTACAGTTATAAATATATTTTTTACGAGTTCGTTTTTTTTTTACTGTGCCACTTTATCTTTTATTTTTATTTACTTTTGAGTGAGCCTTACATAACAAAAAATATGTTTAGAAATACATGTTACAAAAGTAAACAATGACTTTATTAAATAAATCACCAAAGTCACCATTCGCAAATACACAGTGTCAAAACATATTTTACGTCTTGTTCTGTTTTGTTTTTGTTTTACGGCATATCAATCCTTTTTCGTGTTATTTAACGCCGAATCGAGTAATTTTGTAACATTTATACAGCTTCACGTTATAGTTATTACTTATGTGTTGTTCGTTTTATTTTGCTTCTTTTACAGGCAGTCATCATCTTCTAATGTCCACCGACAGGGCATACATATTTAAATACTATAAAAATGGGCACAACAATCTTTTAATATGAAATAAAACACTTTGTTTCATTACTTACGATTTAATTTATTTAAAGAAATATTTATTTCCTATTTAAAGAGTTTCATTATATTTTATTTAACTAAAGAATTTTTCCATTATTTTTATTACATTGTTAGGTGAAGTTTCAGAATAGTTAACCCCGCACCTCCCCATATTAAGAATGGCTTTCAATATGATTCTTACAATAGCGGTATCAAAGATTTTTTCCCTTATTTTAAAACAAATAATTAAAAAAAGATACAAGAGTATTACATGTTTTTTCTATTAAATCGCTATTTAGGTGAAGGTCCAAAATACTTAACCCTTCTCCCCGTAACCGTTTTTATGCAGTAAAATACTTTGTTTCAATAATTATCGTTTAAATAAATATTTATTCCTTATTTAAAAGATTTACACAATATTTTATTGAACTGAAGAAATATTTATTGTTCATAGATATATTTTCCCTCATTTTTTTACATTGTTAAGTGTAGTTTCAGAATAGTTAACCCCCCTCCCCATATTAAGAATGGCTTTCAGCATGATTCTTACAATAGTGCTATCAAAGTTTATTGATTTTTCTTATTTAACAAAAATTATAAAACAGATACAAGCACATTTTATACATTTTTATTTCCTTAAATCGTTATTTAGGTGAAGGTTCAAAATAGTTAACCCTTCTCCCCATAACCGTTTTTATGCAGTAAAATACTTTTTTTCAATAATTATGTTTTAAATAAATATTTATTCCTTATTAAAAGATTTACAGCATATTTTATTTAATTGAAATCTATATCAATAATTCGACTTAAAAAATATTTGTGAATTTCCAAATCTTCATTAAATAAAATTCAAAATAAATAGAAATGTCTATTGCATATGTAAAAGTTGACGGTTGCTCATTTAACTTCATTAAAAGCTATCAAAGTCAACCAAGAGCTGCTCAACATTCTGGCTTAATGGATCATTTAGCAAGGAATGAAGATGGTTATTCTGGTGTACCAGTTATTCTTCCATCTACATTTACAGGAAGTCCTTGGAATCTACAACAGCTTCATCAAGATGCAATGGCAGTTTTCTGTGACCTATTCATTACTCACACGTGTAATCCAAAATGTCCTGAAATATTACACAACTTGGGGTCATCAGAACTTTCACAAAATCGATGATAACAATGTCACAGTTTTTTAAAATTCACAGTCTGACTCCCAAGAACCTGCTGACTGACCACTATTCTCATTCCAAGCAGGTGATCGACGTCCCTGTCACCGCCTCAATCATCACCAGCACTTCCTGACAATATCAACAGCATTAGTTACGATCGCAATGACCTTCAATAAAAGTTTAAACTGAAGTTCTTTGTTCTACTTGCTTCCATACATTCATATTTGTAATATAACAATAAGGAATTTCTTACTAATGTGTTTTAAAAGATTTTAACTACCGTGAATTTCCACGGGTCCTTCCAGTTATTATTATTATTATTATTATTATTATTATTATTATTATTATTACAATTTGGAAAAAGAAAGAAATAATATTTAAGCAGTGTACTGAAGTAAAAAATAAAAAGGCACACTACTGGGTTGTGAGTAAGGAGTCAACTAGTTCTTTAGTTTTGAAAGAGTATAGGGTTAATCGGTATTTATTCAAGTTTTCAAGATGGTCGTGGATATTTGTTGTTGTTTTTTTTTTTTCTTTTTTGCGGGATTTGTTTTTCGGATTCGTACTTCGGCGGGAGACATACGAAATGATCTCGTAATGTTTAAGGGGAATCTTTTATCCCATAGGAGTCACGTGCTTATGGAAACGCATTATAACTGTGACGATAGATTATCGTGATCTCTGCATGATCCTAAGATGCGAGTGTGAGGCCATGGGGCCACAGGGAATGGTTGACCTTTGAGGGCGCAAGTAGTCACGCCATATTTGTGGATGTTATTTTATTTATTAAATGTTATTAATTATTGGATAATGGTCTGACAGTTTTCGTTGCCAGGAGGTCAGCTTAGGCAGTCCCTTCTTAGTAAATGTGGGTAATAGAAAATGTATATCTTCGCTATACATTCTGATAAAAGGGGGGGGAGGAATGTTAGGAAATAGGTCGAACATAAGAAAGAAATATGGTAAATTATACGTTTTACCGGAAGTGAGGTCAGTTGAGCGGATCTGCGTGTGAGTCACGTGATCAGGTAAACTGGAGTTAGTGAGTTTGGGTTTGAACGTAGAGAATAACAGACGGCTTAACAGGTCGTTTCCTCCCCTTCACTGGTGGGGGGACGCTGATGTGTGTGAAAATAAGACCTATTCAAGCAAAGACATTAACTTTCCATTCTTCTGCAATCGACATGTGGAAGGTGAATAAAAACTATATAAAACCATTCATCGTCTTGGAGTGAATGAATATTCGTCCAAAACAGGTTTCCAGCTTCTGCTCCAAGAATGAGATGAATTCCAGGTGGAAAAGATCAACGACGCATGAAAAAGGTATGTCCAAAATACATGTAACATACACACATATAAACAAAGTCATATGGACTAAGACGATCACACACAACTGTATCCTTTTATGATACTAACAATACAACACACACACACATATATATATACGTATATGTATATATATGTATATATATATGTATATATATATATACATATATATGTATATATATATGTATATATATATATATATTTATATATATATTGCATTTTATGACAACTTACATATAAGGCCGTTTCATACAATGCTAAAACCAGCAAACTTTTAGCTGTGCTATGTGTATAAATTTGCTAATTAATCTTTTTCCTCTGAAAAGTAGAATGTTGCGAATAAAGATCCACTAATCATCTTTATTTGCCACATTCTGTCGAAAAATAAATTTTACATGAAAATTATCGCTTACAGTTTTCATTATGCATACTGTATTTAGCTATACTTTCATATTTTTGTCACATTGTATTTTTTTATTTGGTTGGGATAATTAAAAATATTGATATTAGCTGAAAGTTTACTTTTGTGAATTATACTTTACTAATGGTACATATATATATATATATATATATATATATATATATACAGATATATATATATATATAAATACATACATACATACATATAGAATTTGTAAACAATGTAAACAACGCAAATGCATTCATGGCTTATTTTTATCATTGTATCTGATATACAGTAGGTTTTACACGTTCTTCCCTTAATTATATACCAAACATATAAATCCATAAAAGATGTTTTTCTATATAAAAGTATAAAAGGTAGAAAAAAATAATTATTTTTAAGTCATAAGAGCAAAACATAAAAATATACCTTAATTATTGTAGGTTCAATACACCCACGCGTACAGTCTTCACGCGCGCGCTCACACACATTCACCCGCACACTATTATATATGTGTGTGTGTGTGTATAAATATATATATATATATATATATATATATATATATATATATATATATATGAGTGTGTGTTACAATATTTTCACGAAACTGAGTTGGTTGTTCGTTTGGTGATCATCACCTATCTCGACTGGTCTTTCTCTGTGTTCTTCCCCGATTACCTCGTTTTAAGATTCGTAGAACGAAGAGATGAGTACGGTCTAGTCGACGAAGGTTGAATTTGTGTCTGGAGGGAAGAAAATTTGCCAAGCAACCAAAAGAAAATGTCAGACAGCCCTTGCTTTAAACAATGACAAAGTTTATTAAAACAATCTTCAACAAACACGAAGGAATCGGAGTGCTTGTGGTTGAATGTCGGAATAAAGTTTTCTTAAATCTTAACTGCAATTAGGCAGTATTAATGATGCGGAACGGAGTAGCAATGGATTTGATCCTTTAAGCGGCGACAAAAAGCGAACCAACTCAATTATTCGCTTTGGGTATCCTCTTTTTATTGGCTCGCATCCTTGAACAATCAGTGTACGATTGGTCAGCCAATGGAGATTGCCGACTAATGACTATCGTCGTAACACTCACCCTGGTTAGCCTCTGATTGGTTTTAGATGATTGGCCAATTAGTTGCAGTCATTGAGAGGGGCTATACCGAGCAATTATGTGATTAATTGATGAATGATGTATAACCGCCCGGTGCTTGTGCCAAACTTGTACTCAATTCCAAGTTAGGCCGACCCAAAATGTTTGCCAACTTAGAAATATGTTTATTGTTTATAATTTTGAGAATTATGATGTCCAGCAGGTGTAAACACCTGCATCTTGTTTTAGTTGTGTAGGTCATTGCTCGAGTCACAATCTCTTTGCACGTAAAATGTTGGATTTCCAAAACGGATTTATTTTACTGATATAATTTGTTTATAATTTTGAAACGACCATACACCTGCAGATGTTTTTGCTTTATTATCAGTTTTCTAGTTCAATCGTGTTCTTGCTCGAATCACCACCAGTTTCCACTCAATAACAGTTTATAACATTTGGTTTTTAAAAAAATGTTAGCTTCCCAAACGAATTTTATACTGTTCAATAAAACAAGTATTATCATAATTAATTAATTATTATTTAATTAACTTCGCCCGTCAACTTTTTGACACTTAAGTGTCATATCTATATAAGTGAAAATGTCTATGTGCATCTGTATGTCTGTGTGTGTACACTTCCCTACCAAATAACTCTGTCGATTTTCTGTCTAAAGACTCGAGATTTGACATAAGGGTTATTGAGATTTGTAAAAATCTTGTTATTTTGTGTTCGCCTAGAAATTTGACTGTTAAGGGGTGAAAGTTCAAGGATTTGACCTTTAATCACTCTACCAAATTCCTCTGCAAATTTTGGGTCTAAACACTTGAAATTGTTGATATCGTTATATTGACATGGTTCTAACTTTATAACTTGATTTGAGCCCAAAACAATAAAAAAACATAATTGGAGTTAAACTTTAAAAAAAATTGATCCCTCCAGTCTCTACGAAATAAATATTTATGTCTCGGAAGTAGAGTGAAAATCATATCCTTTTTTTCTGTTATTAATATTATTGGAATCTTTTCTTTATTCCTTGTACACATTTTTGTGAATTATTCCATGGATTTCTGCCTTTGGATTATTATTGATCATCTTCCAAATATGGGATTTCCTGGGATTTTACTTGTACAAATGGAAATTCTTTTAACTTTCTCGAAGATTTAGATTTGGATTTTACCATCACTGGATTTTTTATTTTCCACCCGACTATCCATTTATGTTTAATCACCTTTTTCTTCACCATATCCCCTCTGCTTCACTTTTTTTGTTTTCAAGTAAGATCTTTGACTTACTTGTTGTTTCATCAAATATTTCTGCATGCAAAATCCGATCCCGCATTTTGCTAATTCCTACCCTCTGATGAGAAGGAAAGTATTTCTTTGAAACTCCACGGATTAAGAACTATCCATTTATCTAGTGTTTCCTTTTCAGATTAAATATGTTTTAACTCATTTCAAAGTGTTTTTAATATATTTTATTAACTTTTTGCTCATATATATATATATATATATATATATATATAAATCCATTTGTCATTTGTCTTTAAAAGATAGAACTGTCCGATCGTCGAGGGCAAGATGAAAGCAAGCAATCAAACAGAAACCACGGAGTTTTCTAATTACACTACACTACCTTCGACCCAGTTGGGTCAATATATATTATAGCTGACTATAGAATAGACTGTATATAAAATTAATGTATAAAAGCGCAAGGCAAGTTTATATACACGATTTATGTATAAACGTTCAAAAAGTTAATGTGTATGCACAGAAAAACTAATGTAGAGACCAGTAAATAAAATAACTAAGCAATTTCGCGCGCGCAAACAAAAACGAATGGTTGCGTGCACAACAACAAACAATACGGGGTGCTTTTTAAAGCAAATCTAAAAGAAAAATTAAAGTCCCCCCACACACGTTTGGAAGTGTTTCTACGTGTTTCTTAAATGTTTTAAACTTATTACCCCTGCCTCCAACTTATTTCCTCCTGTGCCCACACCCCGCTATCAAATATGTAAAATTGCTCACGATTACAATTCTGGCTACGTCGCCAAGTAGGGGGGTCTCATTTTACGTGAAATTTATATAGAATAGCGATCCCGCACGCTAAAATATTAAATGTTGATTACTGAAAAAAAGACGCTTCTTTTATAATATCTTTCAAGGCCGTTGAAACGTATTAGTCACAAAAATGCATTTTTCTTAAGTACACTGGGTAAGGTTGTAAAACAACCAAAATATTTTTTAAGATATGTAAATTGATCATGTATTTTTGTAAATTCCAGTTGCTTTGTTTGTTTTGATTGTGAACAATTTCAACATGCACTTAAAAATACAAATAAAATAAAAACAATAATGTTGGACACAAAAAAACGCAGTTTTTGGTTTAATCAAGTCCTATATTTAATCACGGCCAACTTGCTTTAAAAATATTTAAACAAAATATGTATGTTTACCTGAACAAGCGGACCCCTTACAATTATTTTCTTTTTCGTCTTCTTTTCAACTATCTCTGTGAATTATAAGACACTAAGCTACCAGATTATAAAAAAAAACGAGGAAAAAAAAGCAATATTTAAAGATTCGGAAAGGCGGTTCAGTTTCGCATACAACGTCCTAGTGAATCGATCCCCCATATTCAGAATTGATTCCAATTTGACGTTGGCCCCCTTCAGTCCCCTCACGTCATTAATATTATTTTGTTTTCTTTTTTTTTGGGGGGGTCACTTTGAGAAAATATTTGTATGCCTTTCCATCATTATTTCTTATTTATATATTTACATTTTTTTATTTTTTAATTCAATTTTTTACTAAATTAATAAGGGAAATAGGGAACAATTGCAAAATACACTATCCTTTCCATTCAAAACAATAACGTAATTTAAGCGCGGGTTGTTACATGCAAAAGTAGCGTTTTTTGTCTGATCGTTATTCGTTGTCAATTAATAAATCTCGCCTATATCGTCGGTATGTATCAAGTGTTTGCGCGGAACCGGTGATAGCAAACTGGACTCTTAGACCTGAATCGGAGAAAAATATGTTTTAATCACGCGTAAATATATATTGGACCGGAAATTATTTTTTTTTAAATCCCGTAAATTCATAAATTTTACAAATGTATTTCTTTTAAAAAATTGTCTCATCGTTATATACTGTTAATTAATAAAATTCGCTTATATAACTTGTATGTATAAAGTGTTTGCGCGAAACCGTATATCCTTTACACCACTATAATACCGGGATCGAAAGGACGGTTTAAACACTAAACAAGCAAGCCAACAAACAAGGCGATTTGAGTTTTTATATATATATATATATATATATATATATATATATATATATATATATATGTGTGTGTGTGTGTGTGTGTGTGTGTGTGTGCGTGTGTGCGTGTGTTTATAAACTTTACACAAATTCCAAGTTTCTATTTTACATTAAATATTCTGTTATAAATGTTTCTTCCTAATATCATTTACAATATTAAAATAATGTTTCTTTATTACCGAGCTCGTTTAGATTATATGTAAGTCTTAAAAGTTGTCTACGATATAATATTTCGATTCGTATGTTGATCAAAGCGAATTTTTTGAATAAATTAAGAACTGAAACATATTAGCTAATCATTTTATGTCGACCATTTGCATTGTTACCTATATATACATTGTCCATATATGACATCTTTCTGGAGATAATGTAGAAAGACCTTAAATTTAATCTGGATAGATATGATATTAGGTAGATAAGATATTTGGCTGAGTTAAATGGTTTAGACAGCGTAGTAAATTTGCATTAGTTTGAAAAATGTGTATGTATTATTATATATGATGTCAATATATCTTATTGCCAGTTTAATTGTTATGTCATAGCTTCTGGTGTTATGTAGAATTTATTGTGCAAATAGGAATTTTGCCACAAAAGGTGTTAGTTAAGGCTGTTATTTCTAGGCCTTCATCAAGTTCCAAGGGTCCAGGCAAGGAAATCCGAGTGAATCAGTGGATGAAAGGTATATCTTAAACTTTGGAAGTGTTAATATTAGCAACATTTTCTCTGCTGATTATAGGTTCAATGTCCTGTTTATTCTCATATAAACGTCTCTTTCTAACACTTTACATTTTAACTCATAATTCAACAATATGAACAATAATTCCCTTACCTTCCTACTACACACATATAATTATTCGAATAATGCATAGTATTATAGTGGAATCTGCTGAAACCATTATCCGGAAAAAAAGTCGAGTACCATATTCATCGAAGGTAATGATCAACTCAAAACATAAGAAAACCACTTCAAAAATCTTTTGAATGCCGATGTTGTTGCTCAAGCAGATCTAAAACCCGTCAAAAAAATTGATTTTTTTATTGGAATTAAAAGCTGTGATCTAACTCAGAATGAAGTGAACATTGGTGTCTAACAATTTAACAACGGAAAGTCATCCGGTCCTGACGGATTTCCACCAGAATTTTGGAAAATTCCGAAAATAAGAAAAAGTCTGCTATATTTCTGTAAACAAACATTTCATGGAAATCGTCCAAAAGTATAGGGCATCTCTCCAAAAACGGACAACTACAGAGAAACTTTAATTTCACCAGTTGCAGCCAAGATTTATAATCGCTGTTTGCTTAATAGAATTGACCTGTCATCGATGAAGTGTAGAGTCCGAACCATAATGGATTCCGTAAGGGACGGTGACCCATATCTCACATTCTTGCTCTCCGACGAATTGTTGAGGAAACTGAATAACAATAGTAAGAAGACTGGACTAATTTTCATGACTTTCGACTCCATCAATCGTGTCCGAATGATTGATATTCTTGCAGCCTATGGAATTCCTACAAGAGTTGTCGGTGCTACTCATGTAATGTACAGGGAAACTTCCGCTGTGGTCATCACGGAAGGAGATACAGATGAATTTTAGGTAGACGCAAGAGTTCTCCAGTAGGACGTGCTAGCTCCTTTTATTTATAATTGTTCTCAATTATACGCTTCGAACATCAGTCACTAGTAGTGATCGCCTTCCTTTGAAACAACGCCATAGCAGTAGGCACGCTGCTGAATTGCTAGCGGACGGACTATGCTGACGGTATTGAACTCCTTGAGGAATGTATTGATTCTGGTCAGGATCTTCTGAAACAAGTCGAGACGTTGGACTGTATCTCAATGCTCCTAAAACAAAGTACATGCATCTAAATCGATCTGCTAACGCACCGTTGCTTTCATCGGTGGATCAGAAATTGACTGAGTTGACAACTTTAAATACCTGGGAGGTTATTCTGAAAGCGAACATGATATGAATGTTAGCATCGTTTTAGGATGGAGTGCACTTCATTCTTTAGAGAAAGTATGCAAATCTCCAATAAAGAAAGAAACTAAGACCAAGGACTTCAAAGCCTTCATTGAGTCCATCTTTCTGTACAGCTCACAATCATGGACGCTAAGCATATCACGCCGAAAACATCTCAATAGTCAATATACAAGAATGCTTCGACTAGCCTACAACATATCCTGGAAAAGATTGTGAGACAGAGACGTATTGCACTTGCCGGTCATATTCGTCGCAATGAGGAACAAACAGGAAAGCTCCTACTTTGGACTCCAAACGCAATAAAAGAGAGTTAAACGTCAATGTGTAACGCTATTATTGAGGAGGAAACCGGTTTGGCAGGAAATGAGCTGGTTACTGCAATTGCCAACAGAAAACTCTGGCAATCGTAATTCGTTCATGTTTCAGCTGGACCTACTGTAATTGTATGAAACGACAACAATATCAGCATAAAGTAATGATATATTACTAGTGAGACCTGCGATAATTCCACAGCGGACTCTTCCATATGTAATATATTGATGTTGCCATTCTGTGAATGTTCAACGTAAATGAAAACGCTCACATATAAGTATAGAGATTTTCTTAAAACTACAAATTAATATATCTAAGCTATTAAAAACACCCGGCGTATCCTGGTTGTAAAATACGCTTAATTATGTTTTAATTCATGCATCCTTTGTATATATAATTATAGAGTCAATTTCTATCGATTCGCATATATTATAAAGTTCTGATTTCCCACCCCCAAATATGTCTATATAACTTGGGTGCATAAGCTTGAATCAAAACCGAAACCCAAACTTATGAAAAGAAATATGTATGTATATAACTTGAGTTTCTGCAGTTATAATCGAAAACAAAACGAAAACTTACATTGAATTCTTGGTAAAAATATGTATTAACAAAAATAACTGATTTGAGTGCCATCGGCTATACTCGAAATGAAAACATATGAAGAATTCTTGGTAAAAATTGTATTACAAGAAATGAAAGGTTATAAGAATTAAACAACAGTAACTCGGAAGAAAAAAGATATGTAATTGTGACACACAAAATAAATAATACACGTCATGTTTTATGATATTGAATATTGTTAGTTATCGTAGGAAACATCATTCTAATGATATGTCTACGTATTTCGAGTTCCGGTTCATGGTTCTAATTTAGGCATAAGTGGATGCTTAGAGAAATATATTGCCCCGATAACTGCTGATAGGATCGAATATTACAGAAAGGGATTCAGTAGCATGATGATACCAAAAGTCAAAAGTAAAACATTTTTTGCCAAACCAATCTTGATCAAATGACTCATTTATTGTGCGCCAGCGTGCACGTGGATATATTACGTATGTTCTTAACTTGTTGGGATCGACTTACCATCCTCACTGGAAAGATAAGATGAATATGTTCGTCTAATCGTGAATATTCTTTACACTTTTCTATCTAGCCTATACATACACACGCCTTTTAACTAATCTGTTTTATTCGTTAATAAGGCATATATATAAATATATATATATGCACACACACATACACACCCACACCCACACCCACCCACACACACACACACACATATATATATATATATATATATATATATGTGTGTGTGTGTGTGTGTGTGTGTGTGTGTGTGTGTGTGTGTGTGTGTGTGTATCTTAAGGTGATCATATCTGTCTTCCTGTGTTAGGATCAATCTCTACGAAACTACTCGGCAAAAGCGTTGTTAACGAGTTCAAATTAAAACAAAAATACCTTGCGAAATCCCCATTTACAAACTTGACAACTTTATTTTTTATGTTTTACATGCGTATGGTCATGGTTCAAATGGTCAGGAATAAGGCTAGACAGTTATGCGTTTTGGTTTCGATTCTTGCTGAAAGCATGCAAGACATGTTTTTTTTAAATTTGTGTATCACTATACAATATATAATATTGGATTCCATATAAAAAATAATAGATTGTTGTCTCTATACTAATAAATATCAATTCTGAATGAATTGAAATATCAAATAAGCGTATAGTACGACCGGTTTACGGCACCCGGTCTGCTAGTGTTATATATTTTGTATTGAGCATGTGCAAATGTATCGCTCCAAATGTTTATATAGGTTTTCCTATGCTTGATTTGTTCAGGTAGACTAACTGGTGTAAGACGTCACCAGAACTATCACAGGTGATGTTATTTCTGAGTAATGATTTTTCATCATGTTGCTTTACAAATAGTTGATAGACCAGTCTAACAGAATCTTTAATCAGAACCCAGAGAACGCACACAGGCAATCTAGGTTTACTTTCATAATAACCAGTACAGAAGTAGACAGTAAGGTGAGTTTAATGTAATGAAATTCAACTCTAAAAACGAACGTAGGATTGTTGTTCAAATATACATTTTATAAGTTTAAAAACATCCTTAACTTACCGATGACACAAATGGTTGTGTGTAGTTTCAAAACACTTATTACATTTTGCTCGTAGCTAAGGACCAAGAAGTATTATTTTCCAATGGGGTTTATGATGGACAGATAGATAGAACTACCCTGCTAGAATCAAAACACGATGAGTTCACAGATGCGTAGTAAGCACTGCCATACAACCACTTTATTATTTTTTTTAATATCATATTTCCGTTTTTAATTTATTTTAATAAAGTGTGTGGGGGATCGTTTTTTCCTAAGATGTCCATTGGTGTCTAGGGCTCGGATATTTATTGTTCTCGGAAATTTCTTCTAGCAGACACATTAATTGGAAATCGCTTTTTCTTTACGGAAAAGTTATCATATCACTTTTGGCACACATGGAAAACTGGTCAGTCATAAACACAAATAATAACCCGGGACGCTGTTCCCCTGGCCAACATAAAAATGACCACGGAAATTCTTTTGTCGAAATTGGACAGATTACAATGATTTACACCAAGGGATCGGATGAAAAGGCCAGGAAATTATGAATATCTTTAAAGTATTAACTATAATTTAGACAATAAACCGACAGTACAACTAATTTAATTCAGAGGGTTATTTTCTTCTGGAGAAATAATTTCAGTTTTATAGGGATTATATAGAGGATATCTCACCACGAAGCGAATGAGATGGTGTATGAGCTATATTGTTTTAATTTAAGAAGACCTGAAGGATATGCTTATGTTGCAAGGTAGATTATAACTGTTGTACGTTCTCAAAAGATGGTAGAATTATAAAGTTAAAAATATAATTCTTAGATGAAAACTTAGATGAGTAATTTCATTAATGCTTTCAGAATAATATCATTCACATCTATGTTACGTGATTTAAAAATAATAGCTATCAATCTGTAAATTCATTATTAAAAGCTTGTAAAATAATCTATGAAGCGATTGGTTGGTTGAGTGCAAATAAATCATTGTGCTTTAAAATAAGTAATCACATCAAACCAAAAACCTCTATGCGACATGCATCTACATAGGGATCAGATTGATTCGAAAAACGAAATGAGGAAATAATTGTACAAGGATATCGATTGAAATATAAAATAGAGTTTTATCAACTTATTAATATATATTTTAATTATGTGAATACATTTTAAATAGTTTAATTGAAACTACTTGATTAGAATAGCCATGCCAAAATAATAATCCAGCCATATTTAAATTCATTTGTGTAAAACCAAAAGCCAATGTTTATATTTGCTCATATGTGTGTCTTGCTATTTCATCGATATAACTAGAATCATTAATGGTACAACCAATTAAAATCAATGTATAGAGTATATAATTGTATTAGTATTTTTATTCGGCTTAGGAGTAGTAGTACTAGTAGTAGTTTTAATAGTAGTATGTAATTTTTACCCTTAAAGACCATTTGCTTATCAAGCACCCGTCATTCTTACTAAAGTGCTATTTTCCCATTGATTATTGTATGGGGGTGAATATTTCGTAGTTGTCCTCATTTTACATATAATATAAGGATGAATTGTATTTGTAATATTCGTATAATACCATTTTCCACATTTGCCATTCTGAGTGTTTTACATGTAATATCGTGTAGTATTAATATTATTCCAATTGTTTGTACTCACTAGAAGTTCTAACATATCTATATATATATAAGCGAAAATGTGTGTATATTTGTATGTATGTGTGGTTGTATATGTCGCAAAAACTTTCGACACAGGTCACGGATTTTCGCCAGATAAGTATTATCTTAAAGTTCCAATCTTCGCTCGACAAATATCGAAAAATTGGCCAAATACATTAATTCCTTCACCCTAAAATCATCAGTTTTGTACAGAGAGGGGTGCTGAAAACATCGTTCTTTCATTTTCTCTGTTCCTGCTACTACGATAACGACGTCATGTTTGCCCTAGAAAACGTTGACGTTAGTTTAAAACCACCTGCAAGTGTTTTTAAAGGTTTAATTTTATCCGTTCCCAGTTGTATGTCTCTTTGGCATAGGGGTAACATGGCGGGCATTATTTTCCGCCTTCGCCTCGATGTTTCGGGTTTGAGCCTGTCTTTCCACCTTAACTTTTTTTCTACTTTAACACCTTTTTTTTTTTCCTTTTTTTACGTTTGTTCGCTGTTTTGCTTTGTATTGATTTTTCCAATTTTTTTAAACATCGTGTTTTTTTAATATTATTAAAACAGGGTCAGGCTCTCCTATATACACACCCCCAAACACCCGCGCAACGCTGGGTACCTCCGCTAGTCTTATAATAAAAGATTACTTACTGACACCAACCAGTGGTATTCCCTGGATAGTAGTCAGCAAAAAAAAAAAAAAAAAAACTTTCTCGGATTTACTATTATTATTATTTACTCACTAGGAGTAGTCATACAAGCCATCAGCAAAGGTTGCTATTTTAGAACAACTTGTGGTGTACCTTGGAGTCTGAGTGACAAATAAATCTTCCCAGAAATCCAGTACTCCATCTCTTTGGATAAACTTTGCAAAAGAATTTGCGTTATCACTTTCCATTGATTTCTCGTTGGCGGCGACCATTCGTCTTCACTGGAATCTGGGTTCTAATAAGCCTCCACAAGGTGTCAGTCCTTTTTGCACTTATCCATCGCAGGTCTGTCTAGTGTTTTCTCTCCTCAGTCTTTTCATCCTCCATTGAAACTAATAATTTAGTGTGGTTCCTGTTTATGGTAACACCTATAGAGAGATAAAAAAAAGGGAGTAGGTATATTACAATTATACAATTTCAGTTTTCTATAGTTCCATGTGATGTTCCTTCATGTTTTGCATCTGTCACTGTTTCTGTGTCCGGTTTGTGTGTGGTTAATGTGTGGCATTAGATTCCACGTTCAAGGACTTTTCTTAATATTTCTGCAGTTTTCATTATTTAAATTCATTGTATCTTCTCTGCTATACCTCTGATTCCAATCACTCCAATGCTTTTTTCAAAGTTTTTCGGTATCTGTCACAGCGCTCCTAATATTAGTGGTGTTATCTGTACTTTATTTATTTTCCAGATCTTTTTGTTCTCTCAGATCTGTTCCGTGTATTTGCTCCGCTTTTCAGTCTCCCTGATTTTCACTATGTGGTTGGCTGAAACGATAAAATCTACAATATTTCAGGACTTTTCCTTCTTATTAACTACTACTACTACTACTACTACTACTACTACTACTACTACTACTACTATTATTATTATTATTATTATTATTATTATTTTTGTTGTTGTTGTTGTTGTTGTCGTCATCGTCATCGTCGTCGTCGTCGTCGTCGTCGTCTAGTAATGACTGCGCTGCCGACTTCTTAACTCTCTTGGTCTATCTCGCCATCTCCTTCTTTTTCTTATTTGGAAATATAGGTTCCCTTTTATTCAGTTATATTTTAACTGTAAATCCAGAAAGCTAAGCTATCGATATCATTTATGGTTGCTATGATTTGTCAAGAACATATGATCAAGTTTGCTTAACAAATATTCAAATAAGATTTTCTTTTTTTTTCTAAACAATGTAATCTGTATTAATAATATTCGAACTACTTAAGAACACAACATTTCGATCGATGTAATCTGAAACATTCTCCAGCCGATTCTTGTCAAAGTCGACGATTTTTTTTCTGTTTAATCGGTGAATCTGTACGAAATTTGGAACGGAGCCTTTTATTTAATGCTCGGTGGAACAACTTGACGTGGTAAAACTTTTACGAAAATTGCTGGATTGGGCGTTAAATAACAGAAAATGGTTCGATGTATCGTATGACAAAACAGCCAATAGTAAACCAAATCAACTTAAATCGAAACTTAAGAATTTGATCGGTGTTGGCCGCAATCGATTAATGATTTAATGACAAAAAATACGGTAATAATATGCACAAATAAGTACAGTACCTTGGCTAAGATATGTATATTTAGGGCAAGCACCTTAAACTACAAAAATTAAATACAGTCAATATTATTCAAAATTCAGTCATATTTTAATAAGCTTTGATCAAGAGAGCTCATTTCAATTGTAGGATTAAGCGATAAACATGTTAGCTGATACATTATGTGTGATATATTTACAAGGAGAAAATTGAAACAACAAACATTGTATAACAACCCGAGGAAAATGTTACTTTAAATAGATTTCTTTTTAAATCTTCTTATAATTTTATTCAGGCTGGAGATGACTTAATCTACCGCGGGCCCGCATTTAGTACGCAATCTAAGACATTTAAACCGAGAGTTCTTTTTCAAGATTCTGCTGGTCCCTTAACGTTCAATTGTTTGTGTTTCTTTTTCCTTTAGTTCACGATATATATTTTGAAGGTGGCTTTTGAAATGATTTTTCGTGAGTTTGGTTAAAATCACTGAGGTATTCACAAGATTCAATTTTTTTATAACCTACATTACCATTGCATTTAGTTATCTTTCACGTTTCTTCCGTGCTCAGGATAAAATATGCTATTTCCAACATTGATACAACTGACCGACCGACGACCATTATATTCTTTTAATGTTTTTGGTCTGTGATTCTAAATCAAACATGTCCTTAGTGGTACATCATTAACGATAATCACATTGATGCAACAATTCTCCTGAGATCACTAAACCTAAGAAACGTTGAGCCGGACAGTGCAAGATGAGTGACCAGTTGGAAATACGAGGTGATGTATGCCTGGGGATCTTTACACGTCTTTTCAACAACGTAATAAACCTAAAGTAATCTCCTCTAACTGTGACATACCAGCGATTGAAGATAGTTCCTGAATTTGATATTCCTGATAGGCGTCCTTTTTTATCATATCTAATCTGGATGTTTTGATTCCTAACAGTTAGCGTTAAAAATGTCATGGAACTGAAGTTATAACACTTTGATAGAAAAGACATGGGATGAAGACATGTTTGCCCATCTAAAATGACATAGAAAATTGCGAGCATGAAAAGTAATATGGTTAAGATATAAATATGGAAAAGTAAAATAACTAGTTGTTAAAACTGGAAAAAGAAAAAGTGCAAGATATTCTAGTAAAACATATAATAAATGTATAACTTAAAATATTGCAGCATCATGTATTTTTTAAAGAAAATCAATTTACAATTATATCATCAATTCCTCATTAATACTGCAATGTTTAAGTCATAAATGTATTATATTTTCTGCTAGAATATCTTGTCTTTTCTTTTCCTGTTTTAACAATTAGTCCATTTAGATTTTCAGGCTTAAATTTTAACCATATTACTTTTTATGCTTACGTTTTTTTATGGAATCTATGATTTTTTCAAGATCCGCTTTGATATACATTTTTTATTTCTGTTTTACACGTTTCCTGTGACTTATTAGCGACAGTACAGCTGAGAGCAAATCGAGACAACGTTGAAGTATTAGTGACAGTTTCTTTATCATATTACGTCATCATCTCCGTAGTTCCCAGCCGATTTGAGGTAGTATAAACGATTAAGTTTATATCGTAACCGACATAAGTCTCTCCGTTCCTTACAGATTCTGACAATTTTAAACACAGTTATTTTTTATAACTTTAGTTTTACTGCATGAAAATTGACGTTTTTTTTCAAATATCGCTGAAAAAATGATGTATGAACTTTAACAATTCTTTTGAATTTTGTCGTAAAATAAATGAGCAGTGATGCTTTAGCAGTTCTAAATGAATAAAAGTAACACTCAGCCATATATTAAAACACGGTAATGTTTGAATTCGGAAGTATTATCGGATTTACGGAGTCTATTTGAAAGTAAACTGTGACCGACAGACCAACCTAAAAATTAAACTTCGATAGTGAGACGAAAATAGTATAACACTATAATGTTCCACCGAAATAGACGAAATACAGCCGGTTCTATATTAACTGTGCTAATACACTGACAAAAAGCATAAATTCGATTTCGAAGGAAATAGATATTTTCCACCGCCTTGCAATAAGCCGCTCTGTAATGGCGTGTGATTAGATTCAGATTGATATTTTTACAGTCGTTACGGATTTTTGGTAAATCGAATAAAAGTGTTATGAAGCCACACAAAAGATTCGGATCTTCCTAATGTCTGGTTACGATTGTGTAACTTGCCTTATATTACTCACGCACGCACACACACACACACACACACACACACACACACATATATATATATATATATATATATATATATATATATATATATATATATATATATATACAGGGTGCCAACAATCTCTGGCTACATTATGTAACCGGACTTTGTGGAAGCATCCTGTAGATTATGTAGCCAGAATTGTGGGCACCCTATATATATATATATATATATATATATATATATATATATATATATATATATATATATATATATATATATATATATAGAGAGAGAGAGAGAGAGAGAGAGAGAGAGAGAGAGAGACAGGATGCCCACAGTGTCTGGCTACATAATCTAGAGGATGCTTCCGCAAAGTCTGGCTACATAATGTAGCCGGACTTTGTGGACACCCTGTATATATATGTGTGTGTTTTTTACATTATACTATGTTCCCACACAGTTATGAACATGTCAGCTTGTTACCAGTAACTAAAAACTCTTAGGGCGATACAGCTTATACGAAAGAAAAGGTTGTAACATCTATATATATATATATATATATATATATATATATATATATATATATATATATATATATATATATATATATACTTGTTTATTGTTATATAAACATGCTCACATCCCGCTGCTACAAATAGCCACTTGTTTCAATCAAACAACAGATATCATCAGGCAGCGACTTGACTATTCCTAGTCAAGTCAAGGAATAGTCAAGTCGCTGCCTGATGATATCTGTTGTTTGATTGAAACAAGTGGCTATTTGTAGCAGCGGGATGTGAGCATGTTTATATAACAATAAACAAGTATTATCAGCTCTTTTTATTGAGCACTATCTAACAACCTCGTTGAATTCATTAGTCCATTACTTTTGAATATAAAAACACCCGAGTATATATATATATATATATATATATATATATATATATATATATACATATATATAGTTATCCCAACACATTACTGTATCGTTGTATCACAAATCATCAATTCGGCTAGACTAGCATCTTTCTCTAGCAAAAAAAGTAAACCTTGAATCATCGCGTTAATAGTTGACAGTTCTATCCATTGACTCTCGGTAGAGGCGCCCGGAAATGACCTCACTAATTTCCTTGTGCACATTGAATACAGCAATCGTTTGTAATGTCAATATTTAAACAGTTTGAGGTGTAGTGTCTTTAATATATTAAGTTTTATTAACATGGTGCGTTCTCTCCTAGAATATTAATAAGTTATTATATGAGATTGTCGATTCTCATATGGAGCTGTACTTTCAGTTCTGGCAATAGTTAAAAGAAAAGTAATGCAATTTGTTTTTTTTTGTTTTTTTGGTGTGCGTATAAGACGATGGTGGCATAAAATCGAGCTGTGAGTATAAGCCGACCCTTAAATGTATTATCTATAAAGTAATTTAATGGAACTGTATTAATTTTCCAAAAGAATATATGGAAACTTGCATGTTGAAAACTGATATTTAATTAAATACATTAGATTTATAATATGATACACTACTCTACATCGTTAAATCTCAATTAATAATAAATTTCTTATTATTCACTCGTTTTTACATCTAAATTTCCACTGACCATCTAAACACGCATTCCAGATTTAGAGTGCACCACATCAACCTTATTAGAACGCTATGTCATTCTCATAATTTCCATATAATCTAAAGTAGTGTATTATATTAAAAATCAAATATATTTAGTTAAATATTTTATACAATTAAATTAGCATATAATCTTTTGAAAAATTAACAAAGCGAAGATTACCAATCCAAATGCTAGCAACAATTACTTCTTTTTAAGTGCTTTAGCTTCTTTGTTACTAACTAAATTATGGAATCGGGTGGTATAAACCATGCCTAACATTTAAGATTCTTCTAGCAATTTCATTTTTTTCTTAACCGTTTTGACATCTCATACAATTATTTGTACTACAGTAATTGTTATCATGTGGTATACTGCTCTAGAATATTTGATAAATTCCATTTGTTTACTGAATTATAGTTCATCAGTAAGCTTAAACCTATGATTTGCTGGGACCATAAAGTTATCGACTACACAGAGATCCTTTATGTTTTGTTAACAATACACTAATCTAATTTTCTTTTCTAGGAAGATTTGCCCTCTTATTTCAATGTAACTTAGTAATTTAAACTTTTACTTTTCCTGGCAACCCGGTCTGTGCCAGAAATATTACTCAAGATGTTCAAAGCGTATTTGACCGTTAAATCAGTTACTGTGAACTATCTTTGCGAACAAATCATGCATGTTTTTCAGTTTCATTTAGGGGAGTGTTATGTGTTTATTTATGTGTTTATTTATGTGTTTTCTGTTCTTAGAATATATATTTATTGTTTCCCCGGTTTGTTCTACCTTGGTTGTCGTTTATTTTTTAACATGTTTATTCAGTTTTTTTTGGTCGGCTTTCAATGGCGATTTTTTACTTTAATTGCCCTTTATATAATCATTTGTGTAATGTGCACGAGTTCTTTAAACAAATGTTATAAATAATCCCATAGTTGTTTGTTTTTCTTTTTGTCATTTCTTTTAAAACCTATTTTATGTTTTTTTAGCTGCGTTTTCCAAATTCCAAGTGTCTAATACATCAACTTCAATGCAATATTCAGAAGTCGTCGATAAACTTAAATGGATTTATAAAAACTAGGCATTACTATTCATGGCAATGCTCTGTTCCAATGTCGAAATTAATATACGTTTATGGTCCAAGAATATTCCGTGATAATTTTCTAACATTGCGGAATTATACTAATTATAAACACTAAATATTACATTAAACTATGTAATGCACATACAAAAGTCATATGTTGAAAAGCAGTATACAATAGAACACAGATATATAAATTACAAAACAAAAATAACTTGTATGGGAATGAAACATAAGTGTCTGCTTAGTAATTTATGAACAAATATATATATATATATATACATACATATATATATATATATATATATATACCTACATACATGTTTATCTATGCATGTATATATTTAAATATATATTGATTAATAAAGAAATATATATATGTATATATATATTTCTTTGAAAATATTTTTATTCATTTATATTTCCCTTTTTATATATACAAATACTTATTTAAGAAGCTCAATGAAATTACTAAGTATAAATTAATAAATTACAGAAGTCTTAATTAAAAAAAAATCTATGATATTGTCTATCTTACAATTTATTCCTTTTATTTAGTTGGAACTCACAATAGTGCTGCCTAACTGATACTGCCATGCATTGTAAATGCCAAAAGAATGAATTGTAAGATTGTCAACATCATGATATTTGGAATATAGATTTTTGTCATATATTATATATATACATACATATATATCTATCTATATATATATATGTGTGTGTGTGTGTGTGTGTGTGTGTGTGTGTGTGTGTGTGTGTGTGTGTGTGTAGCGGATATGTAAATGCGTGGGAAGTGACGGCCCCGGTTGAAATAAAGTACTATAAAAGGGAATGATCGGGATAACGTCTGAGATCTCGTGAGAGGCGTTGTTAGCAATCATGATCACCAGCAAGATGTGAAGAGCGCTCGAGGAAGCAATTATGTTCGGGAAATCACGGAGGTAAAGACAGAATGAGGTAATACATCGTGCCGCAATGATCAAGTACGTTGGAGTTATTCCAATTCTTAGTTTTGGTCTTTTTTGCGGCTCAAACGTGAGAAAACGTGCGTTGGTTTCCGGATAACCGTACACAAGATTATATTGGCGGCATATTGCATCCCTGGTTTATGCGTAATTGTGTAAAATTTAGTATAAGTGTAAAAATTGGGGGAAAATGGTTACCACAAAAACCATGCAGTCGCAACGGAAGGAGAAAGGGCTGACCAAAATGAGAGCAACTTGGAAAAATTATAAGCCATGTTGAAAGTAATATTTCAATAGTTTTCTCTTTTCGTTTATCGACGAATTCCTTTTCTTCTGCTTTCTCAGTGCTATTTTTGTTGCTAAAGCGCTTTGTGGGAACATTCGTGTAAGGAAATGTTATCTTCAATGTTGGAGGTGTGTGCTAGCATTATGGTTCAATTTATTTAATATTATTAGTAATCCGTTAAGGAGGAAATTATGTTTTAAGTAAAAAGTTCGAATTCAACATTTTGAGACAAAAAGTAACAAACAAAACAATTTACAGTATAATATCTACAGAAAAGAAATACAATGGCTTTCTAGCAAATATAAACATATCCTGTTTCGTTTTAGCGAATTTACGGGCCCGTTGCTAGCAGACATGGAGGACTCTAATTTCATGCTTATTTAATCGTAGTTCGAATTGCGTTCCTTTGTTAAATATTGTGAACATTTAATTATTTGGTTGTGAACAGTACGGCTGTAATATTTCTGCACTGAACAGACAATTTTAAAAAAGGAAAAAACTGCATTCCCACGATTAAAAGAGTTAAATGAGTTTTTGCCTTTTCATTGCAGCAAAACGCTGACTTTACTTATTTAGAAAAATACGTTAGAACTCTATTTCTTTTTTATCAATTTAAAATAAAGAAAAAAGAAAAGTGAGAAATCTGGGACGGAAAAAGCCAAAGTGAGAAGGGAATTTATTTGGAATTGTTTGTTCATTCTTTTGTAAACTTGATTTTTTGGCCCTTGTTTTTATTTTACTTTTAGACGGGCATAAATTCATGAGTAGAACTTTTTTAAGAATGTAAAAGAAGGTAACAAAGTGCGGATTAACCGAAAAAACAAAAAAACATGCGAAGTGACGTCAGGGGTGCAAGGAAAAGACTATAAAAATAAAACTATCAGGACTGAGGGGAAATACAATTTGAGATATCATGATAGATGTGATAGCATTAGTGATTCTGTTTGCGGCGTGAAAGATTACTAGATAATGTGAGGAACATCACAACTATGAAGAAAAATGAGAAAATAAATGCGTGAGTTGGAGTTATTTCCTATCCCTTGTCTTAGTCACCTTTGCAACTGGAACCGGACACAACCATTATTATTTTACGTACGATGGCACACACACACATACATACAGAGAGAGAGAGAGAGAGAGAGAGAGAGAGAGAGAGAGAGAGAGAGAGAGAGAGAGAGCGAATAACATTTACATTCCACGATCCAAATAGCGTGTTTAAAGAGTGACTGACAGATTGGAACTGAAATAGACGCTTTATTCTTGATGATATCATTCAGTAATTTTAACACAATCTGACTAAGAGATTGGAAATCTTTAGAAAATAGAAAATGATCTTCATATTCGAAAAATAATGTCTTTTAAATCTTGCCAATTATTAGCCTCGCATATTTGTTTTCTTTTCGAAACATTATTCATGATAGATTTCAGAATATCTGGATTGCCATTTAACTTCTTTATTTCGTTCCAGATGTTTCCTTCAATTATTGCACAGGTTGGGGGTTGTAAACATAGACGCTTTATCCCCGCAGAAATATCAGAGATAGTCAAGTGGGGAAAGTTGTAGTCATTTGACATTGCCATAGGTAGAGATACTGCTGTGGCCAAACTATTGCCTGAGTAGCTCCATGGTATCTCTCGCCGGATGTGCCATTGCTCCATCTTGTTGAAATCATAATCAGGGCCTATTTTTAATTTGTGGGCGCAGAATGTTCGTAATCATAGTCCGGTATCTCTCACCAGTAACAGTGACAGCATTTTCCCCTTGATTTTCAAAAAAATAAGCCTATAAATCTTCTCGTTACTGCACACTATACCGTGTACTTTATGGGATGTAACTGCTTTTGATGAATTGCTTTCGAATTTCTAAATCCCTAAAATTTGTAATTTTGTTTGTTAACGAATCTATTCAGGTGAAAATAGGCTGCATCTGACATTATACAATTTTGCAGAAAAGTTGTCTCACTTCAAACAAGTTATTGCATTTGAACTGCATATTAACCGTTGTTTAAATATCTCTAGACGCCAGGTATTAAACAAGCTGCACTTTATAAAGAAATAGTTTTCACTATGTAGAATAATCTGCAGTGAACTTCGTCATATCCAAAGTTATGAGGAAGTTTGCCGAATCGATGTTTCCGCATGCTGTTTAACGCTCTCTCGCATTATTCTCGCGTTTTAAATTGTGATGATGTTTCGAGGTCCGCCAGCCCGCGGAAGATAACTTATGGCTCCTTGGTCTTAAAATAGCGAACAATGCTTCGAATTGTGTTGTAACTTCAGCTATCTCTTACATGAAATTTCTGTCGATAAGTTCTTTAAATCAACCCAATTGACGCCTGATTTCTGTAAAACAAAATCACTACTTGCGTACGTTGTTCACCGCTATAAATATCCATCATTAATTTCCGAACTAATATCTATAAAATATCTGTAATTGAGAAAAAATAATCATTGAGAGAAAACACTATGCATATATATATATATATATATATATATATATATATATATATATATATATATATATATATATATATATCACCCCACTCTTTTACCAGTCGGTTGAGGATGATCGTCGACATCCGAACCCTTCAACTGCCGGTGATAATTCTTGGCCGTCTAAAGTTACTGTTATGGGAAAGTGACCGAATTATCGGTTGATCGTCTAGATATATATCCTGGACTAATTCGTTGTGTACCCTCTTATCGACGAACGTCGTCGAAAGAGAGCCGTGGGTTTTTAGTGTAGTAAAAGAAAACAGGATAAAACGATTCTGCACACAAATATATATTAAAAAAAGTACAGTTCTTATAATTCTTTCAGAGTCTTGAAGGAAGCGATGCGTTATTATTCTAAGAATATGGTCGAAGGCATCAGCTTGTAACCTTGTGGAGTGTCGGTCGCTGGGTGTGTGAAGAAATGGGTTTAAATCAAAAGCCCGATCTGATCTGACTTTCTGTGTTCTCTCTATCTGTCCATCTGAGAGTCTGTCTTCTGCGGCGCATTCCCCCGTATCTCTCTAACTTGATATATATATATATATATATATATATATATATATATATATATATATATATATATATATATATATATATATAAACATTCATGTTCGCCCTCTGAACATCACGCAGATATTATTTCTCTTTGTTTAGAAATTCCGCTCTCAGTCCATAATCTGAATCATCATTTCTAAAAATAAAACAATCGCTCGCTTCAAAGATCGAACTCAAATAAACAGTTAGTAAATACAGTTTCTCTTTTAAACTTTAACACACAGAGTTCTCATGATTCTTAAATAAACAACTTGACACCAAGTGGTGTTGTCTTTCTTCCTAACGGGGGGGGCATCAACCTCCCCACACCCTTACGTCGTTACATATATATATATATATATATACATATATATATATACATATATATATATATATATATATATAAATATATATATATATATATATATATATATAAGACGTTATCTTGTGTCTCTTTCTGATAAACTTTCTCACCTGTGACGTCACATTGCATGCATTTACATCAGCGGTTCTGCGCTGTGTTACACTCACATATATCCACTGATATATACATATATACATGTATATATATATATACATATATATATTAATAGATCTTTATATATATAAAGATCTATTAATATATATAATATTTCTTCATATATTAATATATCTTCATATATATATGTATTAATATATCTTTATATATATATATTAATATATCTTTATATATATATTTATATTAATATATCTTAATATATATTAATATATCATAATATATATATATATTAATATATCTGTTTATTTTAATGTATGTTATATATATGTATATATTTAATATATCTATATATCATATATATATATTTTAATACATCTCTATATACATATCATTTAATATATCTACATATATATTAGTATGTCTATATTTTAATATATATATATATACTTTAATATATGTACACACTTTACTATATATATACTTTAATATATATATATATATATATATATATATATATATATATAGAGAGAGAGAGAGAGAGAGAGAGAGAGATTTGTTATTGTTGTTTTTTCAAGCGATAAACACGGTTAACATTCGCTCCGCATTGAATCTCATTTTTTATTTACTTAGAAAGTCGCCCTTTAATTTGTTTGGACGTATATAACAATTTTATTTATTTATTATACGTCCAAACAAATAAAAGGGCGACTTTCTAAGTAAATAAAAAATGAGCTTCGAGGCGGAGCCAATATTAACCGTATTTATCGCTTGAAAAAACAACAATAACAAATCTAAATTTATAAGCGATAAAAATAAACAGTAAAGTCATCTAGGGTTTCTGGCCTAACGGTTAAGGCACCGGACTCTCGTAAACAGGGCCTGACGTTCGTTCCCTAGAAACCGTTGAGCGACGCTGACGAGAGGTAATTACTTCGAAACACGCGTGTACGTAGATTACTGTTTTAAAAATAATAAATAAATAAAATATATATATATATATATATATATATATATATATGTTAACATATATGTATAGGTAGAGAGAGATATAAAAAAATAAAAAGGAACAAACGTCACTTGTTAGAAAATTCAGAAAGATGGAGAACCGTAGCAAGAAAGAGAGAATATACCGTCCTATATATATATATATATATATATATATATATATATATATATATATATATATATATATATATATATATATAATTTATATATAGACTTGTTTGTAATATACTGAATTTTACTGGGTTCGTAGAATTCAGTTAATTTTTCATATACCAATGAAATATGCTCTTGACAAAGAATTCGCCCAGGATAAATGTTTTCGCATGCTTCATTTATTTTAGGGAAATTTTCTTTAAATAATGTTCCATTGTTAAGTGTGTTTTATACAAGAAGTCTGAAGAAAGATTGGTTTCTAAAGATTTTCAAACAACATAATGCTTGATATTTTCCAACCGGTATTGAAACAATTGTATCTTACAATTAAATACAATTTTGTTGCTAGCAATTCCTTTTTTTTAATCTTGGTTTTGTTAATACTGTATATATATATATATATATATATATATATATATATATATATATATATATATATATATTACTTTTATATACATATACACATATGCTTATGCATATATACACACACACACACACACACATATATATATATATATACATAGTAATTTATAAAATATATATGGCGATTAAGCTACACTGAATATTCTGCGTTTCATCCAACTATAGGATTCGTCAGGCTTATGTGCAAATTCTGTCGTTGCTTCTTGTTTTTATACATGTTGAGGATTACTAATTGGCCAATCAGCTTTCTAGTATCCACCGCGCCCCTTCCCACCAGCCAATGGGCATGCATTTTATCAAACAAAGGATCTGTTTTAGAGCCAGGTTAGTGGTTTTATGTAGCCGTTCTACTTCTTTTTTTGTTATAGATATATCCATATATGTATGCATATATATATGTACATATATATTCGTATATATACATGTGTATATATATATATATATATATAATATATGTATATACTAGCTTTACCCGGCCACGCGTTGCTGTGGCTCAATTTGTTAAAATGGAACACATTCCTCAAGAAAAATTGCATTTTGTTCGTTTATTTACTTTTATTATTTTTTCAATTTTGTTAATCAATAAAAGTTGTTATTTTTCCCCCCAACAAAGATTATTTTTTTTTTAAATAAATTGTTAGGTGAAAGATTTTTTCAGGAAAACTTGCACTTTTTTTAAAAGAAATTTGGCAGTAAACGTTTCTCTTGGAAAACGGATTTTTTATTATAAAACGAACAGATAAATGCGTTACATGAACACTGTAAATAGTTAGGTGAAGTAGAGAAACGTTTGATTCTTTTTTTCAAGAGAATGTACACATTATTTTGTTTTTACAGATGTTCAGATAATAAACAGAAAACTTCTTTCATAATTAATTATGCAAAAAATAAATAAAAAACTGATTTAGTGTTTCAACATTATGCTTGTAAATTACGATAAAACTTGCTGAGTATGCGCTGTTTTACGGTTGTTGTAAAAATGGAACGGAAACTTAAATTTCGCTCCGTTTTAATCTTTCTTAATTTTTTAATTGTCCCCCTCAAACGAATATAATCAAAACAGTAACATTCGCAAGTGTACTTTATGTATATAAAACACAAAATATTTTTTTAAAAAAAGTTAATAACGAAAGGGAAATAATTCCATTTTGAAACGAAAAAGTCATTTGGTATATTTTTTGTTATTTTTTTACATAAGTCTAGCTTACTATTCACATTGGAAATGTAAACATTTATAGGTTGTCGGGTACGTTTACAACGAATAAACACTCCAATCTACCCATGTTAAGAAGGGCTTTCGGAATAGACACCCCTAACCTTGTCAGCATACCCGAAAAGCTATAAAAGTTGACGTGGCGACTGTGAACGGTGAGTTGGACGTAATGTAAAAATGTGCCGAATTTAAAAGGGAACAAAATTCAAATTTCCGGTCCATTTTTACAACTACCGTAAAGCAAAGCATTCTATGCAAATTTTACATAACTTACTGTATTAATGCTATTTTTTAAACAAAAATAATATCTTTAGGTTTAGCTATAAATTCCTAAACTCATTTCACCCTAAATAATTTAGATGGCTGAAATAAGCATCTACTTGAATCTTTAATTTCTTGAATAGTATGCGAGAAATTCATTTTTTTCGTGTTATATCGAATTCATTAATACGGACTTAATGGGGGCTTTCTTCGTAATGTTCCTGTAAAAATTATTTGTTATTGTTACAAATTACGATGCTTTATTTATGTAAAAAAAGCAAAAATAAATTCTTGCGTTTTTTATTTACTACTGAAAACCATAACTTTAGGTAAGGTATTTTTGTGTTAAACAAAGTTAAACATTTTCACCAGGAGTTAAGTAAAAATAATTAGTTCATTATATTCTGCGATTATTATTTTATAAATACTGTAATTCTCATTAAAATTAGTCAATTTCCTGATTTTTGGTGAATTTTTAAGTAAAGGGAGGGGAAACATGTTTATACACTTTGAGCGTCGGCATTCATTTTGTCTGTACCTGTCATTTTTCGATGAATATTTGATAGGAACGCGACCACGTGTGGATAATTTAAATTACATTTCA
Organism: Euprymna scolopes; assembly: GCF_053919585.1. Classification (NCBI taxonomy): domain Eukaryota; kingdom Metazoa; phylum Mollusca; class Cephalopoda; order Sepiida; family Sepiolidae; genus Euprymna; species Euprymna scolopes. Next base: position 87,051,563 of record NC_136494.1, on the reverse strand, counting down.
ATCACATGGTTACATTATCAATAATCATGGGATTAACCCCATTGGAAATTTACCGATATTTTAAACACATTCTGTTTACATTAAGCCTGTTGTGGTGAGACCAAAATACCCTTTTAGTGATATCACATGCAGTGTTGAAAACTAAGATTTAAAAAAAAACCCGAGAGATCAGGAGGAAGAACTCTCCAGAAAATCGCTAGATTTTTAACTTTTATCGTCTGACATTTTCAAAAATCGCTAATTCACCCCCTCCCCCACATCCATATTTTAACTTCCTGCCATAAAAAAACTATAAATATAGTATATTTCAATATAGTAAATATTCCGTGGTGTCTCACTATATGTTTCTGGAATTATATTGAAGCAGTTAGCTCCCCAGAAGGCTTACATATTTTATTAGCTAGTTTTACCTGTGTTTTAAGAGAGAGGATTTTTTTTTGCAAGAAACAAATCATAAACTCAAACTTTTTATAATAAAGATTAAATTGAAATATACTGCACATTAAACATCAGGTTAATGGTGCAACATATTTTGAACTTAGAAAAAAAAACAAAAAAAAAACTATGTTTTAGCATGTTAAAATTATTTAGATTGGTAGATAATTAAATTGTACAGTATTGGTATAAGATTTTTTTTTTACTGTTGTTTCTTGCTTTTTATAATGTTCGACTAAATACTTCTAAATTAAGCGGGGTTGCTTAGATCGTATTTTAAACTAAACTTCGGAGGTTGGAATGTCCCCCCACCTAAAATGTACTTGGAAAAATCGATTTTATAGCGAGGTTTAAGAATTGTTAGCAGAATAAAAAGAAGAAAAACAAAACAAATAATCAATAAATAATTGTTACCAAAGGCAATAAATGTTACTTTTATTTACTTACATGAATGAGTTTATTTTATGTTTTGAAGTATTTTTAAGCGCTTTTCTTTATTTTTTTAATCTAAAATTGCGGGCGTGTGGTTGCCAAATATCTCAAGATATTCTAGAATTCCCCGCTAGATTGCAAACGAAATCTCTAGATCTAGCAGGAAAACCGCTAAATTGGAAACACTGATCACGTGACGGGAAGCGGTCATAAATAATTGTCCCTAAATAAAAAAATGTCCTATCGGTACAAAGAAAACCACCTATTTATTATAGAAACATTAAGTATAATGTTATAATTTAAAAAATGTATATATAAAAACACACATGGATATAGTAAACATATTATACCAAAACGTGGAAGACATCCGTCCAGTGGTTCTTTAGACTATTAATTACGAACGAAGCAAGAGTTACAACGAAACAGTACTGTATATGGATGAGAATATATATATATATATATGTGTGTGTGTGGGTGTGTGTGCATATATATATGTATATATATATATATATGCATATGTATATCGCTAACATACAATGGCAGTCTATTACACAATACACTGCTGTTTTTTCAGTAAGCAGGTTTTCCAAGTATTAGAAGTATGATAACCAGCAATCAGATGTCTGCGGGTGGACACCTTGTTCGTTTTTATGACTGCAAATTACGGTGAGCTAGCGGATGGGAAGCTCTCACAGCACAAACTAAGGAAGAGATTTTGAGATTGTTTAAAGGGATTTCTTTAGAAGCTTTGCATATATGTTTAGACATGGCAGAGAAAAGAAGTTAGTGACGAGGACTTGTTTCGGAGGATTGCGGATTATTGGAGAAAAAGAACTTGGAACAGGAAGAGCTTAACAGCAATCTGCGTAAATGGCCTGTAAAGGAATTCAATGCTTGTGGGGCTTGCTGGGAGTGTTTAACATGTGATCGCCTTCTACTGTCCAAATATGGAAATGTGAAACAAGCGAAGTCACATGAAGACGCCCTTATGTATGTTTACCTCTGTGACCTGTGAGACAACTTTTGTGATATGTTGCAGGAAGTACAAGTTGACTACAGGCGTGAGAAGAATGTGGTTGTGCACAGAGACACCATACTGCAGAGTGGTCCACACACACACACACACACACACACACACACACACACACACACACACACACATATATATATATATATATATTGTACTTTGGGAAAATATATATTACCAGGTTGACATATGGCATTGCCTAGCCGTACAAATCGTTTAAACATGATATCAGATTGCGTATATAAAGAGTGTAAGCATGAAATTGTCGCCCTAGAAAAACGATATGATGGAATTTTCTTTAGATGAAAACCGGTTTTCTTTCTTTTTTTTCTGCAAAGCATGTACTAGTTCGCCAGATCTATACAAATCGCAAGGGTGACCAGAGCGTCTTTTCATGTCGAAAAGTGAGACAGTTTTAAAGAACAAGATCGGATAAGCGCTGCTGTACAACTCATGCTCTCTGCCGATCCAAATTATAACAGAACAATTTCCAGCACATTCGAAATGAATCAGCGGATTGCCACGAATAACAGTCACATGCCCAAGGTGATGAAAAAGTGTTCGGCTATGGTTTTGCTCTTTCGTGTAAATTCAATTGAGGGGCACATCATACAACCTTACATTTTCGAAGTCGGCTTGAAAGTCAACACCAAAATGTACCTGGATGTGCTTAAGAATGCAGTGATTCCCTGGTGGAATCAGATGGCCGCTGGCAGATTTTAATATGGCAGTAGCCTACTAGTCTAAATTGGAGTGTGACACCAGCCTACACGTCTAAAAAGCCAAAGGCTCGGCTTCGGAAGTAGTGCAATATTAAAACGAATTGAAATCCTTATTCGTAGCGTAAATCAAGTCGAGTATTTTCGTTGTCCTCAATTCTCGTAATGGGATGGATACGGGGTCGGTATTTCGTAATTGAAAAAAATTGAAAAAAAAGAGATTATGTTTGTCTTGCAAGCTGGCTGAGATTTACTTAAGCTTGTATTTTAATATATCGCCCTTCCAAGCAGCCACTTGTGATTTACATAATATATTTTTTAAAATATTACTATTACCAAAAAAAATTATTTCTCGATAGTTTGCATGACTTTTCATTTCTTGCTAAAGCAATGTGAAAAGAAAAAGAAAGTAGTGATATACTTTCTTTTTCTTTTCTCATTGCTTTAGCAAGAAATGAAAAGTCATGCAAACTATCGACATGTGCAATCACCTTTTTATTTACCATATTCCCTCTGCTTAACTTATTTTGTTTTCAAGTAAGATCTTTGACTTACTTGTTGTTTCATCAAATACTTCTGCATGCAAAATCTGATCCCGCATTTTGCCAATTCCTACCCTCTGGTGAGAAGGAGAGTATTTCTTCGAAACACCGCGGATTAAGGACTATCCATTTATCTAGTGTTTCTATTTCAGATTAAATATGTTTTTAACTCATTTCAAAGTGTTTTTTAACATATTATATTACCTGTTTGCTCATATATATATATATATATATATATATATATATATATATATATATATATATATATATATATATATATAGGGATGTTAACTATCACAAGCAATGATATAATAATATTCCTATTTTACTTCACACTTTCTCTTAGCCGGTTCCATATATATATATATATATATATATATATATATATATATATATATATATATATATATATATATATATAAATAAAAACAGCGATTGGCAATATATTCAGATTAAAGATAGAAAAAAATGAGAGTATAATTGAAAAATGGACAGATCCAATATAAAAGGGTACAATATATAGAGAAAGAAGACAGAAAACAATGAGAAACAGACTTGAAGTATTGTAGACATGAAAAAAGGCGGAAAATAGGTTTGGCTTAGAAGAAAAAGATGAAAAACTCCAGCATGAAGGCCAATGATGGACAGAAAGTTGGACGTGAAGATTGTAGCGGTTAAGAATAAAAGTCGCAAATAACATAATTACCATCCCTGGAACAATACAACATACGAATGGGTAATAGGGTATATATATATATATATATATATATATATATATATATATATATATATATATATATATATATATATATATATATATATATATATATATATAATAGTAATACCTATCGAAAAGACACCTTGGTACATATATTACCCCGGTTTTAAGTAAATAAAGGTAAGAATCTCCCATGGGAGATAATAAATACGAAAGTTTAAGGTGGAAATTAGCACTGGTGCAAAGAAGATGAAATATACGAAAAAAAGAATAAAAGATAGATTTATAGAGATAAAATCTTCTTTTATGTTCTAATCAAGATATGAACTCGATATTGGAACTGACTAGATTCGTAATTTTTATTTTTGGAATAAGCTATTATCAGAGCTTACTCTGAAACGTATAATTGAAAAGTTTTCAGGACAAAAGTATAATATTTCAATTTATCAAGATGAGCCTTTTTAAGGAGACATATGTTTTCTATGACTAAAGACTTTTAACAGAATGTACGAGTTTTATCGTTGATTCTGTTAAAGGAATAAACCTGAGATGAAATGCGAATTCTAATAGGAAAAGACATCCCAATATAAGCGTTGGATTTTTATAGTGGCATAAGCATCTATAGAAAACGAAATGGAGTAAAATATTGGACTTCTTTGTATTCAAGGTAGAATTATATATTATAGAGTGTTTAAAACTTGTCTAATAAATAAACAATCTCCTAGATATTATGGTTTTACATTATTATTACAAGTCGTATAGAACGATATATTACTTTTCCTCATTGTTTTCTAAATAGTATTTGTGTGCCGGTTGGTTTTTTATGAGTAAGTTGTTTACTGTTATCATTTTTATTTTAGGCGCCGCTAATTCCTTTTTTTTAAATTTGTTTTGTTAATTACCACATTATGAATAACAATACCTGAAAAATTCTTATGTTTAGTTGTGTTACCAAGAGAATAAGAGATTCCTTAGAAATAACTTATTAAAGTCAAATTTTTCGTCGAAGATCGAGGAATTTGCCGAATGTTTAGATAAACTATTGGGAACAGCTGATATTATAGAATTTTTTATGGCTTTGGAGGGGTTGATACTTTAAAGACTTAGAACAATAGTTGATTTGTTTTTTTACAAGGGCTGAAAATTAAGTTAAGTCAACAGTGACCTGGAGGGAGTAAGACATTTTGACTCACTATCAAAAATGATAATTCGAATTCTGTTATATGTTCTATCTCTAGGCCTAGTAACGAAAAACGCGAAAAAACTTTTTTCTCTCTCCCTCTTAATATTTAATATATATATATATATATATATATATATATATATATATATATATATATATAATTTGTGACAGTGTGTGCAATCAGATATAATTCTGACTTTAATTCGTGTTATTTATCTATTTACATGAAAGTAGCAAGTGACTTTATAGACTCAATAAAAGTTGAATACGTTATAGGAAACATAGAATTCTTCCCGGTAACCGCAACACATCCACTTCACCTCCACTGTTATTGAAAGGTAATTCAATACATTAATCAGGTGCCAATTCCGATATCACTCCAATCTGTTTCCTGCCCTCTAGAGCTTTTTCATATCTGGACATAATCTGCCAGCCATTGTTCCTCCCTCATCGCTCTACATTACACTTTCTTCTCCTCAACCCTCGAGAAAATTACAGTGAGTTTTCCGCTTTTATAAATTTGCAAACGATTTCCATTGCACTTGACGGAAGTTCGTTTTAAAGCTGCCTCCGAGATGCACTCGTTCAGTTAAGGAAAACTGATTATCCCGTGATTAGCAATATTTCTCTTCTTTGTTGTTAGCGTCTGTGTGCAAGTCACGGCTATTGTCACTCGCGAAAAATACAATTATCTAACCATCATCAGACTAATAGACGAAATCGAATATTATTATAACAACGCATGAACGCATTGAATTAACTAATTAGCAGCTAATTGTTTCCAACTTAATTATTCTGTGCTATGCCTAAACTCTGACATTGTGTAGTGAAAGATATTTTGCAATTTGAAATTACCAAAATTATAAAATAAAAAAAAAAGATTTTTCATTACAGAGAACTTTATGGAAATGTAAGTAGGGTGCACAGTCTATCTCTTTTTCAAAGAAACTAAATGTGTCATATTTGATAATACTCTTCTGTTACAAATACGTAAGATGATTTTCATGTTTTAGCTTAAGTATTTTAATCATAATTATTTAGCCTCACTAATTATAACATATGAAGCGACTGGTTAACCAGTGTCACATAGTCTAAATCGAAAAACTATGATAAAACAGAACTGGTGGTGATCCACCGATAAGCGCAGAAGAATAATGAGACTTAATTGTGTTGAAATACATCGTATATCAGATCCATTGAAAACATTATTTTGAATACTTGTAATAAGTATATGTATGCATAACAACATAAAATCAAATTCAATAAGCTTTATTATATATGTCAAACAAGGTCGTATAAAACTGAATGTGTTCACTAACTTCTGTAAATTGTTCTCCTTTAAAGTACGGGATACACTTTGAAAAGTGAGTGGCATATTACTGACTATTTAGAGCAACCTGGCTCAAAATAGAAAAAAAAAAACGGGGCGCGTTTCATAATATTATGCTCAATCGCATTGCTTTTTATTAAACTGCTTATTCAAAACATACTATTTACAATACGGAAAAAATATTTTGCAAACATTTTCAATAAAATAGAATATTTCTTGAATAGTTTTTACGTTTCTAAAGGATATTTAGTTGACCACATATGGCCTGTGAGCGAAGATTCGAGACCCTTGGTGTGTAGTCATTAAATTTACTTTTGCAATTAATACGGCTTGTACTTTCATATGTTCACTGACATCTCTAGAATGTTCTGGTTTAAAATATGTTGTATAGCTACATCGAAAAATCAAATTATGAGATTGCGTGAATAAAAACAGAATTTTGCTGATCATAAGATATATATATATATATATATATATATATATATATGAATTAATATGTTATTACGTAAATATATCTACAAGTTTTATTTGTATTAATTTAGTCATAGTCTACATCAGCAGAAATCCTAAAACTTTAATTAACTTATTTCTGTTTTCTTTATATAAAAATAATTAATTTTGTTCAGCATTTTTAATTACAAACACAACGTACATTGATAACTTATGGCTTATTAATATTTTTATTCAATTTTACAATGTTTTTTAATATGTACGGGGACTTTGTTAATATATGACTAATAAAGGCATTTTATATTTCACATTTATATAAACATAATAAGTAGTATTGTTTAATATTATTTTGAAAATGTAGAGTTTTATGAGCTCTTTTAATTAACCGCTCTTAGGTATTTGAAAATAGAATACATGACTATGTGCATAAAAACAACGTATAGATCCTACTATCTAACCGTATTTTTTATCAATTACGTCGGACACGCGTTAAAGAGGGAATACGACATTGCAATTTATTATATTTCACTTATAGGGAACAAAAAATTTTAAAAGGGTATAAATGTTTATAAGGTGTTTACAGATTATCGTAGTAGTTTTATAAAAGTTCTCGTGGATTTTCCCCAATTAATGCGACTTTTTCCGTACTGCATATGTACTCACATAGAGAGCGACGATAGCATGGCTTCATCATGCGCAAATTCTACCTCTGTTTAGCATATCCCTAGATGGATTGGGCCGAAAACGCAAGTGTCCTGTTCCAGGCTGGCATGCCAAACATGTTTTCCATTAAAACAGAGAATGCCTTTCCTAGCTTGCCCCTGTGTGTAGGATAGAATACTAGGATCTACAAGGAATCCTATACGACGAGTTCAACACGACTAAACGAACGACCCGTATATCTCGACAATAACATCTGCAAGAGAGTCCTGAAGACATGTATCATTCTACCACGGAATCTCGAATCAGAGACATCCAATCGTACCCGTTGGCGAGCAATAGTAAAGGACTGTATCAAATCAGTAGAAAAGCAAAGAGAAGGAGAGCTGAAATAAAATAAAACCCACAAGTGACAAAGGATACAGCCCACACATGGCAACCTAATATCTCTACAACTGATCCACCTAAAACAAGTGTCAAAAAATCTTCAAATCTAGAATTAGACTATATTGACACGGTAGATCCTGAAGTAAACTTGACTAGGTACAGAACGCCGTTGGCTTACGAGAAAATATGTTGCCATTAACTTACATTTATACATTTTTTCGTCATCACATATGATTTAAGCCGCAGCTAGAAAATTTGCTGTAATATTATGTAAACAAAAAGAATTAAAGTGTCATATAGAATCATAGATTTAGCATTAAAAATACAAACTTCCTCATTTGATCGCATGAAATATCTTCCTGATATGTATATATATATATATATATATATATATATATATATATATATATATATATATATATATGTGTGTGCGTGTGTGTGTGTATGTGTGTGTATAATATATTTTGTAAATATATATGGCAATCAAGCTACAAAGAAATCGTCGTGGTTTTTCCCCCATGAGGATTTGCCAGACGATTACAATAAGTAATGTACTAAAATACGAAGTAACATCAATCCCAAGCTATAGCCTTGCGAATCGTCACGAGAGATGAAACGCGAAAAGTTTCAGGCAGCTTGATTGCCGTATATATTTTCAAAACTTACTACCCTCCCTTACATACTTATCGGAAACTGTCGAGGTAACTACCGTAAATAAATACAATAAATGTTAACTAGATACAAATAATAATAATAATAATAATAATAATAATAATATTAATAATAATAATAATAATAATAATAATAATAATAATAATAATAATAATAATAATAATAATAAATACAGGGTGAACCAATTCATGTGTCTCCCGAAGTAAACTATACTAACCCTTAATCGGTAATTTGATTCAGTAGTAGAGCTGACATCTATCCAATGTATCCGCCTTCAGCTTCAATCAATTGCATGTATAATTCTTCATTTTTTTACTGTATATTAGAAAATATTGTAATCAAGAGTGTATTCAATAATTAATCTTCATAAAACAAGAATTTACGACTGAATTTTACCTTATTCGTTATCTACGGAATTCGTGACTACAATATCAAACGAACACAGTCTATTTTGGTTGATTTCTTCCAGGAGACAGTACACATAAAGACGCCAGGAAACCTTACACCGGGCCCTAACTGTGTCCCGTCGCACTTCTATTTATCTGGAGACTTAGAGTTGTTTCCTTTGTTCGTTTCTTCCTAGTTTTATTATTATGTTTATTGTTTTGTTCTTTCATCAAAGGTGTTGCAAGAAATATCAGGGATCGCGCATCCAAATCCGTCATCATATTAACGATCTAGGTCATGCTACTGAACTTCTCGTGTGTTTCGAAATTGGAACCACGTACGACTATACTTAAGTACCGGTGAACACTTCGACGCCTTTACCTGTTACGTTTGCTGCTGTTTGACCAGGATCCGACTCCTAGGTCTTCACCTGTTACAAAAGAACGTATTATTACAATATGCATGTATGTATGCATGTATGTATGTATGTATGTATGTATAAAAAATATATTAAAAAATACAGGAAAGTAAATGAGAAATCAACAATAAAGCAAGGGAAATATGGTCTTCTTCTGTCAAGAAATGACAATCACCATGTATGTATGTACGTATGCATATACGTGTTGGGGTGGAGAGGGCTATCGTAAGCCGTGGTAAAGGCAACCTTTGTAGAAGAAACACATCTCTGATTTAAAAAAAAAACATAAAGCAGGAGACCAGTATCCGCATTAAGCTGGTCTCCAGATTAACTTGTCGCTGGCTATCTTGCTCTTGCTTGTTGCTGGATCTCAACATATTGAACCGAGAGAGAGACTTAGCTGTTGTACAAAGCTAAAACTCTGTAACATCATCTTTGTATAGATACTCCCTCAGTCATTTTGGCTCATGGACTTTAAGTGTCAGAGGGAGTGACACTCGTCTGACAAGACGTTGCAATCATCATGCATGTATGTATATTGGCATACGTGTGTGTATGATATTTAAATATGTATGTAGGATTGGGGCAAGTAAGTATCATGTCTTCTGACTTATAGTACATAATATTGTTATGTTAAATTCTTTTAGCACATAATCATAACATACATATGTCCATCTTTAATATATATGAACATTCATATAGTCTTTGCACATATATTTTTATTATATAGATACTTTATTCGACGAAAGCATTTAGCAAATTATCTTAATATTCCCTAGTAAAATCACTGTTGGAATATATTCATGCTTAATTCATAATAATACAGTATAACTCCTATAATTTGTACATCCGATTCGTTCAAATTAGAGGATGCTGTTCAAGTTTCGTGATAAAAAAATGTGCTGCAGTTAACTTTAATTTTCTAAGAATTAAGAAATAGCAAATGAAATTCATTGCTATATGATATTCCAAGTATATACTAAGTTATGTTTACGATATATCGCAAGTAGAAATTGTTACATATTATTACCAGGAACAAAAACATTGAAAATATATTAAATCTTCTCTTAATTGTAAGGTATTTATTACCGAAGTTTTATCTACAGAAATCGTACATTTATGTGAAATAAATTTTTTTTAAAAATTTATTCATTGAATGAGTCTCATTGCAGTTTCTATTTTCATCAAATGAGCTCTCGGGCGCTGCCATTGTATTCCGTAAGCGATCACGAAAATCTAGACTTTCTTGGTTCTGTAGCTTCTTTATGATTATATCTCTTCGGAGTGACATTGCTTCCAAAACATAGTTGTCACTAAAGTAAGGATTTGTTTCTAGAAATTTTATAACCGTCTCCATAGACTTTTCTGCATCATCCCATGATATTGCTTCATCAGAGTGCTCTTGGTTATTTACGTTAGGGTCAAGAGAATGGGAGCTGTCGCTATTTCCATCACCATTACTGCCTTTAGGATATTGAACAATAGTTTCCTCATCTTGTTGCACCAACATTTCGACATCATTTGCATTAAGTGATTAAAGGACAGCGTTGTTGGTCGGTAACTGTTTCGTTTCAAGAATTTTTTCTAGACCAGATGTATTCTCTGATTTTTTCAGTTCAGAAGCCTTTGGTGCTGGGCATAATTTACCCCATGCGTTTGTAAATGTGCTTGCTCGAATATGATTGCATGCACTTGCGAGAGAAAATATGGAATCTTTGATAGTAAAATGACGCTGAAAATCGATTATACTCACGGTACTATTTATCATATTCATCATGAAATCATTTCTGTAGAAACATTTTAAGTTCCAAATAATACCTTGATCCATAGGTTGGATGAGAGAAGTCACATTAGGTGGTAAGTAACACACCAAAATATTCCCGCAAGATGACACTAGTTTTGACTCAGAAGGATCTGCTCTACAATTGTCAAACAGAAGTAAGCACTTTGAATCAGGTTTACCTAATTCAAGAAAACGCCTCTGGACAACTGGCACAAATTCTTGCAAAAAACATCTTTTAAACAACTGTTGATTCATCCATCCATCCATTTCGCGAATAATAAGAGGATACTGGCAAAGTCGAAACTCCTTTCAATGTTCGGGGACACTTTGATTTGCCGATGACAAGAAGATTAAGTTTATGAGTTCCAGAAACATTAGCGTATACCATCACTGTTAGTCTTTCTTCATTTGATTTGGATCCTTTTATTTTCTGCTCCTCGGATCCGGCTAATATTTTTGTAGGGTAAGCACTTCCAATTTACACCACGTTCATCAGCGTTGTAAACATCGTCTGGTGTTAAACCATAATCCGCAATTATCGTCTTGCCTTTGTCACAATAATTTAATGCTGCGTGTGTATCAGCAGACCGTTGCTTTCCTGACATTGTTTTATACCATGTCTACTCTTAAAGCTCCTAAGCCAGCCTTTTCTGAATTTCATATCTTCTGCAATATTCAACTCGTCCTTAAGAGATTTTGCTTAAGCAATTAACATGCCCCCAGATATTTCTACACCTTCATTCCGTTTTGCTACAAACCACTCATGCAATATTCGATCGAATTCAACTTGCTTTGGTCTGCGAATAGTCCTTTTTTGACGTATTTTATTTGAAGAGAAAGGAGCAGCCTTCAATATTTCCCCCTTTTTCTTTTTGATGTAAAACAGTGTACTTCTTCCAATCTTATAATCTCTCAATATAACGCTATTTTCAACTCAGCATGAAATTTTTCTATGATTTGACATTTTTCGAGTAAATTCAGTGTCACTTGTTTTCTTTTACAGTTGCAAGCCATGGTGATGGGTTGTTTTACACTATTTTAAATATAGCAAAAAAAAATTACAGTCAGTGTAAATTAATTATCAATAGCCTATCTACATCAATTACATAGTTCACATATAAACATCTCTGCGCAATATCTGACTAAACCATGTAAACAATTTTACTGCAACTCCGCATCAAAAATGCTAATACAATTTCAATGACGAGACAGGTCAAGTTAAGAGAACGTCCAGGTTTTGAAGAAGTCCAACTGAGAAGAAGTCAAAATGAGAGGGCGCCCAACTTTAGAGGAAGTTAAAATTAAAGGAGTTTTGCGGAAATACAAAGCAACTATGCAAAATATAATATGTAAAAATTAAAATATCCAATATAATTTGATTAGGAAATTCATTTAGATTTAGTTGTATACTTGTCAAACAAAAAAAGTGCACTTTATTGTTGGAGTCTTTTCCTGTCCCAGTTTAGTTTAACTTATTCTAGCTTACATTCCCAGTTTGTTATTATCAAAACCTTCTAAAATCAAATGTGTAAATATTTTTCAAAAATAATATTTTCTTTAGAATTGAAAAATAACTTAATAACATTCAAACGCATTCACAACCTAGAAACAGTTGAAAAGCATTTAAATTGTCAGATCCATATGCATTAATATATTGGTTCTTTTTTGGTTTATTTATATTTAAATAATATTTTATAATGCGCTTAAAACTGTAGCGGATCAGCGAAATTATTTATCGTTCCAATAAATTTTCTAATTATATTAATAAACAAGCGGCATATTAAAAATTAAATTTAAAAAAAGTTTAAAATATTGTTGTACGAAACAAATTCAATATGAAAAAATAAAGATTCCGATATATATAAATATATACATATATATATATATATATATATATATATATATATATATATATATATATATACATGCATATATATACATACATACATACATATATATATATATATATAATTATTCGGACCTTGGAATGTAACTATACTCTTATTCCTTTATATATATTCTGATGTTGTATTTATCATACATTGATACGCTAAACAAAAATGATTGGTGTACACGAAGAATGAAATATAATTAAAACACATATTTTACCAAAACAATACACAGACCAAACACAAATACAAACACAGACACAGACAAAGACACAGACACACACACACATATATACATACATATATATATTTATATATATATTATTAAAACTTTTAACTGTTTCTTTCTGGCAATTTGTTAAGCTTTATTTATATTATTTGAAGGATCAATTTAGTCATATATTACTTGACAGGGGTAAACAGTTTCGTCAATGATTGACGGGAAATAAGGATAGATTAATTTAAAACTTATTAGTAAGGAGTTGCTTTGAAAGATAAACATTAGGCGAGCTAATTGAAAATTAATCATATGTGCATTTGTTGCTAGTACTGCAGTTAAGCATAAAGGCATGTACATTTCATAGGTAGGCAATATGTTAAGAGCCGTCAATTATTATTTCTATATTATTCAGAAGTAACAAAACAGTTATGGAATTAGACTAGTAGTGAATTAAGTAAGTAAAATTAAATTTAACTTTTTTTCTGAAATAATGTAGAACTTTTCGAGGGAATATATTAATAGTCTGCAGAATACATAGTGTTTATTCAATTTCTACAACTAGATTTCAATACATATAGGTCTTTCCACAGGATTTTTTGCGAAATTGCATTGCTTTTCATTTCGTCATTTTCCCCTATATTTTCGTAAAAGTGACTTGTCTTTGTCATTTTCCTATTTGAGGTTTTATTGTATTTTACTTCAAATTTAAGCAAACCTGGTTGTAATTTCTCGCAATATTGTACTTGTTATGCTACAGTAATACACTCCCATTAAATTCCTTTTAATTAATTAATTGCATTTCTATATAATTACAAGTCATATTTAATTACACGCATCATTCGATGTATTTCTTAATGATTAACAACTAGACTATAAAATTAAGAATAACATAGATTTGTAAGGCCTGATGAAATTACGGTAAACACCAAACGAGCTCCACGTATATGAACGTAGTTATCACTATCGATGATTACCAGAATGGATAATTTAATATAGCATTATATAAATAAAAATTTAATCAAGGGACAAAAGCCGCATATTGTCGATGGCACACATAACCACATGTTAATTTTTTCATATATGATCTTGTGAACTAAATTTAAAATTTAGTTCCTACAAAATAAGTTTTTCTTAGAAAAGATATCCGTTACAAACCAGATAGGGAACTTTATGTATAGGGGCACATGACCGGAAACAAAGTGCAAGGTAATATAACATCGAGATAATCCTACGCAATCCTGACCTATCGTTTGCATTTCTAGTAGAAGTGTTGCCTGATCACCGAGATGATACCAGACCATTGTCTATTATTATATCAGCTCCATGACCTAAATCAAACATTAAGGTTATTGTGATTTTTCTTTTCTATTGTAAAACTCAACGGTCTGCAAACAACCGTGACCATACTGCTTGCGTGAAACGCCAACCCTATTTTGCCTAAAAACACCAAAACCAAACACAATGAATGTATATTGTGAGATATTAGAAACTTGAAGTTTCTATATGTGTGTGTACATACATACATACACACATACATATATATATATACTATAACAATTTAAATGTCACTTTTAAAGTAACATATATATATATATATATATATATATATATATATATATATATATATGTTACTTTAAAAGTGACATTTAAATTGTTATTATTATTTACGGTTTACAATAAGCCAGCTATCTAAATCATTAGTACATATGAAATTTTTACATGCATTTATTCTCTAGGTGGAGATAAACCACCACCACCGAGAGAGTGGGCCAATGAACATGATAGCGTGGCGTCATTTTCTGATCAACTTGTAGGTATAGAAACCTTCGAGTTGAACCAATGCACTTATTTTAACGATGAACGATAAATGTCATTGCTCGCCCGGGGTGCGCTTTCTCACTCATATCTTTGCCGTCACCAGAAAATCATCGAACCTATATCTATGACGTGCTGACAACAACCGTATCTCTGTCGTTGACGTTTAACAATTTTCGGTGAATATTGAGTTGTTCAATTTTGTCTGCAGGGGAAATTCAAATATGCATCTCTGATTCTGACCCCCGTCTATGACAGAACTGAATTTCCTTGCCTATCACCGTAAATATCTGCAACCGAGTGATGAATCTTTCAAGTTCTTAATACGTAAGTTCAGTCATCATAAAAATGCATTTTGCAATTCTTCTTTTTCTATTCGGGCGAAATAAAAAAAAATACGACGATTTGCTTCCGGAATTTCCTCGTATAATTTACAATAAATAAAGCGTTGATAAAATGATATTGTTATCGATAAAATCGATTTGAAATACATTTACAAAAAAACAAGCGATTTCTATGCAATAAAGTAATCTAGATTTTGTTCACGGTAATTTCACTTAAATATTTATGTCAAACTGGTTGCAGTTAATCCCCTCACAGAACTTTAAATAACTGTTATTTAATCGGTTTCATGTAAACTACATGACAGAATATCCGCAAAGTATAAAATAAAGAAAAAAAACTAATCGGGTAAGTAATTTATTATATGAAGATAGATGTACTTACAAAAATACTTTCGGTAAATCGTGGCGATAACAAAATTGTTTCTCAGTTTGGGGACGGAAAATGGTTGGGGTATTCTTTTGATTGCACAAAATATTTTTTGTTTTAAAATATGTATCGTTTAATTTACTTTAAAGCATGTTTCAATTTCTTACATTTTCAAGAAAAGTAAGTTTATACTTTCAAAATTAAGGACAAGAATCGACCATGCTGGAAAATAGTAAAGACTATTCACCTTATCAGATTACAGGTCAAGAATTCACCTAGTCTGCAAGAGTATCCAGCTAAGTGTTGTGAATAGAATATGTGCTATGGATAAGTAATATTTCTTGCATAAATAAGTGTATAGTTTCGTAGAGGGGATCTTATTTGACCTTTTAATACTATGTTCTTTGGAATATTCCATTAGTGTTTACTTGTAGTGCTAATATTTCATGTAGATTTTTCCTGTCAATCGCTACTACAGAATGGCCGAATACACTCTTAGCGTTTAGCAGGTAATTCCAACACCATTTAGTTTGTAATCAAAGCGCTCTTATGGTTTATTATATCTCCAATTATACTCGAATAGTAAATTTATAAAATAACAGATTTATGCAAAATAGATGGCCTTTTTCATAGTTACCTATTATTTTTTTATGTATATTTAATTATTTAAATTTATCCACCTATAGTCGGAACATAATATTTACGTCTATAATAAATTATTTGACAATTATATTACTTGTCAGCAAGCAATGAATAGTTATGGAAACTCTTGTAAAAACAAATAGTAAATGGCAAACGCTGTTACAGCTTTGCAAGAGACCAGAAAGTTTTTATATGAATACAGACGCAGTTGACATATTCCTGGATGCTGATGACATAGTAATTACTTTTGTGTCAGGTGGCTTTCTGCTGGGATGTTATCTGTACACCAAGAGTGAAACGATGTATGCTTTTCTCTAATCACACCTTGCACTGGTGAAGACAGCGTCTTTTATAACTCGCGAACGATCTCTCACCTGCTAGGTGATATTTAATCAATACCTGCACGATACGTTTAGATATTCAAACTTTCAATACGAAGGATAGTAGCGCAGGGGTTACAAACGTGGAATGTCGACTCAGAATATTGTGTTCGCTTGACGTCGAATTATTATATAATTTTTACTTCGAGTTTAATCTGAGTGTGTTCTTGTATGTCACTGTTGTACTTCAGAGACTGACAATAAACATCTATGTATATGCATATAATTGTGCACTATTATTACCGAAGGGAATTGAGAGAGAATGTTGAAGGAGCGGCTTGAAGAAATACAAGAGTTTATTACTTAAATTTGCTAGCCATTGTGTCGTGTTTTGTATCAACTATATTATCTACGAGTGCTGGAAATATAAAGGGTTCATGTGGCAATGGCGGGATCAATTCTGATAACATCATGGCACTAATTGTACAAGTATATGTCGATCCTCTAATAATTTGTTAGTATCTTTTTCAATAATCAATGTAGCAATTAGTATATATAAGGAACTTTTTCTAAAATACTATGGAGGTTGGTACATTAATCACCCCATTGAAAAATATGCCATAAACGGAGAAAGCAATTTGTTAGTATCAGATAATTAAAAATTATCAAGTATTAAAAATGCAAAAAATATTAATATAAAATGATATACAATTTAAATCACAACATAAATATTTGTTCCTTTGTCAACATCTTACAAATCGGTTATTGGAAGATAACATCTCTACGGCAATATCACGCATAAAAATGGTGTTGACGCATATTCGCTGTCCATTTCGCTGTAAAAATCGTCATATATAAAGTATCGGCTAATGGTGACATGTTTTCACGTATACTCCAAGCGTAGTCCCTTATACATAGAAGTCCAATTCCTACGTTTGGAGTAAATTTAAGAAAAATAAGATGGGTACTCACTGAATGATTACGTGCTGGATCATGTGTAAGAAGTGGCTTACTCTTTCCATAGATTTTAGTCTCATTTCCGACTTTTAATTAGTTATTTCTGTAAGAGGAAATGCAATGCTAAAATTGTCATGTAGCAATAAATAAGGAATGTTGTTATTTTAGAGGGTCTCTTTTAGACTCAGATGTCTACGCCTGCTCAATAACAAGGCATCATCCATTTGCGCATATTGCTAAATACTAAATTTAAAACAAATCTCTAACATTGGACAGAAAGTCATTTTATCGTATTTCACACCTGACATATTTTCGCAATTTTATCTTGAATATAATCACACAGATAAAAAATTAAATTGATTAACTTGTGATTACATTCAACTGTTCCAAATTTGAAGCCGATTTTTTTATTTATTCCTTTTGTCTGTAGCGAGCTCTATTAGCTGCACAAATATAGATTGTAACAATAGCAAATAATGTAATATCTAAACAATGATATATCCAAAAGCTTCGAGACAGAAACTTTCGAAAATATCTGTACTTGAATTATTGTTCTTCTCTACGTTTGCAAGATTTACTTTCCTTATTTATGCATGTAAAATCAAACTTCACTCCAAAAAGTAATATTGCCACTTGCATGTACAGGCCTACTATTTAGAACCATGTCTGCAGAGGCGATGTAAGGAAATATCTGAATAGATACATCGAGGACTACAGCACTGGCTAAACCGCCTTATCCAGTGCATGGTATATGCGTTTAGAAGTAACTATTAAAATATCCGTTGTAGAACAACATTACCTAAATCCGTACTGTTTGTCAGAAAGAAGACTAGCTTTTGGAAGGATGTGAACTAGTGCTAGATTGATGAGCGTGCCAAACATTTTAGCGGAGAAGGGGAGGAGACTGATACGGCGATAATTGAGACGGTTTGTCATTTTGCCAGAATTATTGTACCCTGGTACCTCAGAGGCTATCTTCCAGCTATTAGGGAAGCAAGATTTAGCAAGGCATATGTTGTAGGGTTTGTAAATTACGGGGAATTGCTCAGCTGAGCATTTTCTAATTAGGATGATGAGATCAGGCCCACGCGTCTTGAAGGTGTCTAACTCTTTTTTATGAAATTATCGCAAACATAAGCAGTAATTATCTGATTATCAATTGTGACTTCTGTCCGCATTTTAGGAGAGAGTTGTTTATTAGCTGTACGATCGAATTTTAGGCGATGAGCAAGCATCTCCGGTATTTCAGTTGCCGTGCTTAGAAACTTCTGCTTGTTCGATAGTAGGGGGATTACTGATTGCCCGTTATTAACTACACTATTATAATTTTTCCAGAAATCATAAATTTCTATTTTCTGAGATTTTATGCGTTTTTAATGTTATCATGCTATTTTTTTTATCGAATTAAAGGAACACATTGGAAATTTCTTATATTTAATATTTTGCATTTGAGTGCTAAAATCGCCGATAGCGTCCTGTGTAAAATCAAAGAAAATACAACGGCTCGATATACGCTGGTATTTTTGCAGTTCATTAGATATGCTTAAAATATCGTAAAATATATAAAACTAATTACATGTTTCCCCTTTTTAAATACTTAGTATTATATAAAATCACTTTGTGAGTGTGTAAGTTTCATTCATCATAGATTCTGAAACGGCTGAGTCTATCTTTTTTTCAAAATTCTCACAAAGGCAAATTATATGTATGACAGTGTTCCTATATATGTTTTGTACAGTAATTAATCAAATACGTATCGAAAATCGCAAACATCCGATGTTTAAAATGGTATTTTTTCTCTGATAGATAAAAAACGAAGTTTACAGGGGCTAAGGAAAATAATAAAATCTAAGCAAATCATTTCTTTTGAAAAACAACCCAGATTTATTATCATCTTCAGATAAAGCTCCGTGGTATAAAATTCGACTACATATCAAATGATTCCCTGTTAAACTCGGGCGTTCCTCACCATTTTATTTATTTATTTTTCTTATTAATGACTTTAATTTACAATAGAAGAAAACGTACCATTTTATATCGCTGCAAATAAGGTTTTCGTTTGCACATTTAAAATAGAAACAATAATCAGATGTTAATTTTCTAGGGCATTTATCGCCAAGCCCAAATATCAGCAGACGTCATATTGTAAACAAACACTGGCAGAATGTTATGACCAACATTATCATTATTATTATTTTATTTTATTTTGTTATGCAAATTATGCTATCAGACAAATTTTACCGTCGTAATATATAATAATCAATAGAGGATTAGTTCCATAATAATACATACGCAATCTGCGTAAATTGAATTATCATGTTTAAGCGTATTGGACAACAGGGTAACGCCGGACTACCAGCTTGTACTAATACACTCTATAGTTTTCTTTCCAGTTTAAAATTTTACACTAAAGTGATTTATTATATATTAGGAATCGTACCTCAATCGTGGTTAAGCCAGCTAGCATGAATTTTGATAAAGGTCACACTACGTGCATGATAATTACCAGAATTGCAAAACAGAACAATACATGGAGATGAGTGATGTAAACTAATGGCAGGGGCAGCAAGTCAAACACCGAAGACAAATAGATAGATATGTAGAATGACGACACATTTTCGAGCTGGAAGAAAAGGGGTTTTCACATAAATGTCTCCGTGGAAGCCGTTCGAATAAAACATCCCCAGTAATGTACAACACTTTGTAATCAAAGTGAATGCTTTTCATGGCATTTCCCCTGTTTGGCAGTTTATTCCGTTAGTTAGAAAATTAAAAAAAATAAAAGAAAATTATAGGTCAATCTTTCTATCTATTCTGCTATGAAGATAAAACCTTAATGTAAACGCGCAGCTGACTGGTGCTAGTTTCCTCTATGTAATACACAGACACTTCTTTCTTTAGCGTCTAATAGACGAACCAGTGATGACGAGATAATTCGACTGTAACAGATATAAAAAGAAACAATTTATAAACACACAATAATATATGAAAATAGACTTCAGTTACTAGTGAGACGGCTAAATTTTGAGTACTGGTGATCATACACTCTTATCTCTGTAGAACTAGCGGAAAGGAATCGAATATATTTAAGTTAAAATATTTCATAGAATAAAAAAAACAATTTGATTTTGTCAGGTAAATGTAGCTTTCTAGACGATGTTCGATTAATTTTTTGTGCAGCTGAAATACTAGGAAACGAACGAGAGAGTGAATTTGACGGCGGCTAAAAGCGTTTTGATCATATAAAAACGTTTCAATACGAATTTATCTTACTTAATCGAATTTCCTAATCGATATTTGCATTTAGATATCGTCATCTGTCAACACGAATCGAGGCTAAAAATGTTCAGTGATCTGTAAAAAACATAATCCAACACATGAGATTATAACACACTCATATATATATATATATATATATATATATATATATATATATATATATATATATATATATATATATACTTACAGGGTTACCCGACATTGCCCGGAATTGAATGAAAATCAACAAATGTTTCACACTGTAATAGTTTTTATTGTCATCGGAATCGATGAAATTGCCCATTTCCAATTAAATTGATTGATTGCCTGCTTCAGGAAGGGACCCATCGCCATGCACCGATAGGAAGCTTCTATCTTTCTCGCAATTACTTTCTTCGCAAAATATTGTAGTCTACATTGCACTGTAGAAAACTTCTGTTTATTTTATAAGACGATATTTTATATTTAATGACTCGAATTAAACATTAAAATGCAGAAGTAAAGTATCGTACTGTAATTGTTGAATTGATAGTAACCTTCATTTCACACACGTCTCTATCATATCAAACGACTTACTGTTGATTTTATATGGCAGGGCATTCTGCTTGTGTAGTAATAAATCTTCTCAAATGCACGTATTGTTAAGCTGTTTAATTTGTTAACTTTAGTCAAAATCGCCTGTTCCTGTATTGATCTGATTATATTGATTATCTATTACTGATATTTATCGAATACATTTGGATACAAAACTTATCTAAGAACACTGCATGCCACATAATGTACCTTCGCGTGAAAGTTAATAAAATCCACCTAGATAAAAACGTATTTAAAATGAACTGGGAAACACACAGGCACAAAGACAAAATTCCTCTAATAATATTCTATACATATAATTTCTCTCGGTCTCTTAGTATACATGTTCCATAAATATATCTATTTCGTTCTCTATCTCCCCCTCTCTCTCTCTCTCTCTCTCTCTATATATATATATATATATATATATATATATATATATATATACATGAATATCATTATATATTATGAAATGTGTTGTTTTTAGTATATGAATAATGAAGGAAGTTCAAAATCAAGTATGTAATAGTATATATCGATGCAAGATAAAACCGTTTGCTCGTCTTTGGATGTTGTTTGTTAATGAAAATACAGAAAGCCCAAATATTTATGGATACCAATCATAGTTTTTTTTCAAGGATTCGCCATTGTGAATAAACGCATCTAGCTTTTAGCAATAATCGATAACTGGTACTGACTAGCATGAAAGCTATATATTGTAAATAATAATAATAATAATAATAAGAAGAAGAAGAAGAAGGAGAAAAAGAAGAAGAAGAAGATGAAGAACCAATTATGCATAAACAATTTGTTACCTGGGGATACGGAAAGGCTACTGGAAGTAATCACGAGGTACCAAGGATCAGTATTCAATCTATAAACGATCATAAGGAACTAATAACAACGATCTATTAATCAAGCAAATTCTCTAGGGCGATAGCACCCTCCTTCGGCTTTTTTCATCATCTTGATTTGGTTGATACTTGTTTTACTGAAATGTTGACTTAGAAAATGTATTCATGCAGTCAAGCATCTACTATTCATGGATTACCTCAAAGTTTCTGGAAGGTATGAGTACCACCTTGATACCGTAATGAATGCGATCAGATTGTTTACTAATGACATAAGAATGTGTTATTCTTATGATTAAAAAAAGGCAAGTTCGTCCGCTCGGATGGCTTCCAACTTCCAACTTCTTACTTCCAACAACAGATCTTACATCCTATATTTACAATGAGAAATGCTTCAAATATTAAGTTATAATGGAAGCCGATAAGAATACGAACGTGAAAATTAAAAACTAAAACACAGCCGAGTGCAGCCGAAAATTAAGGGTTTCTTTTAAATCTGACCTTCACAGTCGGTCTAATTCAATCAATGTCAGGTCAAATTAATTTCATTCGATATAACACTGATAAAAATGACTGGAATATTGAAAAATTAAAACATTTTGAGAGAATCCACGTAAAAATCTTACAGAGGTTCATGATACGAGGTGCAGATCAATTGTATATATCTAGAGAGGACGCTGGTTGAGAATTACTTAGTATTGAGTATGTAGTAAATATAAAGTAATAAAGACGAACAAAGCTTATTTCTTAAAGTAATGGGAGTTTTTTCTACATCAATTGAAAATGGAAAGATACTAAGACCTGGCGTAAAATGAGTTTGAGCGTGCATGACAGAAAGGAAAAGTTTTTGGAAACATACTACACAGTATATTCTTGAAAAATAGTAAATTTAGAGATAAAACAAAACCTGGAATTGGCTGTCCAAATGTGATTTTTAAAGATCGGCTAAGAGCACTTTAATGACAGCCCAGGAACAAGCCACTCGCACTAGAATCCACAATGACATCGATAAGACTGCAGAATAACTGAAACCTGGGTAATGAAAAGGAAGAATGATTAGGCGATATAGTAACAGAATGCATTATGCTAGCTCAATATGAATATAAAAAAATGAAAATACGAAAAAGTCGCGCAGGTCTTTCACTGGAAAATATGCAAACCTTAGCAATTAGACCAAAATGAGAAGTAATGTGAACATAGCTTAGATATTGTACAAGAGAAAAACAATGTCAAACTTGTTTGGGTTATAAAGGTTTTGAAAATTACAAAGTTTATATAATCTTACTAAACAATAAGATAACTTTCTTAATTATTTATATAGACTGTCCGTTCGAGAAAAACATGAAAACGGATTTTACCAAATGGAAAAGTCACTATAAATTGTTTCATTAGATTGACAACACAATTTATTTACTAATTTTGAAAACTTGCCTTTTAGGAACGAAAACAATATCAAGTAAAATAGGATTATCTAAAGTCAAAGAATTGACCTGATCCCGAAGAAGATAATCCAACTACAAACATCAAAATTTGGGACTACTACTACTACTACTACTACTATTATTATTATTATTATTATTATTATTATTATTACTATTATTACTATTATTATTATTATTATTAGTATTATTATTATTATTATTATTATAATAATATAATAAATAATAAATAATATTATAATAATAATAATATAATAAATAATAAATAATATTATAATAATAATAATAATAATAATAATAATAATAAGAAGAAGAAGAAGAAGAAGAAGAAGAAGAAGAAGTCATTCTAAATATGGATATGGAGGTTATTGGAAACGAATGAAAGAACTATGGGACCTCTCCAGTGACTACCGCGTGACAGAACAAAGAATTGCGGACCAAGCAAGACTGATACTCAAGAAAGGCTGGATCTCTACACTAGAACTCACAGAAACACAGCGAAAAATAAATGAGGAAATTGGACAAGACGCATCCCCCAATGAAACTGAACGTAGAGAAACCCTAAAAGTTGAAGCACCACGAGTAACAAAGCCAAAGACCGAGGACCTACGAAGACAGAACTCTACAAACGTGGAAACCGAGAACAATGAAACAGAACTAACAGAGAATGAAGCAAATTAAATAAATAAAATAATACAGTTTTTGAACGAGGATAAAACAAACCTCCCATTGTTTAGGAAACAAGAGCAGAAGACATTAAAAACAGAAACAGAGAAGGTTAAAAAGCTAGTCCAACACATCCCAACAGATAAAATAACAGACTTAAGCAACCTAATTTATGCAGGCGCCACAATGGTAAGTATGAATTTCAGATTAGAAAAACGACTGGGGACAAGTTAACCGACAAAACCTGGATGGGAAATCTGTCTAGCAATTCAAATACATGAACATAAAAAAGAAACCAAAATGATCAACAGTCAAATGCAATGTGGAGAAGATTGAATATTGGAAACGTGACTGGCAGGGAAAGGCTAAACAAGAAACGTGAAGAACTGGAAGAAATTAAAGCAGAAGAATCGACATATTTAGATTTTACCGTCATTGAATACTTTACCATTCACCAGACTATCCATTCACGTGAAATCACCCTTTCCTTCACAATATTCCCTCTGCTTCACTTTTTGTTATCAAGTAAGATCTTTGACTTACTTGGAGTTTCATCAAATACTTTTGTATGCAAGGTCCGATCTCGCATTTTGTTAATCCCTACCCTTATATGAGAAGGAAAGTATTTCTTCGAAACTCCGCGGATTAAGGACTATCAACTTATTAAGTGCTTTCTTTTTAGATTAAATATGTTTTAACTCTTTTTCAAAGTGTTTGTAACATGTTTTTTTAACTGTTTGCTCTTATTATAAGCTTTATCTCCTATTTAGTTTTATCGAGATTTTACATCTGGTTGGGAGTAAGTATAAATAGTAATTCTTTAATATGTATAATATACTTTAGCTTTACCATCTTGGATTATTTTGGTGAATTTAATTGTAATTTTTTATTATATATTCGAGCAAGAGATGTCTCGTGTTGCGGGGTTCAAATCGTTCGACTGGTATTTATCGTGACACCCTGTCTTGAAGATTCCCGAAAGATGAAACACTAGTGTCTGCAGTTATTTAATTATTATAGTAAAAAAAATAATTATGACAGTCCCTTTAAAAAATTCGTTTCTTATCGTTGAGCACTTTCAGTTGAATTAAAGTTGGTCAATTTTGCTCTTATGCATAGATCATCGTATAACGATTAGATCACTCTCTGACTGACGTAAATGAACATTTAAAATTAAGATGTTTAAATTCAACGTTATTTACCGCGGTTAATGGTAGCCGAATGGATTAGGTCTCCACTAAGCGAGACAGCGATGTCTCGTGTTGCGGGGTTCAAATCGTTCGACTGGTATTGATCATGACAGCCTGCACTGAAGATTCCCGAAAGGATGAAACACCAGTGTCTGTAGGTATTAAATTATCATAGTAAAAAATAATTATATATATATATATATATATGTATATTAGATATACCTTAAAATACTCAAACATTAGATTATGACTCAAAGCAGGACATATCTGATTTCTTGTATAAAATGCGTCGTTCATTTTAAAGTATTAAAACCAATTTCATGGTGATCATACAAGAGCGAGTCTTAAACGGCTAGTGCATTTATGTAGTCGTTTATTAACATTTTTTGTTTTTGTTTGCGTTCTCTTTTTTCTTCCTCATATTATTATTCCTGGTAACTGTAGCAACACTATGAGGAAATGTAGCGGCTATATATATATTACAAGGTGGTCACAACTTATCAAGACCCGGAAGCCACTCAGGGATAAGGGTTATTGTAAGTAGTGTAGGTTAGTATGGATATTAAAAGTGTCTATTTAAGAGGGCATTTCATCAGGAATTTGTTTACGTTGGACTGTAAGACATCGAAGTTGTAGTCAGGAGGGAAGCAAGCAGAAGGAACAGAGTTCCACGGGGGTGTAGTTCTAAGAAATCTTTGTTCATGGAATGTACATTTTGATTTAGGCATAGATAAAGAGTAGGGAAAGTTTTTGACCGTACATTCAGCTATACGGGTGTATTTTTTAAAGATTGACGAGGGTGGGCAGAGATTGGTGTTCAGACGAGCACCTGTCATGGAAATAACGATAAAACAAAGACAGGCTTGCAACGTCTCTTCTGTGGGAGAGAGGTTGCGGGGACGAGAAAAGGGCATCCCCCACTTAGCCACGAAGTCTATTTTGTACTTTTCAAGGCAGGATAGGCTATTTTTAACAGCTCCTGGCCAGATATGGCAGCAGTATTCCATCCTTGGACGTACTAGGCTTTTTATATAGATAGAGAATTGCATCAGTAGTGATATATCTTCTGCAGCGGTAGAAGGATCCCACCATCCTTCCAGCGACCTTGGCAACAGACTTGATGTACGTGTTCCATTTCAGATCAGGAGTGAAAGTCAAGCCCAGAAGCTTGTCCAAACATGGGACTTCTCCTAGACGAGAGCCATCCATTTCAATTGATGCCAGATGGGGATCAGAGCGTTGATGATGCAAAGATTGGAGTTTGGTTTTTAATGCATTAAAGGTAACCAGCCACGTCTTCCCCCACTGAACCACTCGTTCGAGATCAGAGGAGAGAGAATCAGAGAGAGAGCTTTGCCATTTACAGCCTTTGATGTGTTGCTGTAGATGGTCGTGTCATCAGCATAGATGTCAACGAATAATTTAAGTATGTGTTTAGAGAGATCATTGATGTAGACCAGGAAGAGAGTTGGGCCAAGGATTGACCCTTGAGGGACTCCATCATTAATACTGCAGGCCTCTGATTTTTGTCCATCAACCACTACTCTTATGAGCCTATCAGAGAGAAATGATTTAATGATAGAGAGAAAATTTCCAGTTATTCACCAGATGGAGAGCTTGTGAAGTAGGCCTTTATGCCATACCTTGTCGAAGGCATTTGATATGTCAAGAGCAATTGCCCTGGAAAGGATGCCTTTGTCGAGAGATTCACTAATCCTATGAGATATCACCGTTAGCACATCTGCGGTAGATCTTACAGAACGAAAACCATATTGCGTGTCACTAAGAAGGTTATTTCTGCTGAGGTGGTTGACTATTTCTCTATTTAATATGGATTCCAGCAACTTACTCATGACACGCAGAAGACTTATTGGTCTGTACTGAGAGGGAGATGACTTATCGCCCGATTTCTGAAATACAGGGCATACTGATGAGGTTTTCCAGGGAGTCGGAAAGCACTTCTCCTTTAGGCAACATTTAAACAGTTTCGTAAGTATGGGAGGAAGTTCTGGTTGAAGCTTTTTTAACACTATAATTGGGATGCCGTCAGGGCCAGTAGCCTTACTGGAATCAAGGTTCTTGATTAGCTTGGCGACCTCATGCAGATATATGTATGTTACTTAGCTTGTTCTGTGTTATAGGAGGAAATATGGGGAGTTGATGGCCTTCGTCGCATAGGGTAGAATTAGTTGCAACGGTCTTGGCAAATAGTTTGGCCTTGTCTGAAGCGTTGGAGATGACCTTTGGTCCGTGGATAATGGTTGGGATAGAACGCACACTTCTGTTCAGTATCTTATTTGTTATTTGCCAAAACTGGTGGGGACCAAGTCGCTGATCAGCTACTTTGGATTGAACAGACTGGGCATATAGCTCTCTTGCATTTTTTTATTACTCTTTTACAGTGGTTGCTGGCAGTCCTAAAAACAGCTTTAGTCTTAGTTCATATATTACGTTGGTAGCTATGGAAAAAGTGATTTCTGTGCGCGATGGCAACAGGGCATTTCGGGGAGAACCATGGCTGGCTGGTAAGTTTTTGTTGGAATTTCATATATATATATATATATATATATATATATATATATATATTTATATATATATATATGTGTGTGTGTGTGTGTGTGTATATATATATTGTGTGCGTGTGTTTAATTATGCAGGTTTATTTAGATGCGTATATGTTATTGTATATGAATTAGTCTGTAAAGATTTTTCGGTGTAGAGGCGTGTGAATACTGCTATAAACAGTGATGAAAATTAGTACGAACCTTATTTTATATAGCATGCCCTGTCTCCATCAAACAAAAAGAGTAAGAAAATATAACCACTGCGTTTACTTGCAGGCTTGAGATTTAATGAGATGATGAGATTTAGGGGCATCTAATATTCATATGAAAGAAAGACGGTTTCAATAATAAAAAAGAAACTTATTGATCAGGGAGGGCCATTCTATTGATAGAAGTGAGTTTTATCAGATGTGTATTCAATTTTTAGACCGGGAATTTTAAAAGAAAACAACATCAGCAGTGTATTGAATTTATATACAGAGAATTGTGAGAAGGAGAAAAATAGTAAAAGCAAATTTTTGGGAGAGTGCAGAATATTAAACGGCAATAGCTTGATTGGAAAATAATGCAAAATAAAATATATTTAGATAATACATTAACAAACAGACACAATAAAAAAAGAATGATGTTTGAGTTCCCTAAACATATCGTTTTACAAAATACTTACAGCAGGAGCGGTAAGTAAGTGTATTGACATGATGGGGTTATCTATCAGAGAAACACAGAGAAAAGCTGTCAAATGAGGGGAAAAAAGTGAACTAACTCCAACCATAATATAAGAAAATATATCATAAGCAGATGAAAGATTTCGTGTTCGTTTCAAATTATTTTAAGTGGCTTCTTGACAATTTGCTGGCAAAATTGTCACTGCTAATCTATTAGTGAAGGGCGAAAAATGGCGAGCAACGAGGCGTACCGACAAGTGCGTGGCCCCTTTCACTTGTCTAATAGATCGGCATTTTGGATAATACTACTTGTTATTTATGGTCTGTGAAGAAAATGAACAGCCGGCTGGTGATTTTGAAATAATATGTTGCTAACCAGTTCTATATATGAGGAGGGATTAGAAATGTAGAAAAACGCAGGGTCATAGAGAGAGAGAGACACACGACAGTATTTGCAATGAGGTGACGGCAGTTAAGTCGATAACTATCTGGACAAACATCTTAGGGGCATTAAGTTCTAATCCAGCCTGTACTTCAGAAAGTTTCAATTAGGTATGTTGGCAACATTCACATGGCCCTCCTCCTTCGTAAGTATCGGATTTTTATAAAGAATTCAAACTAGAATGATATCGGGTGAACGAATACCAACAGAAATAATCTGATTCATTCGAAATGTATGAATGTTGCTAAAAATCAACTACAGCAGAAATCGGAGCACCGTAAAACAGAACAACTAGAAAAAAGATAACGAAAACAAACTAGGAAAAAGAAAAATACCGACAAAAGCAAAATAGAGCGAATAATAAAGTAATGCAGAAGATAGCTGAAAGAAGAATGCAGTAACTGGATAATAATAATAATAATAATAATAATAATAATAATAATAATAATAATAATAATAATAATATCCCCCTTTAATTTTCTAACTTCATCCCCCCCCCGCCGAAAAAGAACTAGCGTCAGCACGACTTGTATTGCACCAAATAATCTGAGGGTAAAGAGCATGGAAATACCGAGGAGGGAAAGTACTAACCAGGTCTACAGTAAATGAGGGTGATTAAGACTGGGGCCTTATGGAAGCTTACTATCACTGAAATCTAGTTAAAATCAAAGGCTGCTACCAACTAGAAATCAACAGTAGACAGTTTTTGCGATAACGCACAATAATTTGCAAATAGTATCGAAATAGGTTGAGACTACTAAAAATCTGGAGTGACTCACCAAAGTTGTTCCCAAATAGTATTCATTGATGATGACAAGCATGAAAACTCCTCGTGAGTAAATACTACTACTACAACTACTACTACTACTACTACTACTACTACTACTAATAATAATAATAATAATAATAATAATAATAAGGACCGAGAAAAAAATAGAGACACTAATAAATACTACCAGGATTTTAAGCCAGAATAGCAAATGGAGTTTGGTATGGAAAAGTGCGCACTACTATTTAAGAAAGGGAAAACTGGGGACAACAGATGGCATGAAACTACACAACCAAACGAAGATATGGCTCATAGAGGGAATGAAACGACTACAAATACCTGGGAGTTCTTAAGGGAGACACCCTCTAAGACACTGAGATGCAAGAGATAATTAGAAAGGAATACTTCACACCAAGAAAACTTATAGAAACTAAATTATATAGCAAAAACTTAATAAAAGATATAAATATATAGGCAGTATCACTAATAAGATACATAGGCCCGTTCATAGGATGGACCAAAGAAAAACTGAGGCACCCCCATCAGAAGACCAGGAAAATGCTGACCGTGAATAATGCACTACACTAAAAGGCCGATGTTGTCCTACTTTACGTGAGAAGAAAAGAAGGCGGGATAGGACTAGTTTGTATGTAAGAATGTATGCATGTCACACACAAAAAAATTCAAAAAATACATAATGTAGAACACGGAAAGGATAATCATGACAGCGAGAGACACTGAAAAAAATCGACAACCCAGAAAACATAGAGAAAAAGAATAAGACGAGAAAAGAAAAGTCGGAAGAAAAAGAACTACATGGAAGATTCTTGACAAAAGATTGGAATAACGAAAACAATTTGACATGGAAGAGAAAAGGACACATAAACAGATAAACTGAATCCCTTATAAAAAAAAAACACAAGATAACTCGATAAGAATCAATCATATCAAAGCAAAGATCGATAAAAGACAAGAAAACCTTAATTGCAGACTGTGGACAAATAGACGAAGCGGTAAACAATATAGTAAGTTAATGCAGCAAACTTACCCAACAGCAATACAAGAAAAAAAGGAACGAATGGGAAGGGCAGAGCACCAAGAATCATGCAAACAACTGGTACAAACATAAGTTGGCAACAGTAGTTGAAAACGAGAATCACAAAATTCTATGGAACATAGACGTACAAACTGATAAAACTTTCCAAACAAGATCAGACGTCGTAATAATTAATAAGAAAGAAATATTCTGTACCAAATCGTAGACATTGCTGTACCGGCTGACCATGAATATCAAAGAAAATGAGAAATGAAGCAAATACACAGAGGTAGTCAGAGAGCTGAAAGGGATATGAAAGATGAAGAGAATCAAAATAATACCATAATAGGAGGAGTCATATGAACAATTCCGAAAAACCTTTGAAAAAAGAATGGGAGAGAATGGAACCAGAAGAATGACGGGAAAAATACAACGAACAACAATAATGAAAATAGCTGAAATATTAAGGAACACCCTTGAATATGGAAAACTAACGAACTACAAGCGCAAACAAACAAACTGCTACAGATACAAAACATGAAGTGCTCAGGGAACCAAAAACATTGAAGCTGTATATTTATAAGTTCTCTTTTTTTTTTTTTTGCTTATTGGCAATCAACCTCTAGTAAAAACCAATGACCGCTGCCAAGGAAAAATCGATGGCAAGCACCTGTTGCGATAATGCAAATTTATTAGCAAATTTTATCGAAAAAGGTGGGAGGCGTGGAAAATCTGTGGAGACTTGTTACTCAGCTTCAAGGGAACACCACAGGCTTTATTCAATGAGAACCTTGATAACATGTGTGAAAGTTCCTTGTGAGCCAATAATAATAATAATTGGAAGATAAAATAGATAATAAAGCATATAAAGTAAAACAATAGGTAAAGAAAATTTGGAAAACAGTACATGTCAATATTCGATATAATCTTTTATTACAAAAGCCAATGGCAAAAAACCCTCAAATTCTTGAAAAACCATAAAGAGAGTAAAATACCCATATTTATGGCAATACTGATATAACCGTCAATTACCATAAAATATTTTTAACAGAACGCGGATTCTACCCGAATCTTGTGTACAAATAGTGAAATATAATATTTATAGCACCATCAGTTCTTGTCTGAAATCACAAGTGGTAATTGTTAAAACCTTATTCACATAAAGGACATGTAAAAAAAAAAAAACTAGTTCATATATTTTGTGTTTTAAAAGAGAAACTCGTGCACCAGTCAAAGTAACGTTCTTTACTTCCGAATATTAAAATGTTACTAATATATATATAGATGTTGTTTTGTTTTGGTTTTAGCGATATGTTTTGAATGAATTCCATCATTTACGAAAGTGCATTTTTACCTAAATGCGAGTTGGGAATAATGTTCCCTTTTAACCAATTTGGTACCCCCACATGGGGAGCGGTATATATATGTTATTTTTAAAATGTAATTATCCACTGACACGTGTTTCATCGTCTAGGACTCATCAGAGTGGCTGTACCTAGCGAGATTCGAAATCGGGACCCAACGGTAATGAGCCTAAATCCTTACCCCTGGACCATCTCTCCAGCTTTCTGGATATATCGCGATTTACTTAGATGTTGTTTTGTTTTGGTTTTAGCGATATATTTTGAATGAATTCAATCATTTACGAAAGTGCGTTTTTTACCTAAATGCGAGTTGGGAATAATTTTCCCTTTTAACCAATTTGGTACCCCCACATTTAAAAAATATTATATATATATATATATATATATATATATATATTTATTTACCAGTGGTAAAAAAAACCGGACTAAAGTGCTCAATGTGTAGTCAGAGCAGTATATAGGAAATTTATTACTGTGAGTCCAGAATGAGTTTACAAATTGTTTCAACTAGAGGAAAATCCTCAAAGAGAGGAAAAATCCAACTAGCATCATCAGAATTCATAGATGGACTAAGTTATAAAGTCAAATAAAAATGGAAAGATCGTAGATAAAGGGGAGTTAGAAAAGAAGGGGGAGTGGTGGGGAGAGGACGTTGGAGTTTAAAGTAGTAGGAGTGTATTAAAAAAAAAGAGAGGGGTTTATAATTAAATATTAATTATGTGTAAATTCTTATATACGTGTTTTTTAACAGTTTAAACTTAAAAGACGCTGCTTTTGTTGATAACGGCATAAGTAACAGTTAATTTAAAGGATCACCATGGCAACAGGTTGGAAAGTTAATGTTAGTGAAGGAACGGGTTGAAAATGGGGTTTAAAGTAATTTAGCCGGGCGGAGAGAGATTGAAAGATATTTATTGTTTATAAAATGGAAAGAAAAAGAAAAGGAAAAATAAGTTAATGAATTATACTTTACAGGTTTATTTTAATAGTGTGATGATATATATATAATTAAATATAATAAATAAATTAGCCGGGCAGGTAGAAATAATACGTTACAGGTTTATTTTAATAAAATAAAATAAAATAGGTGAAGGAACGGGTTGAAAATGGGGTTTAAAGTAATTTAGCCGGGCGGAGAGAGATTGAAAGATATTTATTGTTTATAAAATGGAAAGAAAAAGAAAAGGAAAAATAAGTTAATGAATTATACTTTACAGGTTTATTTTAATAGTGTGATGATATATATAATTAAATATAATAAATAAATTAGCCGGGCAGGTAGAAATAATACGTTACAGGTTTATTTTAATAAAATAAAATAAAATAGGTGAAGGAACGGGTTGAAAATGGGGTTTAAAGTAATTTAGCCGGGCGGAGAGAGATTGAAGAAAAAAAGGCTTAGCACAAACTCATCTAACTCCAGCATTTTTAACCTACACAAACCCTTCTTTGAAAATGCTTTAAAGGAATCTGGATATTCCAACCCTAACATTACATACTTGGACCCTAATAAACCCAACAATACAAATAGGAATAACAGATCCCGCAAAGTCCTCTGGTTTAACCCTCCCTATAATAATATGATAAAAACTAAATTAGGTAAAAAATTCTTCATGCTTCTTAATCACCACTTCCCCCCTAGTAATATTCTACATAAAATTTTTAATAAGAACACTATTAAGCTTAGCTACAGTTGCACAAATAATCTAGAAAATAAAATTAAAAAACACAACAATAAAATACTAAATAACCACAACTATAATAACAATGGTCAAAATAATTGTAACTGCCTTAACAAACCCCAATGCCCGCTCCAACAAAATTGTCTCTCAACAAATGTGGTTTACAAAGCAACTATTGCCCCTGCTGAAGACCCACAAAACAAAAAATTTTACATTGGCCTTTCAAGCACCACGTTCAAAGACAGATTTAGAGTGCATAAATGCTCCCTAAATAACCCCAACCACCCAAATAGTACTTCATTAACTAACCACTATCTACTACTTACCCGAAACAACCTCACCCCAATTATTAGCTGGGAAATTCTTAATAGAGCTAGTACCTGTAAATCACTAAACTCCCCATGTTATTTATGCTTAACTGAAAAATTACTGATTACTAATTTTAGAGATAGAGATAAACTTCTAAATAAAAAAACTGAAACCTCACTTAATTGTAAACATTATAAATCCCACCTCTTAAGCAACTTCTCACCCTTCTAATAATAACTATAACCCACCCCTAAAATCTAACACTAACGAATTACACACACCCTACTTACAACCTAAACTATATAGTCCCCCATTCATTTTAAAAGAACCCCTCCACAGAACCCCCACCTATTTATCCCACCATTTTTTAGCTACATCTCTCTTTACCAAACTCATTTTTGTAACCCCCCCCCTTTGCCTTAATCACTCCTTATGTCATTATTTAAAGGTTCTCGCCCCATAGTCTCTTATTGGCTATTTCCATAATCAGGTCTCGATTTCTATTATTTCAATTACGTACTTATCACAATTGGTATCCTTCGACTTGCCTCTCGGTCTATTATCTACTTGTTAACAACTAATCATTTACTTACCTTCTATTTTAATTAATTATTTAATTTACCATCTACATATAACATATATAATACGCTTTTCTCTTATATTTACCTCTTACTAATTCTTTCAATAATAATTATCATATTTTTTAACACGAAGCTTATTTACATATTTTTCGTATTTGTGTTTGTACATGTACTCAAGCACATGCTTCTCCCCCATTGATTATGTGTGTATTTTTTACATGTGTACTCATGTGTATGTATTTGTGTGTTTTTGTTATCTACTTACTATCTACATTTTATTAATAATTATATTAATTTTTATTATTTAATTAACTTACTTATATCCTTAGTTTTTTTACTTTATTAAATAAACCTATAACGTATAATTCACCTATTTACCCTTCTATTTCTCATTTCTTTCTTCCAACTTAACGCCCGACAATTCAAAAAACTATAAATAATAAATTAAAAACAAAAAATTAATTTTTTCAATTTCTCCCTGCCCAGCTAATTTATATATATATATATATGTGTATATATATGTGCACATGTATATATATATGTGTGTGTGTGTGCGTGTGTATGTGTGTGTGTTTGTATATGTATGTATATGTGTGTGTATGTATGTATTTATATGTGTGTATATATATGTGTGTGTGTATATGTATGTATATATATGTATTTGTGTTTGTGCGTATCTTCTATATGTGTGTATATGTATGTGTTTTTTTTTTTTTTTTTTATATATATATATTTGTATTTAGTTACGTATCTTCTACGTGTATTTTTGTGTGTGTGTTTTTCTGTGTGTATGTGTTTTATTCACTTATTATAAATATCTCCCTAATAATTTTATGAATTTTATTATTTGATTAACTTACTGATATTCTTACCTATTTCTATATTAGTAAAATAAACTTGTAACTTATAATTCATTAATTTATATTTTTCTCTTTCTCTCTTTCCTTCAACTACAACGCCTGAAAATTTAAAAATTATTTATAAAATATTTTTCAATTCCCCCCCTCCCAGCTAATTTATATTTATATGTATATATATGTATGTATATGTATATGTATATATATATGTATGTGTAAGTGTTTGCATCTGGATGTATGTGTACTTGCATATATGTTTATATATGTATATATGCGTGTATTTTTACGTATCTGTGTATGTGTACATATATATATATGTGTTTGTATATGTATGTTTGTGTATATGTGTATATGTATATATATATATATATATATGTGTGTGTGTGTGTGTGATCACGCATGTGCTTTTCCCCCATTTACGTATGTGCATTTGCTGTACATATTTATGCGTGTGCTTATATTTGTGTGTTACTTATTAAAAATGTTTTTTTTTTTTTTTTTTTTTTTTTTTTCTATTATTTAAGTTACTTACTTAAGCCTTCACCTATTTTATTTTATTTCACTAAAATAAACCTGTAACGTATAATTTCTACCTGCCCGGCTATTTATTTATATATATATTATATTTAATTATATATATATCATTACACTATCAAAATAAACCTGTAAAGTATAATTCATTAACTTATTTTTCCTTTTCTTTTTCTTTCCATTTTATAAACAATAAATATCTTTCAATCTCTCCCCGCCCGGCTAAATTACTTTAAACCCCATTTTCAACCCGTTCCTTCACCTATTTTATTTTATTTTATTAAAATAAACCTGTAACGTATTATTTCTACCTGCCCGGCTAATTTATTTATTATATTTAATTATATATATCATCACACTATTAAAATAAACCTGTAAAGTATAATTCATTAACTTATTTTTCCTTTTCTTTTTCTTTCCATTTTATAAACAATAAATATCTTTCAATCTCTCCCCGCCCGGCTAAATTACTTTAAACCCCATTTTCAACCCGTTCCTTCACCTATTTTATTTTATTTTATTAAAATAAACCTGTAACGTATTATTTCTACCTGCCCGGCTAATTTATTTATTATATTTAATTAT
>NC_136494.1:86937004-87012004 GCF_053919585.1 Euprymna scolopes | reverse complement strand
TAAGGTAAACAAGCAAAAAAAAACACTGTAACTTGCAAAGGAGGATGAAACGTAGACACCTAATGATTGGGCCAAAAATATTTGCTTTGATGAAGTTTACTTTGAGCAAAGTTAACAGTTACTATTTCCTTAACTTTGGAAGAAGCAATTACAATTTTTATGTGAATACACACCCACAAACTTTATTAAACATTATAGAGAATTCTTAACTTTTTCATCAGATTTTGGGCGCCACCAAAACGTTTTATGTTTGCCGTAGGGAAAAGAGGCATTTCACCCTGATTCTGTGGTTCCAACTGGCAAAGTCAGAGAATGAAGCGCAATGGTTTGGGGCTGGCTGACTTGTTTATGCACTGGGCTGATGTATACACGTGAGATGAACTCGACTATTTATACTATCATGTTTGGTCAGGTTTACAAAACCTCTTTGAATAAATATTTAGTTTCTAGCAAGGCCACCGGGTGTTACTCGGGTCCGTACAAGACAATGAGAAAAATTGGAACATACCTGCTATTCTTAGAATAGAGGAAGTGTTTATGTGTATGTATCATTTGCCATCTTGAGCAAAATAATATTTTACCTACACTAGGACGGGTATTACAAAACGTACGTATGCAAAAAGGGTACGCTCATTGGACAGGAAATTGACAGCACGTATGTGGAAAAAAATCCTTACCGTAGGGTGGGTCATATACAAAACATATTTAAACTCATTACCATAAGTCTCTGTTGTGCTATATTTTCGGTATGTGACAGGTAAGAGTGTGTTTGTTTTTACACCAGAGTGCTATATTGGAGAAGCACTGGAGTTTTTATATTAATGTTATACTTCTCGAATGTATCACATGATTTTCGATTTTTATAACTTATGTACGTCGCAGATAAGAATTTCTTTGTTTTCATATGGGTACTTCACTGTAGAATACCTTATTTCCTGCGTAAGATACTGTAGAAGTACCACTTTTAAATGTTATATTTTTAAATGCTATACATTCTACAGTAAGATACTGTAGAAGTACCAATTTAAATGTTATATTCGCTTTCAGCACGACCGAAAACATTTAAAAATATTTTTTGTGGAGTTAGAAAGAAACTTGACATTGATCGATTATTTTTGTTCGAGAAAGGTTTCAAAGGTAAGTCAAATATACACTTATTTTGTTCAAGAAAAATTGCAAAACAATTGTCTTTGTTTTTTTGGGTGTTATTTTTATTTTTTTATTTTTATTTATTTTTTTCCTCAAGGAAAAACCTGAAAACTAGAAAGATTGAAACAAAACTGGGTGGGATAGATTTCTTTTTTTTTTTTTTCATATTAAAACAGATATTGTTGTTGGTTCCTCAGCCCGTTGTTTTATTAATGGTGTGTGCGTAAATCTTATTCCGTATTCGCGCTGAAGGTCGTTTCTGTGTTGCGCGCTCAAACACCCACAATGGCAATTGTAGGTCTAGACTTGGCAAAAAAAGTTACCACTCCGGATGATGTAAAGGTTCGGCATGTGGTAGCCTGACACCTCCAGGAATAGCGATCATTTACCTTTCCTTGTCCACATGATGCACAAGTTTTTGTCCGTGCCGGTAATTTATTTTCTTGATAAAAGTCGAGGACGTCAGTTGGTGTTTCCAGCTGCCCACTTAGGCTGTAAAAGTCATGTTTTTTATGACGTTAATGTACGACATCGTGAGCTTTTTTTACTAATTTATTTTCTTTTATTTCTCTTCCAAATTGTCGTCACCTTCTTTGAATTTTCAACTCGCGCGAACGCGCGTCGCGTTGAAAACCATCGCGCTACATTGTCATTTGTTCAGCTTTATGTTTCGTCAGACGGCTTAATTTTCTCGACGACGCTAGGCTAACTCCAGCTGTTGACGTCATGTTCCGGAGAAAGCCGGGCGTGCGCTGAGTTACACCTGGATCACTCTCTGCGTGAATACACACCTTTTTTATTTGTTATTGTTCAGTTATCCTTTTTTTCACTGTATTTATTAGTTTTACGCCGATATAATTCATCGTTCTGTTTATAATTGTTTATTTTCATAAAAAAATTACAGCCATTGAACTATAAGTGTTTTTTTCGCCATACTTATAGGTAAATGTGCACTGAACAGATAGCATAATACTTAAAGTTAAATTCAAATTTTGATATATCTTTTACTTTAAACGCGAATGAAAAAATGCGTTGTAAAATGCTC
This sequence comes from Euprymna scolopes, assembly GCF_053919585.1. Lineage (NCBI taxonomy): Eukaryota > Metazoa > Mollusca > Cephalopoda > Sepiida > Sepiolidae > Euprymna > Euprymna scolopes. The sequence goes on along the minus strand of NC_136494.1, from coordinate 87,009,810 downwards.
TTATGGTTGTCAACGGGTTAATGTAGATTTATTTGTAAGAAAATTACGTTAAGGTAAATTAAATGTAATACGGAAATGAACGATGTAAAAATAAAATGCAGAAAGTATCAACATTTTTTTATTTGGATAATTTAAACGCGAAAAATTTCAATTGGGGCGCTGAAAACGTACAAAGAAAAACAATACGTTGTCACCGGGTTAAAGTTTATTTATTTGTAAGAAAATTGCGAAAGTATAGTTGTAATACAGACTAGTTGCAAAACATCCCCACCTTTCCCATGTAAAATAATAATTTTAACTAATAGCGTAAATATTTCAGTGCGCAGGTCATAGTCTGCAAAAGTAGCGATTTATATTTATTTGTTTACGCTGTTATGGGTTTATATTTATCTACGCATACGCAACCGGATGTCGTAAACCGGATCTTGGGTTACAATAACCGTTACAAGGTCATCTGAGTTTTATAATTATATAGATTTAATTTGAAATATATATATATATATATATATATATATATATATATATATATATATATATATATATATATATATATTACCATATATGATATCACATACATCGCTATGGTATAATTATTACCATAAATCGGTATTTTTTTTAGTTTACACATCCCTCGGCCTCCACACTGAATTGTCGATTTTTATAGGTTTTGCCGGACGCTGTGAACGAATATTGCATTTATTTCTTGTGCAACCGAGTAGGCATTCATATTTAAAGGCATTTAGTATCCAACGTAATCAATAGACTTTGGCAAGCAAGGTGGCCTCCCGGTAATTTACAAAAAAAAAAAAAACACTAAAAAGAGCCAAACAAGCAAAAAAATGACCCCCGGCCTCCTTTCACTTTCTCATGATTGGACAAATAGTTATTTTTATGCCAAAAAAAAAAAGATATTTTCGTTTTTTGACAGAAACCGAGTTTTTTCTTCAGACACCAGATCTGATAATCAAACACGTCGCAAATTTATTGTTTGCATGGTATGGACTCCTGGACCCTAAGACTTTTTGAAGAAATGTTAGTTTCAATAAAGTGGGGATCACTTTCCTATGATAATTTAACCTAACATGAGCACCTGCACGTTTAACTCCCCCAAAACACATTTTGTTTATATTGGTGCGGGGGGATGTCGGCGGCGGCCGGGGGGATGTTGGGGCGTTTTTCTAATTGTACTATCTTGAAATGTTTCCTGTGAAGGTCTGTTTTGCAATGATCATACATGAAAGACAAGGTCAGGCGTTTAAAACCATTGGTGTAGACCTGACATCAAACTGCTTCAGTCACAGTATGATCTACGTCTCCATCAGCCGGACAGGAAGTTCAGAAAAACTCTACATTCTGGATTCAAATCAAAGAAGCAGAAATGTAGTTTATCACGAGGCTCTTCAATGAAGGTCTACAAAAGGATATGATGAAAAACTGATATGATCTGATTGTGGTATGTTTTCAGTATTCAATGTGTTAGATAAGATTTAAGCATCGAGTTGAAATTCACTTCTCTCTTACAAGATCAACTTACTGGAAAGGTGTCCACAAATCGCGTACCTACGTGTGCAGAAAAGTCCCGTGCAATGCGCGGGTATCTTTGCTAGTATATATATATATATATATATATATATATATATATATATATATATATATATACATATAATTTAAAGGAGATTAGAATAATAGTCTAAAGAGCTAAGTGTATTTTAATGTAATAGTGAAATTACTAGTTTAATTAAAATACAGGAAATGCTCGTTGTAATTTAGATATATAATAAGCTCGATAGTTAAATGTCCTAGAGCTAATTCAATATTAAGTAATGTGATTTATAATTTAAAAGTTTTAAAATTTTTAAAATTTAAAAATCAAAATTTAATTAAATTAAAAATCAGTTTCATAAGAAGGAACAACAACAAAGTCAATTATCTGTACGATCGTTTCGGAAATCCGTGCTTTTTATTTGTGGTATACATGAAGTCACGTAGAATAATTATACATAGTTTTTTTGGTAAGCATGTCTCCTCATCAGCAAATTTAGGAGGATTTCTATTGAATTGAAAAGACACCAAAAATAAACCTAGCATTAAAAGTAAGGAAGATGAATCTGAAAAATTGAAGTAAAAGGTTTGGATATAAAATTTATAAGAAAATTAATAAGAAAATTGGTATAGGTAATAGATAGAAATGAGTAGAAAAAATATATATATTTTTGAATTTACATAATAAATTTGATTTAAAAATATATGGATATATAATTACCTTTTGGTTTTTCTTTTTTTGAAATCAGGAACTGTATTTAAAGTAGTCATTTAGATGTTTGCTATAGCTTTTTATTTTATTGAATGATGAATTTTAAAAGGGCGACGCTCGTGCAGTAAATTGTTTCCGTTAGCGTATTTTGATTTAGAGACGCTACAGTTAATATCTATAGAGATATATATATACTTATTCAGAGTATTATAATGCGAAACATGTTAATAGAGTCGAAACACACATCAGCATGAATATTTTAATCATTCTCTGAACAAATCTGGTCAGAAAATCTTGTTTTCTTTTCCCCGCAATTTCTCATTAATTCCTTATATTTTGAATTTTACTATTATTTTTCTTAAAAGATTGAATGAAAAAAAAGGACGTATTTATTAATTTAGAAATAGCAAAAAAAAATACATAAATAAAATGCACACGTTTAATTATTTTCGCCATGCCCGTGCCGTTCGTGTGCCTCGGCTTTCTTGAAATCACGGTTTGCAGATTAATGGCACCCTGAAGCTTTGCTAAGATTGATTGTATTTTTTCTCGATTATGCCATGAATTCGCGCCCACTATTCTAAATTTTCACCAATAATGTCGGTTGTCGGTCTGTCGCTTTCTGTTGTAAACATCGTCTATTTCCTAAAATTGTATAAAACCGACGAATCATTCGTAAGATACATCCATATATATTTACAAGACGTTTTTAACTTGATAAACCTATCTAGCATACGGATGAAACACAATATTTGCTTTGTAAATTTTAGTTGTAATGTAAAGCTTATTCAAAAAATATGTTATCAATGCCTTTGATGTAGTTTCGTGAATGTGATTGTGGTATAAAAACTCTTCTTTTATATTTCTTTTCGAAGCATTTAGTAATGTTAGTTTTCTAAGAAATATAATTTAAACTCATATATTTGAATTATACAATAAAAAATAAATATCTTATATAAGTATTTGCACTGCCTATTGCTGCGAGTATCTGTTCGTAAATATTATGCGTTAACCATGTGGTAAGAAAATACTGTATGTTGCAATATTTTTGACAAAATGGAAGGTTAGATATTTACTTGCTGCTAACCTCAAATAGATGCTGCAAAAAGTCTCAAGGTGGTCATGTCAAGCCAGCACACCTAAATAAAAGACACTTGTTCTATCAAATATTGCCACCATTTGTTTTTACCGGTGTTTGATGTGACAAGCAATGCACTTGTCTTACTCAAAGCCGTAGAGGGTAAAGCTAGGAGGGTATACTATTTAAATGATATCCTAACAGTTTATCTAAGTCATTGAAATACAGGTCTAGTTCGTAGTACCTCATCTGTCGGGTCGATTGTTATAAAAGGATTCTTGACTGGTACTTTCTACCTAAGTCTCCCAGCAATTGAAGGAGCAATGCCACTTATCATCCAACATTCAAGAATGGAAGGATTATGTTGTGTCGTCCTCGATACATCTTATAGTATATTCTCAACTAACGGGCCATTTATATGTATCTATGCATATATATATATATATATATATACATATATATGTATATATATATATTTATATACATATATATTATGACCCCTTAACATTTATTGTTTATGGCGCAAATCAAGTTATTAAGTTAGATCCATGTCCAAGGAACCTATATCTAAAATTTCAAGTGTTTAGACCCACAATTGACGGAAGAGTGTGATAGCGTTCTCAAAGGTCAAATCGTTGAATTTGGACCCCTTAACAGCATAATTTCTGGCCGGAAACGGATAACAAAGACGTTCCCTAATCTCAGTATCCTTTATATTAAATTTTGAGTCTATAGACTTTAAGTTTACAAAGTTATTGCGTAGGGAAATGTACACAGACAGACACAGAGATATACACACAAACAGACACACAGACAGACACACATACACGCTCACTTATATATATATATATATATATATATATATATAAAAAGAAGAAGGAAAATAAAAACTCTAAGTTGAAATTTACCCCCGCCCCCAAAAATATTGTTTGACTGAATACTCCAAAAAACAATGCATGAAAAACAATTTTTTGAGTATTCAGTCGAGCAATTAATTTTGATTGTAAGTTTCAACATTTAGTTTTAATTTTCTTTGTCTTATAATAATGTCTACTCTCCCTTATGTATTGATCTTTTTCATTGTGTTAGGATTAAATAATCTATAAACTAGTGGGGGGTACCCGGCGTTTTCCCGGGTGTTTGGAGGTGTGTATGTAGAAGGGGGGGTCCTGTTTTTATATTATAAGAAAAACACGATGTTATAAAAATTGGAAAAACCAAAACAAAGCAAAACCGCGAACAAATGCAAAGATAAAAGGACAAAAAAAAAACGTGTAAAAAGGGTTTTAGTTGGTAGACAAGCTCGAACCCGAAGCGTTGAGGCTAAGGCAGAACAAATGCCTGAAACGGTACTTCTGCGCCAAAGAGACATACAATTAAGAACAGATAAAATTAACCCTTTAAAAACACTTGGAGGTGGTTGAAACTAACGTCAACGTTTCCTAGGTCAAACCTGATGTCATTGTAGTAGTAGCAAGAGGGAGCCGATTTTCGGGTGATAGAACACCCCCCACACACATACACGCAAACACACACATTTTAGCTTTTATATTTATATATGCCCCCCGCCCTGGTTTAGCTAATATATGACGCGTAAAAATGAAAGGAATAAAAACAAAACCAACGTGAAAGAATACCAAAGGAAACAAAGGAAAAAAAAAGAAAAAATAAGTTATCGCGTAAAATGCAAATACGTTTATTTAAATCTATTTTTTTGTTGTTTTTAATGGAAAAACAAAATTTAAAAAAATAAAACGTACCGTGTATAATGAAAATGTGTTTATAAGATTTTATTTATTTATTTTATAATTTTTTTTTTTTTTGCTTCAATGAAAAAGATAAAAAATGGGTAAATATAGGGATACGTACCAACAGAACATCGGTCTCTCTAATTTGTTTTTTAGGGGTAATCGAGCTCACTGACAACGAATCTGATACTCAAACCGGGGGAAAATTTACCGTTTGCATGGTATAAACCCCTAAATCCTCGAAATACTTTCCACCATTTTACAGTCTGCGTTTACGCTACGCGCGAGCCCGGCAGCATAACGACTGCTTGCTTCACGTAGCAAACTGCCTTCTCACATGGCGTACAAGTCTTCCGCGGAATGGTACTCATGCAGAATTTGACCCGCACCCTCGGATTCTACTTATGGTTAAGGTTCGATCGGCAATCACCGAATTCAATCGAGTGTTGTTCAAATTTTGAAACAAAAAATCAACATTTTATTTATTTTTTTGCATAATAAATAATAAATGATGGAAGTATTTTTCCGGTTATTTTTGTTAACATCTGTTCACAAAAATAATTTGTACATTCTCTTGAAAGAAATAAAACTTTTCTTTACTTTCACCTAACTAATTACAGTGTTCATATAAAACATTTATCTGTTCATTTTATAATAAACATTCCGTTTTCAAAAAGAAAAATTTACTGCCAACTTTCTTTCCTGAAATAAAAACTTTCACCTAACAATTTATAGTAAAAAATAATCTTTTTTGTGGAAAAAAAAAACTTTTATTGATAAAAAAAATTTCACAAAATAATAAAAGTACATATACAATATAATGATTTTTTTATTGAGGAATTTGTTTCATTTTACCAAACTGAGCCACAGCAACGCGTGGTCGGGTACAGCTGTATATATATATATATATATATATTTATATATATATATATATATATATATACATATATATAGGCATATTTTGTATGTATATAAGGAATTATTAACGGACTATTGTTTCCATATACCTTAATGTCTGTTTACTTAAGGAACTGTGATTAGTCTATCGTTTAGGGTGCATGCGTGTCATAATATATAACATACTAGCTGTACCCTGCCACGCGTTGCTGTAGCTCAAATTGGCGCAATGGAAAAAAGTTCCAAAATGAGAAAAAGCATGTTTCTTATAGGTTTAATTTTCAATTTTGCATGGGTACACAGTTTTTGTTGTTCCATTTTCTTTGCGGATATAGAGATTTTCCGGTTTGGTGAATCTTGAATACGTAATATAAATTGTCCATGAAAAAAAAACAGTCAGTGTGTAACTGTAAGGACCACAATTGTAAAGATTGTTCCCTGTGCTTTGTTGATAATTATTGCAAATAAAATTGGAAAGTTCAATTTACTAAAGTGTAATAATGTATCCGGTGGAATCATAGCAATGCATGGAATGAAGATATATTCATCTGTGAAAGGTCTTGTTAAGATTGTTGTTTCTATGATATTGTTTGTTATTTTTTTTTACTGCAAGCTATGTGCCATTGCAAAGCTTGGATTGGTTTATATTTCACAACATGATAATTAGTACACCAAATTTCAGTTGCAATACATGCGGTGGCATCCCTGGTAAATATAACTTTTGGATAATTAACCACTTTATCTGCTTTCACAACAGTGTCGATGGATTTGTATTTGACTACCTCACTTGGAATTTTACATTGAATAATAGCGTTAAGTTCATGGGCATCTTTGTATTGCCCTGCAAGAATAGCTCATTCACTCAGTCAAACGGAATTCTTATAATTGGAATATCTGCAAAAACCTTTTAAACTAACGATTCTTTTGATGAAATAAAATCACAGAAATTACAGAAGTTAAAAGTCAAAGAATTTTCCCCTTAACTTTGATCAGCTGGCACTTTTTCGTACCAAATTTCCCACAAGTGATGCAAAAGTGTTTGTGCGGATCGAACAGTCTACAATTGGACATGCGTATTTTGAGTTAAGTGTAATGTCTTCACATGGAACAAAAAAGTAGAGTATTTGAGGCAAGCATTTATTTCATCTGCTGGTGTTGATTGAAGAATAACAGGTAACATTTGTCTGAAATCTCCCGCAAGCAATATTATTGCATTCCCAAATGGTCTGACATTGCCACGCAAATCTTTCAAGGATCGACCAAGAGCCTCAAGTGATTTTTTGCGTACCATTGTACATTCCTCCTAAACAATAAGTTTGCATTTCTGCAATATTTTTTCCCATATTGGATGTTTTTGAGATGTCGAACATGAGATCTTTGAAAAATTGAATGTTTTAAAGTAGAATAAATAATTCTTTTACTTGGCAGCAAGGTCGCAGGTATTCATCATGCAGCAAGGGCAAAGGCTATGTCATTTTGTTACCAAATGACTGTCAAAATCAATTTAATTAGAAAGATTTTACCAGTTACTTCTGTTGCTGTTCAAGGTAGCAGTAATTTCCAAATAACTTCTATTCTCACAGTCAGTAAATTAGGTTACTAAAATAGGATTTATCCATGTTTTGACAATGCCTTATTCACTGTAATTAATTTAGGAGACTAAAATAGGATGAGGGATTAGAGATGGACAGATAGAGAGTAAGATATATAGATAGAAAAGAGAAAGTGATAGGAAAATAGAGAAAGAGAAGGAGATACAGAGATCAAGGGATTGATAGATAAACAGAGAGAGGGGAAGAGTTAGAAACAGAGAGGGATGAGACAGAGGAAAGGAGAGAGATAGAGGGAGTTAAAGAGAGAAAGGGGCTGAAAGAGAGATCGAGAGGGTGATATAGAGAGAATGATAGATTGAGAGAGGGAATGGGAGAGATGGATAGAGATAGATATTAAGAGAGGAAGAGAGAGGGGGAGAGAAACAGAAGGTAAACTACACTTCACCGTTTGTTTATTGGTTCAGTAGAGAATAAATCTTTCGAGACTGAGGCAATTTTGATGTTTTGTTATTATCCAGAGTACCCCTTTTTTGGGGGGCCTAGATTTTCCACACATTAGAAACCGACCGGGTTATCTGTATTTAACTTAACAAATTAATAAAAGAAAAATATATTGTAAAATTTGAATTTAACAGGAAAATACTATTTTAAAAAATAGCACGATAACATAAGTGCATAAGTGCCACTTTAGGTACTCTTTGGGCGTTGAGTTCCATGGCGACCAGCATAATTATTTAATGGTCGCTCCCTTAGCCCCCCCCTAGTCAAGGCTAATGCATGCGCACGTAACATCTGTTTTATTTACTGACGTTGGCTTAGTGACTAAACGATTTATTGATAATTTCGTAACCCTTAAACGCATGCCGGAAGATTTAAATTGGTTCATTATTGTTGTAATGAAAAAAAAAGTTTCATTCAACACAAAACCAAAAACACATATTAATGATAAATGATGTATTATTGTATTCATTGAAATTTACTAATTTTTAAATAAAAAAGTAAAAAAAAGTTAATAAAGAAATAGTTGCTTATGTGCGCATAACAAATTTCATTTTTTATTTATTTATTTTTTAGATTAGGTCAACCTTGAAATCACTCCCCAACCTCCAAATCTTAAGAACAGCTTCAAGAATAAACACCACTTTTGGAGGGGGGGGGGACTATTTGCAAAATTTAACTGATATTTTTTGTCAGCACACCCACCCGAAAATACTATTAAAAAAGGAGGGGTTCAGTGCCCGTGGCAGAGAAGCAGATTTTTTTATCAATAAAAGCTGCGGAGAAGTAAATTTATTTATCAATAAAGTCGTCATTTAAAAAAGAAAATTGTGGCGGTGAACTAATTGTAAATATTTATCCCAAAAATCATCCCGAAGTTTATTGCAAAAACGTTTTGTTTTTGCACTATTCAACAATTTGTTCATCCGCGCACGTAAATTAAAACATATTTGTAAAAGTGAGAAGTTATCAGTAAATGATTTAGTTTTTTTTACATTTATTTATTTATTTATTTACATTAGGTCCACCTCCACAAATGTTAAGAACGGCTTTCAGAATAAACACCCTCAACCTCTCCATATTAACAACGGATTTCGGAATAAACACCATTTGGGGGGAGATATTTTTTTTTAAAAAAGTCGATAAAAGTCGTCATTTAAAAAGAAATTTAAAATCAAATGTTTGTAAAAGTGAGAAATTATTAATAAATGTTTAGTAACATTTTTCAGTGCTAATGCAGAGAGTGATCCGCGCTATTTTTTAAATCGTGTTTTTTTATTCCAACCAATCTTATATCGAAAAATAAACAAAAAAACTCAAAAAGCAAGCGACAAACATTTTTTGGCCTTATATAATAAAGAAAAAATGTGTAAATTAAAAAATTTGGAAGATAAACAAATGAATTATGTTTTTTTGTTGTTTTTTTTTACTTACTAAAATGAAAATGAAATCTTTCGTCAAGTCGTGGCTGTGAAATGAATCGAACCGGAAGTTCAGTTTTATCAACAGAACAGATTCGCACCACGGTTAAAAAAATATATTTATTTTATCTAATATTTGAATAATTCGCGAGGTAAATTTATTTTAATAACATAAAAACATGCCTCGACTCTAAAGATGTGTTGTCTGAAAATTTCAAATAAATTGGTAACGTAGAAATATTGTTTTCTTCGTTTGGAACGAACCAAATTTACATTTATATATATATAGATAAACATGACGATATACCTGACTGCTGCTGCTGCTGGAGGTGCCGGAACCTGCTGTAACGAAGACGTTTCAAGACATGGACCCAAGACAATGTGTGTTTTTATACGGTTTATTCACTCTCAGACATCCCGTTAGCAGAAATAGAGTGACCGACGATCTCCGGCTTGTTGGTTCTTCATTAATGAGACCGTCACCCCTCCCCCATTACAAGACCCTAACCCATCAAGCTTATTCAGCGTCCAAGACCCAACTTAACTTCGCTTAACTCAGCTTACTCAAACCAGAGCACATGCCACGAAACTTCCTGTCACCGGTTTATGCTTCCGGTTTTAGTGATGGGCCAAAAGAGACTGACGCATGTCAAAACAGGCAACAGTTAAAATTGTCTGTTGTTTACTCCGCTAGATTAATAGATAATCATATAACTCGATGAATGTTATGTAATTCAACTAAATAAAATGAAAAAAAGGATTTGGAAAAGGTTAGAATCAAACCCAGTAAGAAAAGGTTAAAAAAAATACTTTTTGAAATCCTAGGAATGCAGAACGATTCTCATTTTACCTGCAAATAATTAAAAACTACTCACGTCAGAGATAAATATTTGATTCAGGAATTCAATCGATAGTTCATTATTTCAGAAATAACTGGACGTTAAATATGCCAGTTAAAATAATGGCCAATACGAGTTTGGAAATAATGATTAACAAAATAGGTTAAAAACAATACAATAAATTTAGGAATTTCTTGTTACTAGGTGTGTAGATGCATGTGCAAAGTCCACGTGTAATTTCAAACGTGAAAAAGTCACATTTTTTCACCACGCCTCTGACGTCACCAGGAAAGGAGATTCCTAATATATTGAGACAGGTGTCGAGGTTTGTTACAGAAAAGAGACAGTCACATGTAGAGAGACTCAAAAAGATTCGGTTAGACTTGGAGTTGTGCACCTAAAAGGCGAAGACGGAAGGAGGAAACCATGTAGTCGTAAAGTCATGTTGTCATCATCAGCTGGTATAAATGAAGAATTGTGTGTCCCCTCCGCCATCATCAATAATAATTTTCCCCATCTATATGCTAAAAGAACTCTATTTCACATCTATCTTCTCTCATTCATATGCCTCCTGGCAATAATAATGAACAAATACGAATTTTTATCGCCACCGTCGGCGCCGTTTACGCCGTTATACAAACGTCTCGCACTGTGTAATAGTGTCACATAACTGTCTCATTCAATTTTTATGAATGGTTCCTTAATATATACATACGGTACGTGTTTTCATATAGTTTATTCACTCCCATACATCCTGTCGGTAGAAATGGAGTGAAAGACAATCTCTGGCTTGTAGATTTTCTATTTGAGACCGCCATTTTTCCCATGTGGGGCCATTATTAACCCATAAAGTTTGTTGAGCGTCAAAGATCCATTTAAACTAAGCTTAACTCAGCTTATTCAAACCGGCGCACCTGACACGTCCCATCCGGTTCATAATTCCGGCGCAAAAAAACTCTGACACTTACAAAAACATGCAACTATTAAAATTCTGCTGTTTACTCGCTAGATAGACAGATAATTATATTTACAGATAGATAGATTGATAGATAGATAGATAGATAACTGTTTCTACCGAGTTAGTATCTTACAATTAAAGGAAATTTTAAGCTTCAATTCATAGACAAATATGATAAGAATTTATTAATTAAACGGAACAAACTCTGCAAACAACCAATATCAAAGCGGAATCAATAAAACATACTTGATATTTTATAATTCCCACAGATAATTTTTCATATTCACATGCGAAGTCATTTAGATAATTGTCTGAACACTTTTACAGTTCATAACTTATACAAATTAGTTACCGACTGAATATCCTATTCTTGGTCGTAGGACTTATGCATATAAGCTACAAATCTTAACACCTTCTAAAATTAAACATGGACTCCAATTAAATAAGTTATTGACTCGAAAACAGCTTTACTTGGATATATCGAACTCGTAATTTTAAGCCTTATTTGGATATATTGAACTCGTAATTTTAATTGTGGCAGGCATTCTGTGGGCTATTTACGAATCCCCAAACAACAGTTTCATTTTGATACAACCTGAAAATCTAAACAAACTTGCATTTATTAAAAATAAGGCCACCGTTTTCATGGATTTATATAGTGCTTAGATGACAGGATGTTTTTTCTTGATAATGCGAGAAGCTCAGTATAATAGCTGCAACACATTAATCATTTTGAGAGAGCATTATTTATCGAAATGATAAACCTCAAATTATCTCACAATAAATACAGAACTGACGTCTCTAAATAATGGACGTCGAAACGATTACAGACTATATCATCAGGGAGGAAACAACACTAAATTCCTAAACAAAAAAGGGCTGACGAAGTTATTAGTAACAGTCTGTTCATCTAGATTGTCCTAAAAGTGTTGCCGATTAACTTTAAGCCGAAATAACCCAAGAGGAAAATCCGTGGCTTTTTGTCAATTGAAAGTAGCACTAAGAAGTTACGAGGAAAACAAAAACATAAGGGAAAAGCATCAGTAAATTAAACAATTCCTACCAAAAAATACAAAATAATATTATTCATGTATCTTGATTCCAGCTTAAACTCTCGGAATCATTTGGTAAACAGTATCGTTTTAAACAGAGACGATGCTTAAATCACCGACAGAATAATCTATGGAGGCCTGGTGTCTGCATTATGTAAAACACACTTCTAATTCCAAAGTATAAACAAAATATGTTCTGTACAAGTTGCCATTTATCAGGGCGCAGATATAAATTTAAGAAAAAATCGGTGTATCCAAACGGAACTACATTCAATATTAAAAAATGGAAGATTCTTTTAATTAAGACGTGCAGTCCTATCAAAAAATGCCTGTCATGATTTCCAAACATGGTATGAAATTCTTGCAATATTCAAGATATCAAGTAGTTGCCGAATATTGTAGAGAGAATAAAAATAAAGACTGTTAAAAACTTGACAAACTGCGACGTTTGTAAACAAGGAGATTGGCGAGGCACCAAAACAAGATGTAAGTGAAAAAACATGGTGTGTAAATTTTACAGACACGTTTAATTTTAAAGACGAATGCCTTTTATAAATGTCCCCTGTCTGTTTAAATGAATGCATGTTTGTATGTCTGCCTATAACTTTCGACAGCTGCGACGGATTTTCACAAGATCGGTATCGTTTCGAAGCACGACATTTCGCACGACAAATATCGAAAACAATACATTAATTCATTCACCCTCAACTGGCCACTTTTCTACAAGGAGGAGTCGCTTTTTTTTCGACGATATTGTCAAACGTCATCCCATCTTTTCGATTGACCAGGCCTTATTCAAACCTTCGCCACTTGCGGGTTGGCGATGGACGCAATGGCAAAGACATCACGTTTTCTTTTTTTTCACATTTTTTTCTTTCTTCGCTGTACGGGTTCGAACCTGCCCACCTGTCTGCCTCCCACCACTTTTCCCCTTTTTTCCTTTTTTTTTGTTTGTTTTTGTGCTCAACCCACACCTCCAAAGACCGGGGAACCGCTGGACACCCAGCCAAGTCTATAATATTAAGAACACGAATTCTTGTTTCTCCTAATTCATACATACAGTGACGATAACGAAGTCGATCCTGCGACAGACATAAATATAGATAATGACGACAACGATGAAATAAAAAAAGTAAGTAAATAAAAAAAAGAAATAAAAGGCCCAATGTTTTAGTAGTCGATAATTTAGAAAATTATCGAATCAACTGTGCTATTTCATGGACATTACGCAAAAAAAAGCTTTATATAAATCATTCATTCAGAAAATTGCAAGCAATGGAAAATGGAAATTAAAAATTAAATAGACGCATTAAGAGAAACTAAAACCTATTCGGCAGTGCCTCACCAAAGGATAAAAATGTAATTTATTTTTGATCGGTTTTCAAACAGTATAAAACTCATGCGTTGAACAGTATTAGTAAAAAAATCGGTCGCCAAACAATTTTCTAAAATTTTTGCATAAAAAAATATTTTCGTCAACTAAAAATGTAACGAAATTCATTGTAAATTACATCTATCAAATAGATATAAATTGCTTATTGAAATTTCCCGTCGACGGGGAAATTCATATTTCCTCTCCAGAGGGATTCAATATTAAAAAAAATAATAATTGGGTATGGAGGCTTCACAAATCACTTTATTGTTTAAACAAAATAGAAGAAATTGGAACCTAATATTTCATGATTATTGTATTGAACAACAATTCCAACAATGTCTGGTAGATTCTGGTTTTAATATCCAAACTACAAACAATAAAGTACTTATTTAAGTTTCATGGATAAAAGACATTAATCTCGCATCAAATTATGTCGCAATGTTAATAGATGTTTGAAATCGATTAAATATAAATTCAAAATGATTGACCTTTGCTATTAAAATGATATATTGTTCCTGGAATACCATTTTCTAATTAAGATTAATTAATTGTGGTACATTGAAAATTTCCATTGATATTTTGAATGCAAAACTGCAAAGAACGCATTTAGCCAGTTGAAAATGAAACCAATAAAACATGAAGCCTGAATATTTAATTATTTACAATAAACTATATCTGCATCTTATATTATTTCTTATATATTTTATGACGGCCAAACATCTCGATATATTTTTTACAGTTACAAAATCATCACGAAAATTAAAACTATATAACGTCAGCGAATTCTGAATTAAGTAATGAATTGATTTATTTACTACATTTAATTTAAAAAAAAAATAAAATTGAAGGACTTTTATATTTGATCACGAAATGGAAGAATTTTGCAATATATTTTAATAAAATTAGAGGGTACGATTACGGAATATTTAAAGGTTATATTTATGGACACTGGTGAAAGCAACTGACCAATCAAATGGATCACACTTTGCTAACAACGAAAGAGAAACTGGAATCACTCAATAAAAGGAGAATTGGGATAAAACATTTGGTTATGACAATATACACCAATAAAACAAATTGAAATAATGATTTTATTTGATATAATTTTAATATTAAAAAGACACATACCGAAAAACCTTGAAATATTCACGTTCAAACAAAAGATTAAGCGAAATATATCTATTGATGTGTCACGGTCGCGTGTGCAGGGTGCGAAGGAAAAGGGGGAAAAGCAAAGATAACAAATATACCAGGTCACGTACAAAGATTGCTGGAATTATGATTGACACATGTCCCCGCCTCACGTGCTCGTCTAGAAAGAACTAAAACGATTTCAGACACTTCTTAATGTGAAGCCGTCGTGAACGGATGTGTTCGACAGTGCTGGTTGCCAAATCCAGTCGCCGGTCATATCCCGTAGCAATGGAAATCTGAACGGCTGCGTATGGAATTATTGAATAAGTCTGCTTCCTTAACAGATGCAAGTGATTCTTGTTGCGTAAAAGAAGGGAGAATAACATTCATGACGGTGGTTCTTGTGGTTGTCGTTCAATCTGTGGGGAACCCATTTATTATGTTTTTGTCTTTTCAATTTTTTTTAAGTGATTGAAAATCATCGTATACATAACTTATTCAGAAGCAAGTTCTGGGACAATTGGGTGTGGATTGGCTTCGAGTAAAGTTCTTAATCGATCGTTGTCACCATCCGATGAACGACAAATACGATCATCACCTTCAAGACCCTTGTCGCCGCCACGAAAATGTTTAAACTATCATTGTGCTATGCGTTCAGTAGTGATTTCACGGTCAAAACCTTCGTTTATGTAATTTCGACAAACAGAAATAATTGTGTTAAAACGATTTTAGTTTAAAAGAGTAAATAGGGCGTAGAACGTTCTATTAAATGATATAAGAAGTAAAGGTATTACTACAAAAACTTATTGGAAAATACAAATTAAAATCCAAATTAAAAAAAATATCCCTAGGAAATTTCTTCTCTACTTAATAATACCTAACTATTCAATCTGTCTTATGCTATTAGAAAAGGTGATAAATATATAAAAATATTAACATTTTAATTGAAAATAGTATAATTTTAATGTATTAAAACGATACTTATTGATGAGGAAGAAAAACGTCTTTCAATAACCAGTAATTTCTTTTGTATGTAGTTTAAGTTGTTTAAATATTGTTTTAAGATTATTTGATTGCTAATCAATCTAAGCAAGTTTAAGGCTGATTGTTTTATTATGAATATATTAGAAATAGTATCTCATAGGGTTTTACATTTTACATTGATTAAAACGTAAATACGAAATCTTCGAAATTTATTACTAAGTTTTCCCAAATTAAGTATAACAATCTAAGACAGCTCTAGCACGTGTACTCTGAATTCAATTTTTTTCAGGGGGTAATGAACAATATAATTATTACATGTTTTTGTATATCTCTATTTCATTTTTTTACATGTTAATCAAATATTTTTACATTCCATATGAAAAGGTTTTAGCTGTCTTCAGAAACACCATTTTGTTATCGATGAGTCTTTTAATAGTCTTACATTATTCAATGAAACACGTGGAATAAGGACTTCACACAAATTGAAAATTATATTATGCGAGTGAATTACATGCACATGTATGTTTGCAATTGATAAATAACGATTATCTCTGTCTGTCTGTCTGTCTGTCTGTCTCTCTATATATTTAATTGTACAGAAGTTCAGAAAAACATTGGTACCGTCGGTTCAAGCCCAACATAAAGGGGGCCAGTTAATGGTAAAACGTATATGATGTGAGGCTCTCGTCAGCCATGTTGTTTCTGTCTCTGACGATAGCCTTACTTCATTTACGTTTTACCATTAACTGGTCCCCTTTGTGTTGGGCTTGAAACCGACGGTACCAATGTTTGTGTGAACTTCTGTACAATTAAAAAAAAAAAATATTAAGCTCTTATATCGAAAAAGTTTTTCTTTGTAATCGAATACTTTGTTGGAATTCCACCCCCCACCCCCAAGAAAACCAGTAAACTAATATATATATATATATATATATATATATATATATATATATATATATATATATATATATATATATATAATGTTTTACTATAATAATTATTCATTATTAAATACCTATAGACACTAGCGTTTTATCCTTTCAATAATAATCAGTGCACGATTACGCCGGCCATGAGACTCGAACCCGGCAATGAAGTTCTCTCTGAATCCATTAGCCGCCGTCAACCGCGAGAAATATTGTTAAAATTAAAAGATTTATTCGTAAATATCTTAACGTTTGCCAGGGTGGTCAAATTATTATAACGCACTGATCTAATTGCACATAGTGCGGACAATCATGTTCGTCATAATATCATGAATAATCCCTTTATATGAAATATATATATATATATATATATATATATATATATATATATATATATATATATATATTTATATATATAGTGCAACGCAAAAGTATTGGATACATTAAATTTTTCTTCATAACTTTAATTAGGCTTCAGGGTTTTACCTAAAGTTTGGTCAGTATCTTCCTATTACTATTCTAAATTATATTTTGAGTAGTAATTACAAAATCAATGTTTAGAAAGTTTATATTTAAGGAGAAATATGAATTAACAAACAAAAAACTATTGGATACACTTTTAAAAATTATTTTTCTGAAATAAATTTAAATAACTATTGCTTGGCGTGTTGCAATATTGCAAACGAGTTCTCACTGACCAATAAGGGAGCTGTATATTAAAATAATTTTATAAAATTCTTCCAGTTTAGGCTCACTCCTTCAAAGTCAACCAATTCACTTATAAAAATGCCTAAAACTAAAAAGTTGTCAAGAGACATTCGTCAAAAAAATCATTGATAAGCACAAAGAAGGCAAAAGGTATCGAATAACTGAATCTACCACCTAGTACACTTGGAAACGTTATTAGAAAGAGAAAAAACCCCGTTGAAGCTGCTACAAATATTCCAAGATGTGGTCGGCCAAGGAAATTAAGCGAAAAAAAATTAAGGTGGGTTACCAGAAAGGTACAAAAAATGTGCTTGCTCATGGTGAAATTCAAACGGACCTCAGAGAAGCTAGAATTAATTTGACCAAGAATACAATCAGTAGAGTTCTAAATCGTGCAGGTTTTGTATCAAGGTCTCTAAGAAAATTCCATTATTGAAGCTGAAACATGTCAGATCACCTTTGAATTATGTTAGAACATATGGGGAACAACTCCAAGAATTTTGGAACAAGGTAATCGTGTCAGGCGAAACGAAAATCGAAATCTTTGGAAGAAACACAGGAATACATTTATGCCATAAAAATGGCACCGCCTATAACAAAAAGAATATAATCCTTACGGTCCAGTTTGGCGGTGGTTCGATTATAGTATGGTGGTGTTTTTCATCCAAAGGTAATTGTGAACTAGAAATCATCAATGGTAGAATGATTGGACGTATGTACAGGGCGATTTTGTAGAAAAACCTCCTGAAATCTGCTGATTTATTGAGATAATAGCAATTTCGTGCTTCAGCAGGACAAGTATCCCAAGCACACTGCCAAACTAACCAAAGGATGGCTTAGAAATAACGGAATTGACGTTCTTATTTAGCCAGTCAGTCTCCAGACCTCAACCCAATTGAAAATGTGTGGAAAATATTGAACATCAATGTCCACAAAAGGAATCCATAAAATATTCAACAACTAAAACAGTTCTGCGAAGAAGAATAACGCAAGATACCTGCATATCATTGCAAAGAACATGTGTGCAACTATAGAAAAAGAGAGGAAGCTGTTGAACGTAATAAAGGCTATGCAACCAAAGATTAAATCAATGTATCCGATACTTTTGCGTTACTTGATTTATATTTTTTCCTTTAATATAACATTTCTAAACTTTAATTTTGTAATTACTACCCCAAATATTAGTTAGAATAGTAATAGGAATATACTGGCAAAATTTTAGATAAAATCTTGAACCCTAATTAAAGTTATGAAGAAAACCCAAATGTATCAAATACTTTTTTTGTGGCACTGTATATATATATATATATATATATATATATATATATATATATATATATATATATATATATATATATATATATATATACACAGTGATCACCACTTATTAAGGCCCGGAAGCCGCTCAGGGATAAGGGTTATTGCAATTACATTACGTTAGTGTGGAGATTTATGAAGTGTTTACTTAAGGGGGCGGTTCATTAGGAATTTGTTAACATTGGACTTGAAGACATCCAAGTTGTAGTCCGGTGGGAAGCAGGCAGACGGAACAGAGGTCCACTGGCGTGCAGTTCTAAGAAAGAAGCTTTGTTCATGGAATCCGCGTTTTGATTTAGGCACAGATATAGAGTGGGGGAAATTTTTCACAGTGGATTCAGCTAGACGGGTGTTTTTCGTGAAAGATTGGCGAGGGGGGACCAGAGATTGGAGTTCAGACGAGCACCTACTATGGAAATAACGATAAAACAAGGCTAGGCTCGCAACTTCTCTTCTGTGGGAGAGAGGTTGCAGGGTAGAGAAAAGGGCATCCCTCACTAAGCCACGAAGTCTATTTTGTACTCTGTCAAGGCAGGAAAGGCTGTTATTAGCAGCTCCTGTCCAGATATGGCAACAGTAGTCCATCCCGATTATATTAACTTATATTTTACTATTAAGAAAAACGCTCTATGTTGAATAAGCTCCGTTTACTCCTGATAACTCGGACAATTTCTGCGCTTCTACGTATGGACGTTAATCTAAACTAATTTGTACAATCATACCAGCAGCATGGAGGGGAATGTAGACATTTCTCCAAATAATGGAGCGTTTAATAGGAACAATAATGCTTTCTCAATATACATGAGGTAACGGTGTACTCGTTAACAAACTCAAGGCACACATAAAGAACTAAATATATGTAATATCTGTGCTTTTATGCCGTAACATCAAAAATGTTCAAAGGAATATTGGGAAGACAATCGTTTGAAAACGTGAATAATATCTAGCGAAAGGCGTTTCTGTATCAATAAACGACGTTGATGTTGTATGAAGAGGTAAGTGGAGAATACTGCAACAGCAGAAATATAGGATTATGTAATATTACATATGTACGTAGATGGCATGAAATGAGATGTATAGATGTCATTAGATTAAAATTATATGAAAAAGAATTAAGAAATATCTTAACGAACTTTGTCTTTGTATCTGTGTGTCTGAGTTCGTTTCTTATGAACCAAAAAAAAAAATAAAATAAAAAAAAAAACTGAGCAGTTTTTATGAAATTTCATAGGACGGTACTTTATGTGTTTACCAGTGTTCTTAATTAGGTGTGTTATCGGAATGTATTTGATAAGTATTAATTAGGCACCGCCAAAACGGGGGGGGGTAAGTACTTTTTGACGGACCGTCTTTTTAAAAATCTAGCAAAAATCAGGTAATTATCCAATCAATACGAAATTTTCAGCGATTATTAAGAGAAGAACAAAATTTATAAAAGAGTACTTATTTTCATAAAGAATATTTATATATATATATTGTTTTGCTTACAACCCCCCCTTGTTTGAGGGGGGTTCCAGATATGCTTAAAATAATCATCTGAAACTGAACAAAACATATTATGTTGTTGTAAGCGACGGGATTATAGATTAAAAAAAAACTTGTTTGCATACTTTATTTTGATGTCTGAATATCAGAACTTTGATTGTGTGGAATTATCCTACTTTTGAGTTTTGAAGTGTGAAATTCGGTGAATATGTTAAGTAAAATAATTAATTTAAGTTAAGCAAAACAAAAAAAAATAATTAATTTAAGTAAAGCTAAAAAAATATTTATACGAAAAAAGCACATTTTAAAATCTTTGGTAAATAAATTAACAATTTCTTTTTAGCGAACCGAATAATGCATGACCATTATTAAACAGGGCATGCTTTGAAGAATCGATACAAATAAAAAATTCGATAAATATGTGCCCTTTGTGTATAAAATATCATTATTTTTTCGATCAAGTTTGGAAACGTTTGCCGCCTTTCGACTACGGTGGACCAAACGCGCTGAAATAATTTTTTTTATTCTGCTTTAAATTGCCCCCCTCCCCACACACATACACATTAAAAATCAAACGCATACAAATGGTCACCCATCATGTACTGGCCAGCCTCAGCGTTTATAATGCATTGAAATTTTCGTCACTGAAAAATAAGTTTTTTGGGGGCTTTTTGGTCTTCCATAGTTTGCTTTTTATCAAGTACAAATTTAAACAGTAATCAAATCGACTCGAAGTAACTGATTGCCTATATGAATAAGTGGAATTATTTGAAATGCAGGTACTTATATTATAATATTTTTGCGTATTTTCATAGAAAATCAGCCTAAATCTTAGTTAGACAAGAAATAAAAAAAATAATTCTTTCAAAAACCTTCTTTTTTAACTATTTATATACGTTTTTTGTGCAAAATAAAAAACGCCAATTGTTAACTTTTGGGGAAAATTTAACATTTACAATTTAATTAAAAATAGTAAAAAAAGTTTTACATTATTCTGCTTTCTATATGATAAAATTAAGGGTTTTATCTTTCTGGAAAAAAAGTTACTCAGAAATAATGGATTTTAATAAATGTAATTTCGTTTTAAAAAACAACAACTTGATTTTTCGGCCATTTTTGGCGGTGCCTAGTATTAATGATCGATAATAGAAACAATTCGATAAAAGTAGGAATAAGTCATTCTGATTAAATGTAACACTTTGCATCGCCTATCATCACACGTTCATTTGAGAAGTTTTATAAACACCCAAGCTAAAAAGCCCGCTATAGGAAAACAGCAATAGGTTATATAATATGACAGGTACGCATTCAGAATTAATGCTTCTGTTTAAAGCACAGTTGAATCATGATACTTGGCTTTTTGTTTTGAACACAAATTTAAGTCATTATCACTGCACAACTAGTAAGTTCAAACATCTAAAATCAACAGTAGGTTCTTTGATATGGCAGGGACGCGTTCGAAATAAAGATTTCTGTTCAGAGCACAATTGATTAATATCCGACTTTTTAATTTAAAATTTAATTGTATCCATTACATATATTAGGTAAAAAAATGCGCGCATGAAAAGTAATATGGTTAAGATTACATATAAACTCGGAATGCTGCAATAATTTAAGTTATAAATTTATTATATTTTTAACTAGAATATTTTACTTTTTTCCATGTTAACAACTAGTTCTATTACTTTATAAATTTCATCTAAACTATAATACTTTTCATGCAGACATTTTTCTATATAATCCATGATTTTTTCAAAACTTTGCATTGAAATAATATTTCTTTGTGTTAAATATCAGACGCATTGTCAACAATCCATAAAAATCTTACCAACTTCGAAAAGTGACTAAATAAAATAAATCAGATACAAGACGTAATTAAATTAATAAACGGAAAGAAGAGGCAAATAAAGACAGAAACATAATTAACGGGCGACGTCGTAAGGGAAATATTATCAGCTCTAGCACGGCTAGGAACATCACTTTCGTAACTTATCTCTAAATAACCCA
This sequence comes from Euprymna scolopes, assembly GCF_053919585.1. Taxonomy (NCBI): domain Eukaryota; kingdom Metazoa; phylum Mollusca; class Cephalopoda; order Sepiida; family Sepiolidae; genus Euprymna; species Euprymna scolopes. The sequence goes on along the minus strand of NC_136494.1, from coordinate 86,987,576 downwards.
AATTAAATGGCATACAAGCGGAATTCCCGCTATGATTTATAAAAGGGTCAACGACAAAAATGTTGCTAAGGTAACCAATAGCCTCTCAGAAGAAATTGTTTCTAAACCATGAATTTTAATAAAAAGTTGCTATAGTAACCCACAGCTAATCAGAAGAACCGTCTCTTACGTTCCTTACTTATTCTGAAGACTTTGAATACCAGTAATTTTATTATAACGTTTGTTTTAATAAACACAAAATGATTCTTTTTTATTTCAGAATATAGCTGAGAAGGTGAGTTATGAATTGTAAAGATTGTTTCAAATTTAGTTGAAAGAAGTGACCGGTGAATCTTTAAAGTAATTTTACTGCGTAAAACAAACACTTAACCATATATTCCAACACGATAGTATTTGAATGATAAAATAGATATATAAAATAATCAGTAGATACTCTACAGCACAATGCACACTACAATGTATTTTGAACTAAGTCGTTGCAAGAGCTATGTAAGCGCCCTCCCTGTACATCGCGATGCGTCCTCCACTATAGCATGCAATCGATCGTTGTGATTTAAAAATGGGCGATCTCACAGATTTCGATGATGAAATATATATGAGTTCGAAACATTCCTTGCTCATCATTCAAGTATCAGCAAGGTTTAGTACATTCAACTAGTGTGAACATAAGAATGGTCTAATGTATTAGAGAGTTCTACTTCCATTGAAGCCTGATATTTATCAATTATGGTCTTAAATGTTGTGCATAATTATCATACTTATCATAACGTTACTGGTGATGGGTTAGTTAGTGATAATATATATATATATATATATATATATATTCAGAATGTGATATATATATATTAAAATATGTGAAATATATATATATATATATATATATATATATATATAGTAATGGCCAAAATGTGGGACAGTTTATTTTTTGTCAATTTCTTCAGAATATTCGGGGGGGGGCGCAACTAAACTTACACACATTTAACATATCTCTTATGTTAATACACTGTATAAATTACACTTCTCTATAAAGGATAGAAAAAAGTTATGAACATTTGATTTTTTTTAAATTAAAGTGGCCAAAACCGTGGGACAAAGCAAGGAAAATAATTTATTGTGGACTGTGTAGTCAGTTTTTCCAATTTTCTAAGTACGAAAATGACGAATAAATCGATTATCTCACTCACTTTGTAGTCATTGCAGCCGGTTCCGCCATCATTATGACGCCTAAATTGATGCTTCCGTCAAAAAATTGATTATTAACCTTCATGGGAAAAACCATTCCATACAGAAGATAGCTGATTACTTGAAGCTGTCGAAAAGTACCGTTTGGAGAGTTATAAAGTGTTTCAAGAACACTGGGAAAATTCTACAACGGAAGAAACATGGCAGACCTCGAATAACTACTCCTAAACAAGATCGATTGATTAAGATTATTGCACTGAACGATAGGTTTCAGACAGCTGCCAGCATTTCTCGTGAACTATATGCCTATCATGACATCAAATCGTCTTGTAAAACAGTATAAAGACGTCTGAATAAATTGGTCTGTTTGCGAGATGACCAGTTAAGATGAACAAGAAACTCGGATTAAGCTTTGCTAAGGAGCATGTGTTGTGGAGAGATGATCAGTGGGGAAATGTATTTTTTTCTGATGAAAGTAAGGTTCATGTATATGGATCTGACGGGAATGAATTTATAAAAGGATTTGCTGGCGATATATTTAATAAGACATGCACGAAGAAAACGGTTGAGTTTGGTGGTTGTGTTTGGGATTATTTCTTGGGAAGGAACGACTGCTCTGGTCCGTCTAAACACCATAGTTAATAGAAAAAATATACAAGAACCTATTGATAGATCATGTCATCCCAATACTTCGAAATTCTGAGTGTGAAAAACCTATTTTCATGCAGGATAACGCCCCCTACCACAAGGCTAAGCATGTAATGAAATTTTTGAACGAGTAAAATGTGGATGATTTGGATTGGCCTCCTCAAAGTCCAGACCTAAACCTCATTGAAAACCTATGGCCTACTTTGGGGAATCGTGTGAGTGCAGGAAACCCTATTAATACTTAAGATTTGTGGCTAAAACTTAAAGAAGGATGGGCGAAAATTTCTCGTGATCTCATTCAATATGGCAGTAGAAGGTGCGCTGCAGTTATAGAAAAAAGTCTTGTCTACTTGATATTAAATATATGTCCACCACTTTTGGTATTTCTATGTTTCAATGTTATTATTTTAGATTTATTATCTTTGCCCCTCGGTTTTAGCCACTTTAATTTCAGAAGCAAAAAAAGAGATGCTCATAATTGTTTTCTATCCATTATAATGAAGTGTAATACATAAAGTGTATCAACATAAGAGACATGTTAAATGTGTGTAAGTGTAGTTGACCCAAAACTGTCAACCGGCAGTATTCGTGAATCCCTGAACTGATGATTCCTGTAAGTATTAAATACTTGTGTATGTAGGCATTTAACATTATATATGTATATATATATATATATATATGTATATATATATTTATTTATATATTTATTTATATATATATATATATATATATATATATATATGCGTGTGTGTATGTGTGTTAGTGATGCGACAATTCCAAAAATATTTCACGATTCCGACAGGCTTACCGATTCTGTTCTAAATTGCCAGTTCTAATACAATTACCGACTCCAATTCTGATTCTTTTAAAATTTCTAAACATTTAATAAGGGATTTGTTGCTTTTAAAAATGTTGTCTGTATATATTTTGCCGAACGTAAAATGTACTTTATTTTAGAATTTCGAGTAAGAAACGTGTTTCGTACATAAAATTAACGTAAAATAAGAATAATTTCCGTCCCATTTTAATTTTTTAAATTTTTTCTAATCTCTCTAAAATCGAAAATTAAACAAAATAGCTGCACGAAATTACAGTGCTGTTCGATTGAAAACATAAATTATGTGTTTCTACCACCGTTTGTTCATATTAAGTTTTGAGCGGTTCTTCTGTAGTAGTTATTGGTCAGACATTTTTTTTTAAATTCTAGCTCGCCGAAGAGACACTGAGTTTGTTTAGAACTAAAAACACGCTTTAAATTAACTTTAACCACAAATAAATATATCCAGGTCGGTAGAAGTGTCTTTCATTTGTAACATTTATTTGTTATATATTTGTTTTTCATTTCCTTTTTGTTGTTGTTGTTGTTGTTGTTGTCCTTCTAATTAGTATAGCAATACCCCAATCTCATCATGTTTTATGATGTGCTTTTATATGCTTAAATGTCGATATAATTAACTTTTTTCATGAACAGCACATAACCTGCATTACACCGCGTTCATCACGCACCAGCTTACTACAGGAATGGTCTAATTGCTGTAAATCTGGGGATTGAGGATAAAAACTTCTACCATCCTAAGAGCTGTAATTCTTTTAATCCTCATGTATAACTTCAAAACAACAACCATATATCTTAGGGATGCTAAGAAGATGACACATTTTTAGATCACCTGCATATGTAAATCAATAAACATCAAGTGGTATGACGAAGCATACGTTACGTTTTTGTCAGTTAAAAATTGCTATAAATACGCACCATGCTCTTGCCCGGTGAAATTAGTTGAGTGGCTATTACGTATGACAGATTTAACACTCCTAATATATATATATATATATATCTTTAATCAGATAGCAAAATTTTAAATTAATGAGAAAAAAGTGAACCATAATCGAATGTTAAAAATAATACATAAGACGATAAAAGAAAAAAAACACTTGTCTATCCCCGAGCCGCTTGCCATCAGTTTCAGCCCCCCCCCTACTTTGTGTAAGCAGAGAAACCTTCGCTGGCAGTTGGAACTATTTTGCGGGACACATTCCATCTAAGGTTCTTTTTTTATTATTACAACAATTCTACAAAAGAAAATTCTATTCCTCTTTTCAGACGATTATACTTGATAAAGTCCGTCTGTACGAAAAGCGCTTTGAGTTTCGTTCTTTTTGCATTTCGTGATTTTTTTTCTTTTTTTTTTCTTAATCAACTTATTTATTTTATAACATTCTGAACTGTGGTCACTTTCTTTTGGGTTGTATTACACTCCGTGATTTTTCAAAATCGACTCATGTATTGTTTTTTAACATTCGAATATGGTTCACTGCTTTCTCATATATATATATATATACATATATATATACATATATATATGTATATACTATACATATAAATGTATACAGTATTAGTATATCTAAATTTCCTACACCGATGATTGCATAAAGATGAAACATTTGTGTTTGTAGTAATGTTAATAATAGTTAATAGTTGTTTTTATATACAAATATTATAGTTATACAGTCCCATTAATGAGTTAAATTTGAGCCTTACAACGAGAAGTTTAAAGTAAGTGATTTTCTTTAGCGAAAACGCATCCTCTCCAGATAGTGTCGTTCACTAATATGTCTTAGTGCTATAACAACGCATACATAACATTCATTAGTATATAATTTGCTTGGATTTATCTGTTAGATACCGATAACCTTGAGGAAAGATATTAGCCTTAAAAGTCAAATTGTGACATTGCTTTGGCTCGATAATCCCGACTAGCGGTAAAAATCAACTCTTACAATGATGATTACATAAGAATAAAAAACTAGGATACGCAAGCATTACATTCTTTATATTGTTTTTTACATAGGCATCACAACTTATCAAGGTCCAGGTGCCACTCAAAGATAAGGGTTAAAGAATTACAGTAGTCAATTGGACAATATAGTAATTGTCAGTAAATTCAGTAAATTTAAAGGGAACTGCTTATTAAGAACTTAGTTACATTGGACTTGAAGACCCCCATATTGTAGTCAGCTGAAAAGCAGAGAAAACGGAAGACAGTTCCTCAGGCGGGCAGTTCTAGGAAAGAAGCTTTGTTCATGGAATCTACGCTTAGTTTAGTTATGTTTACTTTATATTTTAGTCACACACACACACACACATATATATATATATATATATATATATATATAGAGAGAGAGAGAGAGAGAGAGAGAGATGCCTGGATACGCACATGCAGTATAAGTGTTTGTCACATATACTTCTATACACACACAGACACACACAGAGACACACATGTATATATATATATATATATATATATATATATATATATATATATATATATATATTTTACAAAGGCATCACCACATTATCAAGGCCCAGAGGCCACTCAAGGATAAGGGTTAAAGAGTGTACAGTAGAAATTGGTCAATATAGTAATCATTAGTAATGAAAATTTGGTAAATTTAATAACTTATATGGAACGGCTCATCAAGAACTTATTTACTTTAGACTTGAACACAACCATATTGTAGTCAGCCGGAAAGCAGGAAAACGGAAGACAATTCCACAGGCGTGCAGTTCTAAGAAAGAAGCTTATATAATTATTGTGTGTATTGATATTTGTATTAGACACTTTTTCTTTTATTTATCTAAAATAAAAACAACTTCCTTATATATGGGTCGTAGAAATTGCATTTATCCGCAAAAGATCTAGATGATTTGCATATTCTTTTAAAGATGCATTTTAATCAATGCCTTATTAGTTTTTTTTTTCGGTTTTCTCATTGTGAATCATTATTAGACAGCTGTTACGTGTCATTATATTAATGCAGATATTCTACATGGCTTATACTTGCGTAATATTTGCGTAAAACATTCAGAGTAAACTTAGAACTGTTTCCATATATAATTGTATATACGTATATATTTTTGTTTTAAACAAATTGTCTGCTAAACTCCTCTCAGATTTTTTGATCTGCAGACGTGAAACCTCATATATAAGGTATATGTAAAACTATGTAAAAACTTTATATTCATATATAATTATAATAATATAGAATTATATATGATAATTCATTATTGATGAAAACGGTAAGATTTGAATTCGTACATCAGTAGTAAAACTTTATATTTATATGCCAACAAATTCCTCTATGTAAAACTTTTCATTTGGGTTTTACCCTGGAAAAATGTGTGAAAATAAAATAAAAATGTAATTTGCCAGGTGATGGTCGAACGCTGGAATTACGAATGTGCATACATAACGTAGTATCTATTAGTTTATGTTTTAATTTTTCGCTTTGCAGAGAACATGTCTTGATAGATCAGTTATTAACGGAAAATGCAAAACTAAACGTTTTAGTTATGGTTCTAGGTGGTGGCGCATGAGACATTTAAAATACAAACTTTTTAAATAATTACTATATATTGGGTCCATTATTATATAAAACTAGATACGAAATCTGCATCATCCAAATATCCTATGTAAGCGTATTTTATGACCGCGCTTCTAGTGTATATATATATATATATATATATATATATATATATATATATATATATATATATATATATAGATAGATAGATAGATAGATAGATATATATATAGATAGCTAGATATATAGATAGATAGATATATAGATAGATAGATAGATATATATATAGATAGATAGATAGATATATAGATATATATATATATATATATATATATAGATATATAGATATAGAGATATATATATAGATAGATATATATATATATATATATATATATATATACATATATATATGCACAAATATATACGTATTCGTTACGTACGCATGTTTGTTTACGTGTATATGAACGAATGTATGAAATATGTGATTATTTAAGATTATCAGAGATGCTAGCGTATATTTGAAATATCGCTACGCCAAACCTCATCGCTTTCTCCTAAGTCCGCGACCGTATCATAGATAAAAACACTTTTGAAAAGCAACCAAAATAATCTTCAATCTGTTCGACTAATTTATCCCGTCCCCTTCCAGTACCTGAGATACCCAATCAACGTCCATAATTTGCATAATCGGACCGACTGGGCCGAAGTAGATCGCAGACGGCCGGTGCGCAATGAGTGCGAGTCATAACAAAATGAATAAATTGCTCTCTAATGGTGATTTAATGACTCCGAACTTGCAATCAAATCGCTCTTTCTCTCTGCCCATTTACTCTTTACTGTATCTCTCGAACAAAGAAACTTCTTTGCCAATAGAAAAATGATTAATACTGTCCATTCGTGCTTATATGGGGTAATTTTTAAACCAGCCACCGCTACATCTTCATCGACCGACATCATTAAAATAATTTCGTTCTATATACGGTAAGTAGCTGATACAAAGTCTTAACTCTTGTCCTGGGATTTTACCAGAATGAGTCTTAAGGTCATAAACCTAATGCATTTTTATAGATATATAACAATAAATGTTGATAGTCACACTCGTTCATTAGATAGGGCTGACAACTATTCATATATAAAATAACATGTAACTAGTGTACATAATCTTTATTACTTACGTCAAAGCTCATCACTTCATGCTTTTCCTGATATTTGAATTAGGGTAAAGTTATCGTTAATCGCCTAGTACACCTAACTCTGGCGAACGCATAAGGGGATTCTCTAGCTATTGTGCTGGCATTTTGGAACCGCACTCGATCTTGTATCTTACGTCCTAAGAAGATATGCATAGAACCTGTTGCAGTAGACATATCAAATATGTTGCTGTATTTCTTAGTAAAATGTTAGGTAAGTCTAACCCTCGAGAAAAGTATCGTGAAAGTGGTGCAATCCTCAACCTATATAAGAATTAAATGCGTGCTAAGATTGGATGTAACTGTCGCTTTCCGAAATGCGTCTCTATGCTCAGCGTTCCTTGCGTTGACATAGTACGATGTCGACTCCCTTATCTAGTACCTGAGAAGATGTTTCGTTCGCACCGGCCACCCTACCCCGCACAAAACTTTACTCGTTTTTTTTTCTACTATATAGTTATTTCCACTGAAATTCCTCGACTGAGTTTTGATCTCCTTCTTTGTAATACATTCACAGCAACACCTCGTCTTTGTACAACATCTGGAAAAAGTTAAGGGTGGCTCTATAATTTATAATGCAAGCTGGCAACCTGGATTTTCTCAGTTCAAACCAAGTTCGTTCTACAGAAACACTTTTGCATAGGGACTTTGCCAACTTTCACGCCATCCATCTCTCCAGTAGGTATCCGATATCTTTCCAGTAACACTTCCTAATAGAAATATATTGGGAAATGAATGCCAACACATTTGTTCATCATTAATGATATTAAACAAACAAAACCTGACCCCATCTGCAACAATCTCTCCTATCTTTATTGTACTTATAATCAAACAGAAGAGTGAGCAACGGTATAGCTTCCTTGCAAACTACAACGTTCGCAAATAAAAATTCATCAAATGTTTGTCATAATCTGCACACATGTGTAACTTAATACGTTCATTACATTTATCGTTGTAACGTTACCCTAAGGGGCCCAAGGCAATGTAGATAGTCAATATCTAAGTGCCTAAGATCATGTTATGTTTAATCAATTTTCCCTATTTATTGCTTAAATTAAATTTTCTAAAACCTATTTTAATACACCCTTGTCCTTTATAAGAGTCTTAGTTTTCTGTTTTATTCTTATATATTTAAGATATAAATAGAATTATCATTTGCTTACAAAGTTGCAATTGGAACTTACAGAGATATTAGTTTTTCCGTAACATTTCGGTTTGCAAAACTTTTCTTTTCGTAACTCACGTTGAATTTGATCTTCCTTATGCTTAAAGTTGTATTTTACTAAAATCTATCACACAAAAGTTTTAAATAAAAGTTTCGTCGACCTAATAGTATTTACGAACGAGTAAAGATGAGTCCTAGATATATATATATATTAGATTATCCATCCAGCTATTGTGATGCGTAAATTTTAAATCCTATTTATTTTATTAACTAGACTTATAGAATTAAAAACTTTCTAAATTGTTTCCAGACATTTCTTTTAATAATTTTATTCTGACGAGACCTAATTTCAGTAATAACTATCAATTAAGAATATGATTTGGATAGATTACTGATAGATAGCATACCGATGATTATATAAATATGGAATAAGTAAAACTCGCATTAACATATAAACCGAAGGACAATCGAGTAAATTGGTTACATCCGCACGTGACAATCATGGTTCTTTGTATTTTTATATCGACAAATATAGCACACAGGTCTGAAAAAGGATAAAAGGTAACTGTTACGATTAAAACAATCTGAAATACGTGTAAATAAAGTCATACATGTTCATAAAGTCAGTAACAAGGAACAACCAATCATACACAAGAAATAGAATACTATCGGAAAGAGTAAAATGCGATTTCTTAGAGGAAATGCAAGTCTACCATGAACTAAAGAAGTTCGTCAGGAGTGCGCTTTATCATACGACGGTTGTTCCAAAAGTAAAAACTTGTATTTTTCAACTCAAAAAGTTGAGTAACTATATATATATATATATATATATATATATATATATATATATATATATATATATATATATATGGTATCCTAAAAAACGAGCGAACTTTCTGTGCTCCGGAATTTATTTTCTGACATCGTCAATATCTGCAACAGAAAGATGAAACATCCAGTTCATGAATGAATATGTTGATCACGACTATTCGGTAATCTCTACTTAATATAATTTATTACGGTCGCTTGTGTCATTATTATTTATCGCAAAATCTCACTGAAATTTTATGCATGGAATATTTTTAAATTTACATGTGATATCTACTATTTAAATGTTACTAAGTAATAAGTATGTTTAATGAACGGAAAAACTTAACGTGAAAGAATTACGGTTTTTCTTAAATAATAGAAGGCCTAATATTTATCTAAATTGATTTAACGCATTTCTTTGCTGTTACTACATTTTCATTATGGTGAGTTCTTAAATGACAAAGTAATTTTACTCTCGCTGGTGTGTCTAACATTTGTTTGGGATATCATTGTAAAGTGTCAATATAATAATGTATTCGTTTTTTTCTAAATCTCTTCATGATTACGATGTGATATTTATTGGTTGGGACATTGGCTATGATTGATCACTGTAAAATCATATTCTGAGTGGTTGAATGTATCGAACGAAGAATTATAAAATAAGTTTACCAAATTCCATGTTATGAAACTCATGATGAGAAAAAAGTCAATTATGTGAATGGGTAAGGAATTAGGTGGGTAACTGTTGTACGTGGAGATGTATGTCTGTTCGATCGAAAACCGCCAATAAATTTGTTCTCAATCATTTAGATGTAATAATCGATCGTTTTCTACCATTAGCGGATAATGGAGAATTGACTGAAAGCTGTCGAAATAAACCAATTTCTAATGATACTATCGATTGGCTAAACTTTACAAAAATATTAGCGAAATCAGAAATGTTTATTGAAATCAAAAATAGTTTTCGTGTGAGTGTCTATTGTAAATCCACTATATCTTTCTAGTGTTACGTGGTTATATTAGTTTTCGTTAAAGAAACATGCTTTATTTTTTATATGTATGATCAATTGTATTAAAATATATTGAAATGATGTTCCTACTTCTCTGACCGTTATATAATCCCACTGCATATCAACATTTTCCGAGTGTTTAGATGCTGAATGCAGTAAATTACGTTAAATAATATTATACGAACAGCTACATATTAAAATATTTATTCATGATCTAAACGTATGCTGCGTGCGTGGCTTTTTTTGTAGATTATTTATTCTACGCAAAACTGCAAAATCATATCTTTCATTTAAGTCGCTTAATTCTAAGAAATCTTCTAGAATCAAAACCATGCAATGTATTGGATCGAGATAAACACCGAGATATAGCAAATATTTTTTAAGATTCGTAACCACTCCAGTTGATGTACTGTAGTGTCATCCCAAGTATATATAACTCTATAAATGACATTACTAATAAATAGGAAACAATGATAGGCAGAGGCAATAGGTTCAAATTGTTCCATAAAATAGTCGAATAGTGTGGGGATTAAGACATTTTGTAATAAAGTACGTTATTGGGATTCACACCACACACACAATGAGACGCAGCACAAAAGAAACTTAGCAATCTCTTCTAATTACATTCAAATACAACTAAATTAGAAATCTGTCATGTTTTATTATATTAAATATTCCAGATCATTTTTGTAAAAGCTTAGTTCAGCGTAAGCGGGTATGCTTATTTAAATTCGTAATATTTAGGTGGTCCAGACTACAATTCTTATCTTGAATATTCGGGTCTATCTTATCGAATCATTCTATACAACTAGGAAATCTTTCTCCCGAACACTGAAATATACGTATTTCGAACAAAATCATTTATTCATTTTACATGTGGAGCATACTCTCCGTCTGTCAGCCATTAATTGAATTGAAGCGATGTTTAATTTTAGAAGGGTTTCCGAAAGGAAGCCAATCCGTATAAGTCTTGAGACGAAGAATAGAATTTCTGGTGAAAAGCTAATTTGGCTAAGTATTTAACTTTAGATAAATAGCAAAATTAAGAGCAAAATGCAACGAAAAATTATGCATGGAAATTCTAAAATATCCAGTATTTGTTAATGGGTGATTCCGGTTTCTGATTGGTTTTCAAATTAAACCTAAAATTATATATATATATATATATATATATATATATATATATATATATATATATATATATATATATGGGTGGGTGGGTGCTAAATATTTATAATTTATTTTAAATATATTTAATATGCAAGGGAGTCATGTCCACTAAGGATTTATTGACACAATCCTAAAATATTTCCATGAGCGCAAGATCTGCTGTAAATATATGCAACAGTTATATGATTCTTTCTATTGAATTATGACAGACCAACGGACAATACTATGCATGGATACCCGACGTGGACATGAAATTCGGTTTGGGCCGACCTGTTATGCTAAAAAAAACAACCCCAAGAAAAGAAGTAAGTGTCAGTTTCTAGATAGTTCAGCAGCCCGGGCGTTGGGCCTTTTCCGAAAACAATGAATGAATAAAACATTTATTCTTTAAACCAAAATACCAGCGAGTGCCCATGAAAAGCAAATACATACATTCATGCATATATATATATATATATATATATATATATATATATATATATATATATATATATATATATATATATATATATACAGTGGCGAATATAGGGTATGGCAGGCATGGCCCGTGCCATGGGCGCCACTCTGACATGGGCGCAAAAATTGCTTGACAAAAATTAAAATTTGAACATATGCGTAATTACTGGAGCGAGTTTTTCTGCATAATTCCGATATATTCAAACCGGAATAAACGGAAGGCCACTACCCTTTTTTATGCATTCCATGTCAAATAATCCAGGGCTTGACACCCATACCCTCAGATTTGGCTGTAATTTGCAGTGCAGGTAGACAATATAGAAACTAAGAACTCCTGAAAATTTTAGCATCTAATTCCAAGCGTTTTCCGATTTAGAGCATTTTTTGTTTTCGTTTTTGCTGCATAATGTGGCGCCCGGGATGAATTTTGTGATGCCATTTCTTTGAATATTTTTTGATTGAAAGATCGTGTGGCTCTGCAAATTTGCACAGGTAATTATTTTGAACCTAGGAATCAAAAAATGGCATCAAATTTGCTAAAAAGTGAATCCTTATAGAGATATTAAGGATTTTGGGATTTTTTTACCCACATGCACCTAAATCCAATAAAAAAGGGTGTGGCTGATATGTTAATGCATTTTGTTTTCATATATTTTTTCTAGACACAATAAATCACCTCTGGACCAAAAATGGAAAAAAGTTCTTGTTCCGTTAACTCACAGTTTCTGTTGAAAGTCGGGTGTATTTTCGATGATAATGAAAAATATTCCCTCCCCTATTAGATGAAATAATTAATTTAGACATTTGCTAAACTGACATCACACATTAATTTTGGAATAAATTTGCAAGTAAGCCAGATACTAAAAAGTTCTGATAACAATTTCAACAATTTAATAGGCCTATAGTCTTCAAAATTAATTGATAAGGGTTGGAAACACCAAGTTATGATAAAAGTATGCTATTTTTTTTAAAATAAGAAACTAGTAATAGGATGGTAAAAATCTTAAACTTTTAGTACTATCGCAATCCAACAATTTTTATTAGAAAACTTCTTCAGAAACTTTTTAACCCTCAAAATACCATGGCATTTGTATCCAACTTTTAAAACTTTCGTCTATATCTTCCTGAAAATGCGATTTTTTGCTCCGATCTTCCAGCTTCCTGAATATTTCTAACCTATCATATAGTGTCAAAAAATCATAAATTTACAAAATAATTTTTTTCAGGGATGTCCTTGAGAGTAACCCCTATAAAATTCTTAAGAAATTCCAAAATAATAAAAGTGACCTAAAATGATCTAAATTATTAGCCTAATTTCCAATTTCAAAAACGATTCTGAAAAAAAAATGTTAAACTTTTCCACAGCTGGTACTAAAAGATAAAATGAGGAATATTTATTTGTAAGCTACCAGTACAAATAAAACCTAATAACAAATATATGATGTGGATTTATTTTAGCTGTGTAGGAAAAAACAACCATAAAACATGACCTTTTGATTTCTATCCAGTCCTTCAGCATTGATAAATCTAACAAGAAGGTGCTAAAAGGTCTTAACTTTGGTTTTTAAGCTGCTGGCTATTTATTGGTTGAGGCTGCTCTCTGTTTACTGGTTTGTAAAACCAAGTTCTAAATATATAACAGGGGGATGGGTGAAGATAAAAAGCAATAAAAAATTAATTTTACTGAAACCGTTTTGCCAGTTGAGTTTGTCTTTGAACTGACAAGACCCACAAATACAGACTAGAAGATTGATATTTTGTCAGTCACCATAAAAATGTAAGTTATATATTAATGTAAATGTAGAATTTAAGTAGATATTTTTACTATATAAAACTACTATTTATCTTCTTCTTCTTCTTCTTCTTATTATTATTATTATTATTATATTATTATCATCATCATCATCATCATCATCAATTATTTTAAAATAAGTTTTCAGTAAAATTCTCTCTCATAAACAAAAGTAGTATTCTACATTTTATTTTAAAAGATTACACATGAACACACTGAAAAACTTGACAAAGAAATATATCAATTCGTTTAGAATTTATTCACATGTAAATTTAATTTTAAATATTTCTTAGTTATTTAAGTATTTTCGGATAGTTAATAAAATAAATTTGGTATGTATGCAGAATATAAGACGTGCTGAAATAATGTTATTTAGAAATTAATTTTTTTTTAAATGAGGAGGAGATGACATTTTATAACTTTTCTTCTTCCACCTAACAATTAAATAAACAAAAATGTTGTAAATTAAACTTGATCTTATCAAAAAATATCATGGTCCGCATTCTGCATGAGCAACAATAAATTTGTTATCGGAAATAAATTCTGGGCATTTTTTTAGAATTATTCATTTATTTTGCAACCTGTGGCTTTAAGATCCCACTGGAATAAAAATCAAGCTACATTGCATCCATTCATCTGCTACTATAGAAATATAAGTGACCGTGAGCATATTAATTTGTAATAATATCTGGGAAAAATTGTTAATTGCTTTAAAAGTAAGAATGGTCATGGTGTGGGAAATCAATTTTATGTTAAATTTAAATGCAAAACTCATCTCTCAATCTGCATGCGAAAAAAAATATTGTTTTGGTTACGAAGGTCAGGTTATTATAATTTTTTACTTTTTTTATTTTGATGGTGATTAAAGCCTAAAGTTATTCTCCAAAAGAAAACATGTATTTTTACCAAAAAAAAAGTTATAATGAAAATGTTTACGAAAATTCTAAAACTTTGAAATTTAGCTATATTTTTGATTTTTCGTATCTTTCTTCATAACTTTTTTTTCACGTGTGAAAATACATTTTTTTTTTCTTTTGAAGATTATTTTAGACTTTAATCTTTCGAACACAATCAAAAACTACTCGGAGGCTTATAATGATAAGCCGGCTGTCATAACTGCACCCCATCAGTTTTTAGCGGCTAGGACGCATTTTGTCAACTTTGCCGTTTGTTTTGTCTTTCCGCGAAAGATAAGCGAACACAATAAAAATGCCAGAATTATATTCACTAAATTAACTATTTAAAACCCTGTTACATCCACATCGCATATACTTTTTATCTTTTGTTAATTTTATTAAATTTCATTATTCGTATTACCATCAGGATTTAAGGTTAGGAGGAAAGGGACGTGGTTTTACTGATTTTATGAAGTTTTATCAGTAACATTAACACGGCCAAGATTAAACAGACTTGGTAATATGTTCTTTTTCACATCTTTTGCCTTGTTATAGAGGACAAATAAATTAATTATTACATCTAATAGGGGAGGGAATATTTTTCATTTTCATCGAAAATAGACCCGACTTTCAACAGAAACTGTGAGTGAACGGAACAAAAACTTTTTACCATTTTTAGTCCAGAGGTAATTTATTGTGTCCAGAAAAAATATATGAAAAAAAAATGCATTGCCATATCAGCCACACCCTTTTTTATTGGATTTAGGTGCATGTGGGTAAAAAATCCCAAAACCCTTAATATCTCTATAAGAATTCACTTTTTTAGCTAATCTGATGCCATTTTTGGATTCCTAGGTTCAAAATACTTACCTGTGCAAATTTTCAGAGCCACACGATCTTTCAATCAGAAAATATTCAAAGAAATGGCATCACAAAATTCATCCCGGGCGCCACATTATGCAGCAAAAACGAAAACAAAAAATGCTCTAAATCGGAAACCGATTGGAATTAGATGCTCAAATTTTCAGGAGTTCTTAGTTTCTATATTGTCTACCTTCACTGCATTAAAAAAGTTAAGTATTATGGTCTTCTATTCGACTCAACCCCGGACCAGGCACATCGTGAGCAGATTTCAGAAGTTGTAGGGTTTGTGGATATTGATTTTGAAAGGAAAACAGTTTGTGTTAGAGAGTCCTTTCTGGAGTTTCTCCATATACGTCAGAAGGATGCTGCAAGCTTCGTTGAAGTTATCATGCAACAACTGGAGAAAGACCAGATGAAGATAGAAGATTGTCGGTCACAATGTTATGACAATGCTGCTGTGATGGCGGGGCACAGAAAAAAACAAGCTGGCAGTGTTTGTAAATTGTGATAACCATTCACTTAACCTTGTAGGTGTTCAGGCAGCTAGGCAAGACACAGAAATGGTCTCGTTCTTTGGAGTTATTGACTCATTGTATAGCTTCTTTTCCCGTTCCACACAGCGGTGGGAGAAATTAAACGATGCTGTCCCACTGGTTTTAAAGGCTGAAGCAGAAAGCCGTTGGAGTTCTAGAACAGAAGCAGTGAAGCCTGTACAAATGTATCTTGACAAAATCGCTGATGTACTAGACAGCATGATAGAAGATGTCAGCCAAACAATTTATACCCAGAGTGACGCTAAACAACTAGTTAATCGCATACTAACATACGAGTTTCTAACATTGTTGGGGTTTTGGCACAAAATACTTACGCCAATAGAGTGCAAAAACGATTGCAAGACAAGACAATGAATTTTCACAATGCTGTCCTAGACATAAAAGGCCTAAGAGATCATTTCAATGATGCAAGAGAAAATTTAGTTGATGAATGCTTGGAAGATGGCAAGAACCTTTGTGAAAAATGGGACGTTGAAATAAAATAAAGGACAAGGGGAAAAACAAGAATGGCTGGTGAAAATGCACGAGATGTCGGGTTATCAAGAACAGATGAAATGAAACGAGTCATGAAGGGAGCTCTAGACCGCCTGCACAAATAGATGGATGATCGATTCTCCCGGTTATTTGACATCGATTCCAAATTTGGTTTTCTGTTGGATGTCCAAAGCCTTTGTTACGGTCCTGACTCATCTGACTGTGAACAATTAGAGTCTATGTGTGAAAATTTAGGAGCTGTGTACAGTTCAGACATAGATGGCAAGCAATTATATGACGAGATTATTGATTGCAAAATGTTGATATCAAGCCGTGCCAACTTAAAGTTATCGCGTCCTGAAGACCTTCTGACATTCATAGTTGAATATAGTGATGAGAGCGTATTTCCCAATCTTTGAATTGCTTTGCAAATAATTTTGACAATGGCAGTATCTATTGCAAGCTGCGAGCGAAGTTTCAGTAAACTGAAACTTATTCTTTCATGTCTCCGAGCCTCAATGAGTCAGGACAGATTGTGTGATCTAGTTTTGATGAGTATAGAAAGGGAAGAATTAGAGAAAACTAACTTTGATAAAATCATAGACGAATTTGCTTCCATAAAGGCACGAAAAGTGTTATTTTAGACTTTTATTATTGAAACGAAAAAGGCCGGATTTATTGAGATTTATTGTGGTATGTTTTTTATCCTTCAATTTCTTCATAATAAAAATAAATGAATTATGTTGTAGTCCTTTCTTTTGGGATAATTTAGAATTTTATTTCTTAAAGCAAGAATAACCATATAATTACTTTATTAAAACATTCATTTCATGGTTTATCTTTCGTTAAAATTGTGCCTGTATTATAATATTATATAGGTTAGGTATATCTAAGGTATAAATTATTAAGAATGGGCGCACATTCAAACTTTGCCATGGGCGCCATTTTACATAGGTACGCCACTGTATATATATATATACATATATATATATATATATATATATATATATATATATATATATATATATATATATATATACGCAGTAGGCAGGGTGTTTCGCTTTCGACTTTGTCCTATCATTAAGTTTTTAGCGAACATCCGAACACACAAACACACGCTCAAACACAAAAAAAGCACACAAACAAACCGTCGTTTCAGATTTATAAATAGATATTTCAACCAGGGACACCATCACAATGTGTAATTCAGATTACACTATTAAAATTGCAACACTTGAAAACAAGATTGGATAAATTAATTAATATATTCAAAACATTCAATTATATCAAGTTTAAGATTTACTCACTTTGCTATAGAAAAGTGTAAAAATTATTGAATAAGTACTTTCAAAATAATAATATTTCTGACCGAAAATTATTGTAAATAATTTGTTATGCACTGAGAATTTATTAGCTATGATCATTTCTCGAATTACATTAGGCACACTATTACATTTCATTTTTATAGAATAATATACGTTTTTCTAGATTCCAAAAGATCCAATGGCAATCTATTCATAAATATACGAGATGAATTCATAAATAACATCGGACAATTTGAAGGAAACTGTGATGAATTATTTAGCAGTGCATGCCTTTATATAGTCATGCAGTCTGTAGAGTCATACTTCCTTTACAATTTTCCTTCGATTCTAAAATAGGAAGCGATTCCACGAATGAAAATGAAAATATGCATATTTATGCTATAATTGGTTCTTATTTAAAATGTTAAGGTTTTATAATTACATTAATTTCCCAGTCATGATTTGTCATGAACTTTTATAATTATTCTCATTTACTTTTTCAGTTTATAATGCAAGCTAGAAACATCATCAACAATCTCACCAAGGGGCCTACAGTTTTATTTGCTCTACGTGTTAAGGTCACAATAGCAAATTTTTATCGAAAATGTTAATATCTATTATATTATACTAGCGAGGGTTATCCGGCGTTGCCCGGGTGTTTGTAGGGGTGTGTGGTGTTAAATAAAAAAGAAGCCTGGGGGAAGGATCGAAGCCGAAACCCTGAGGCGCAGTTTTAAAATAAAATCGGCCAGCCAGAAGTGAAAGATGTTTGAAAGTCGTCGAGCTTACGACGACGACGATTACGATGTAAGCATTGTTATAAGCGAAGTAAGAAACGAAAAAAACCTTTTAATTAAGGGGGGGGTAAACACACACAAAACAAAATAACGTGAAAAATTGCTTAAATAATACATGGTTCAATATTTAAATTTTAAAAATCGAAAAAAAAAAACATCTCACGCCACGATTCGAACCCAAAACGTTTAGATAATGAACAAAAACCTCAACTACCTGCGCTAAAGCGGCGTATATAAAGTTTGTTCGGTTTATCAACTATTTAAAGTAAATCAGGTCACGACGTCATGACGTCATCTGACGCATGCGTTGTTGACCCTCCCCCCGGTCGAATCTGTCTAGACATCTTTCTCACTCTCTATCTCACTATCACTCTCACTCTCACTCTCACTCTCTCTATCTCACTTCGTCTGCCTTACTCTAAAGACTGTAAAATGGCGTCTGGCTGTTTTTATTTAAAAAAATCTTCGATTGTTAATATTTTTTGTAAGCGTATTTTTTTTTACTTCACTTTTTGTTTTTACTTTATTTTTCTTTTATCTATCGTATCTACCTATATTGAATGTGGTAATAACTTTGGTAACGTTGCCATAGCGTAGAAGTTCATAGTTTAGCTGTAATTAATTTTTTTACCGATAACAACATTTATAAATTATAAATGCCGACCGGCATTAGATGTTGCTGACGTCAAGATCACGTGACATGACTCAGCGGGTTTTAAATACAAGTTTACCCAAAATAAACGGCCGCGTGTATACTTTATGTAGAAGAGTTGGCGGCCGTATTTTTTGGCGCAGTCATAAATTGATTTAAAAATATGTAATGTTTAACATTAAAATGCCACTTTTTTGCTCCCCCCTGCAGAAAATCGATCAGTTGACGCACTTCTGATGGTCACTTTCGACCAATTTCTCGATATTTGTCGTCTGGAAGGTGCGATTTTCATATGAGACCAAGTTTGTGAATGTTTGTTGTGTCTGTCGAAAGTTTATAGCAGACACACAAACATACAAACATACATACATTTTCACTTTTATATATATAGATTGTTATATTTATCCACAGTATATCATGTCTTTCTCTTTGAAAGGTAACTGCTTTGAAATCACACATTTTTCTTAGTTATACTTAATCGTTAATTAGTTAATGATACGTATTGTCTTTTTTTAGTGTTTAATGCAAGTCAGAAGCATTATCAACAACTCCATCAACACCCCACCTACATTACTATCAGCTCAACGTTTAAAGGCCACAATAGAAAATTGTTATGGTAACTTTAGTTTGTATAATATTAGTCTACAAGGTATATTTTGTGTATTTAAAAAAAAAAATAATGCTTTAAAATGACAAGGGTTTATTAGTTATTTTTGTCATTTTTTTTATGATGCTTATTTACTTTTTTAGTTTGGAATGCAAGTCAGCAACATTATCAACACCACAATAGATAGTCGCACTAAATTTTCACCAGCTCAATGGTTTACGGCCAATTCCAAACTGTTATGGTATTCTAAGTCCTATTATATTAGTAATCATTATCTCATTTTTGCAGAAATTTTAATTACTGTAATTAAAATACTATTTTTATTTATCTGAGTTTTTACTTTCTAGAATAATTACGTTTTACACAAAATTCATAATTTTGTTTCATTTCATTTTTTTATTTGAAGCCGTAGCATCATATTTGTATATTTAAAGTTTTAGGCTGTGTAGAAAAATAATTTATCTGCGATGTGTTATGGCATGAGTATCAGATTTCTTTATATTTTTCTGCTCAATCATATTATTTTTTCTATCAATGTAAAATTGAATAACAGTTAGTAAGACACTCTCCATATCTTTCAAACATAGTACAAGATTATTTACATTCACATTGTACAAGTTCATTCACATTTAAGCAGCATTCTCACATAGGCTACATATTTTCTTTCTTATCTTTTACACAAAAATTACATTTTTAGGTTTCTTTTCTTGCTTACTGCTGCATTTGAATTTACATTGTTTATAAACTGTTATTACAACGATTTTATTCATTTCCTAATTAAAGGATTTTTTCTTAACATTTATGTTTTGTTACTTATTCAGTATTTATTTTATTAATAAAAAAAGTCTTGTGTAAACAGAAATACAATAAACAAGTAAAAATTGCAGTCTGCAAGATTTTTGCATGGATGATTATGTAATAAATTAAATATTATTTGCTTCATTTATAGGGTGATGCTATTATTTTCATAAAGTGCTATTGTGTTTCATTGCACGTGTCATGCAGTTTTTACTATAATAATGATTTTTTATATTTTGTAATATTTCTTCTAAAAATAAAAATAAAATCACTGATTATTGTAAGCAAATAGCCCATTTTCAACAATAACAAAGTGTACACATTCTTTTAAGAGTAAGATGGCTTTTGGGATTTGTTGTTTGTTTTGGTGTTTTGGTGACGCAGGGGAACTAGGGATCGTTTACTTCAAAGCCAGAAACTGTACCGTTTAGCAATGGGTATCTGTGATTTCTCTGGCACTTATGTGATAAATTATAATTTTCACTAAACTATCCCAATGCTAGCATACGGTAAGTAAGTTAATTGAGCAATCTACACGATGTAAACTAAATTTTTATTTGCTTTTGACACTAATCCGTACCTATCCTTAAGTTTTAGTTTTGTTTTGCAAAGTTGGATTAATTTAGTTTATATTGTATAGAAGAAACAGAAATTGCTTCTTTCTCCATTCAAAGTAAAGAGTGATTTCAATTAATTACATCACTGGCGCAAATTTTTGTATACCTATTTCTTATAAGCACTTAAAAAAACCATGAGGTGGACTTTGGTAACAAGTCACTAATGAGAAATTGGTGTAAACCATACATTTCTTTAATATTTTGAGCAGAAAAAACGTCTTTGATAATAGTAACATTTTGACACAACATACCGTTTATGATCCCTCTGACATTGTAACATTATATTCTCTGATTTAATTTTTCATTTCATTCTTATTTAATCCATTACAGAACTGTTTCTATTTGTCTTGCTAAACAGAAAAATTGTTTAAACTATATATATATATATATATATATATATATATATATATATATATATATATATATATATAGATATATATATAGATATAGATATAGATATATATAGATATATATATATATAGATATATATATATATATTTCTTTATAATTTAACATCATTCGGCATGAATTCTTCTATTTGCAAATAGAGAAAATTTAGATGGTAAGTTGGTAACCTATTTTATTACATAATGTTTCGTTTATTATTTATTAACTAGCGTTTTATAATTTACAATTTTGACTAGTTTAATGGGAAGCACGCCAGAACATTGCACAGAGTCCACCCAAATTCCTAAATGAGCAACATTTTTACAGCCCTTGAAAAATGTCAGTGTACGTTTCTTACCTATTTCATAAAATAGCAACCCTTTTATTTTCCCAAAAAGTTGACGCTTTTAAAATTATATTAATTTATTCACAATTTTTTCATGAATTTTTCTATGTAATATGGTTTTTGTTTTATACATTATGTTTACTTTTGCACAAACAGTACCATACTTCTAAGATATAACATCCAATCAGAAAACTTCCCCATCTGAGCAGTGTTTTCACACTTGTATTGGATTTCGTCACAAGTTACAATATCAATATGTATAAAATGTTTTAGGGAATAAAGTTTTTGTTGTTGTTGTTGTTGTTGTTTTTGAGTTTTTCTGTCGGGCTGATGCATCGGCTAAGGGGAGAGCCCTTCAAAACCTTATATGTACTAAAAAGTAAGTAAGTGTGATCCGAGAAAAGTCTAGTAATTATTTAATAAATTTCAATTTTTATTAAACAAAATCGATGCTGGCACATGGTGAAAAAGTGCATGAAACACAAACGAAATATTCTTTTGCTTTTTTCACTAACCCTAACTCATGTTTTAGTTTTATTTTGCAGCAAAGTTGGGTTACTTTAGTCTATTTTATCAATTCCAAGTTAAAAAGTGATTTCTATACAATTACATTGCTCGTGGAAATTTCGGGATATCTATTCCTTATAAGCACTAAAGAAAGCACACTCTTTGGGATAGATGTTGATGATAATAAGTTACTGATGAGACATTAAATTAAACGTTTCATTACTTTCTTATTGTGAAAAGAATAAAGGTTCACAACAGTTTGGTTATCATAACTCATGGGCTTTATAAATATATTTTCTAATTCTATCTTCCATTTCAGACAATCGGATTTTGTTTTCCGAATTACATAATTAATTTCAGTGAATATCACTGCTTAATCCAAATTAGGACAGTTGAAAGTTTATTTTTTCTTGTTTTTTACTATAATGCCAAATTTAAACAAACTGTTTCTGTGATTTATATTATAAGATGTTGCTGATACTTTTATTTTATACATATATAGTTTTAGATATTATTAATTTTGTGTCGAAAATCCTTTCCTAGTATTATCAACATCTTAAAAATACATTGAAATAAAAGCTCTAATTAAAGTATGACTTGCTTTGTTGTTTTTATGTGGTTTAAGTAAAATTTGTTATAGCTTAATACTCAATCAATAAAAACGTGAGAGTAATTGAGAACATGAAATATATAGAGCTTTTAATATGAATATGTTACAGACAATCATCCGATCTTTTTATTTCTCATGATACTGGGCAACGCTAGGGAAATCTGCTATCTATAAATCTCAACTGTCAGTTTTTATGTGGGTCTGTGTGTGTATGTCTGCTTAAAGAAAACCTTCGACACACGCGACCAACACTGTGAAAATTGGTAGCGTTTGAAAGTACAATCTCTCAGAAAAAAATACCCAAATATTATCCCAAAAATCAATTTTTGCCCGTCAACTGGGCCGTTTTATACAATGAAGGGGGCCACTTGTTTTCTCGAGTTCGAGCCTGCCTGCCTGCTTTCCTAATATATTGTGCTCGCGCACGTACTCGCTGTTATTCTCAATTTGTAAAGGGGTGGCTTAATCAAAAAATATTTTAGGGCTCCATTGCTCAACTTACTTTATATAAAACCTCCGCACACCTGGAAAACTCCGCCAGTTTATTATATAAAGGAAAGTTGTCTCCGTGTGTATTTGTATGTCGGCTAAAAACTTTTGCAGACGCAGTGAACGATGCTACAATTGAAATCGTTAGCTAGATGAAACTCTCAGTAAAAAAAATATCGAAAAATTGGACAAAACAATTAATTCTGTCTGGGTGAACTATCCTGTTTTTGCAATGGAGATAGATAATTTCTGGCAAATTCAATGTTATTTTTACTTAATTTTTAACAAATTCAATGTATTTCATATAGATTTGAAAAAAAATCTTACTAACGGATATGGCGTCAGCTCTTATAATGGCGTTAATTTTGCCTGCTCACCAATACTACTTTGGTGTGTTTCTTTAATCTACTGTTGAAAGAAATATGTCTTTTCACGTAATAAAAAAATGGTACTTACATAATTGCCGCGTCACAAACAGTGAAATATCTAAGAATAACGGCAATCGATGACGTAGGAACAAACACGCGAATATGTATCCAAAAGAACTACACAAAAGAGTTGGTATATTAAATAAAATTTAAAAAAAACAGTGTATTTTAAAATTGAATTGAAAAATACTGAATCATTATACTGGAAATGACGTAATATGAGATAATCAACGTTTGTTTCTCTAACACCTTTTCCTTTAATATTACACTAAAAGTGAGTCAATCAAAGTTTGTTTCGCTAGATGCTTTCCTAATACACTCTAATATTCTACTAAATATAAGTTAATTTCTGTTTGTTTCTCTGAATCACTTTTCCTTAAATACTTACATATTATATTAAATGTGAGTTAATCAATGTTTGTTTCTAAAGCCTTTTCTTTATATACTTCGACATTATACAAAATTTGAGTTAATAAACGTTTGTTTCTCTAAAGTATTTTCCTTATATACTTTAATATATTAAGTCCAAGAGTAGCTGATCCGTTGCTTGGTTCCCACCAGTTTTGGCAAATAACAAATAGGATCCTGAACAGAAGTGTGCGTTCTATCCCAACCATTATCAATGGACCAGAAGTCATCTCGTCAGCGTCAGACAAGGCCAAACTATTTGCAAAGAACTTTGCAGCTAATTCTACCCTATGCGACGAAGACAATCAACTCCCCATATTTCCTCCTATAACACAGAACAAGCCAGGTAACATACAAATATCCGTGCATGAGGTCGCCAAGCTAATTAAGAACCTTGATTCCAGTAAAGCAACTGGCCCTGACGGCATCCCAATTATAGTGTTTAAAAAGCTTCAACCAGAAATCGCTCCCATACTTAAGAAACTATTTAAGCGCTGCCTTAAGGAGAAGTGCTTTCCGACTCCCTGGAAGACCTCATCAGTTTGCCCTGTATTTAAGAATTCAGGTGATAAGTCATCTCCCTCTCAGTACAGACCAATAAGTCCCCTGTGTGCTATGAGTAATTTGCTGGAATCAATATTAAATAGAGAAATAGTCAACCACATCAGCAGAAACAACCTTCTTAGTTACACACAATATGCTTTCCGCTCTGCAAGATCTACCGCAGATGTGCTGACGGTTATATCTCACAGGATTAGTGAATCTCTTGACCAAGGCTTCCTTTCTAGGGCAATTGCTCTTGACATATAAAAAGCCTTTGACAAGGTATGGCATAAGGGTCTACTTCACAAGATTTCCAGCTACGGGATAACTGGAAATGTTTTCTAAACATTAAATCATTTCTCTCTGATAGGCTCATAAGAGTAGTGGTCCATGGACAAAAATCAGAGGCCTGCAGTAGTAATGCTGGAGTCTCTCAGGGGTCAATCCTGGGCCCAACTCTCTTCCTGATCTACATGAATGACCTCCCTAATAGCATACTTATATCATTCGTTGACATATATGCTGATGACACGACGATTTCCGGCAACACATCAAAGGCTGTATATGACAAAGTTCTCTCTGATTCTCTCTCCTCTGATCTCGAGCGCGTGGTTCAGTGGGGGATGACGTGGCTGGTTTCCTTTAATACATCTAAAACCAAACTCCTATCCTCATATCATCAACGCTCTGATCCCCATCTGGCATCAATTGGGATGGATGGCTCTCGTCTGGGAGAGGCCCCGTGTTTTGACAAGCTTCTGGGTGTGACCTTTACTCGTGATCTGAAATGGAACACGTACATCAAGTCTGTTGCCAAGGTCGATGGGATCCTTCTACCGCTCCAGAAGATATCTCACTACTGATGCAGATCTCTATCTATATAAAAACAAAGTACGTCCAAGGATGGAATACTGCTGCCATATCTGGCCAGGAGCTTTTAAAAATAGCCTATCCTGCCTTGAAAGAGTACACAATAGACTTCGTGGCTTAGTGGGGGATGCCCTTTTCTCGTCCTTGCAACCTTTCTCCCACAGAAGAGACGTTGAAAGCCTATCTTTGTTTTATCGTTATTTCCATGGCAGGTGCTCGTCTGAACTCCAATATCTTGTGTCCCCTCGCCAATCTTTCACGAAAAACACCCGTCTAGCTGAATCCACTGTGAAAATTTTCCCACACTCTTTATCTGTGCCTAAATCAAAACGTGGATTCCATGAACAAAGCTTCTTTCTTAGAACTGCACGCCTGTGGAACTCTGTTCCGTCTGCCTGCTTCCAACCGGACTACAACTTGGATGTCTTCAATCCAACGTTAACAAATTCCTAATTAACTTCCCTCTTAAGTAAACACTTCATCAAATCTCAACACTAACGTAATGTACTTGCAATAACCCTTATCCCTGAGTGGCTTCCGCGCCTTGATAAGTTGTGATCACTGTGTAAAAAATATATACTTAATGTCAGTTAATCAATATTTGTTTCTCTAAAGCCTTTACGTATATACTTTAATATCATATTAAACGTGAGTTAACGTTTTTTTTCTCTAAACCTCGCGGTGATGACGTCATTCCTTCACAAAATTATAATGTTAAGTGGTAGACAACTTGTGATTATTATCACATGGATTGGCAAGTGTTTAAATGAGACAGTAGTCCCAGATTTTACTCTTCCTTTTTATTTGAGGTATTAATGGGGGATTATCAGGGAGGTAATTCCTGGCGATGACATAACTCCTGTTAAAATTATAGCGTTTCCTGGGGAACAACTTAAGATCATCATGAAATTGATTGGCGACTGTTTATATGAGACAATCCTCCCACGCATTATATCTTCCTGTTTATTCGAGTAAGAGTTGTGATAGGCAGTTGAGTAACTTCAGACGATTTCTTCAATCTTCTAAATATAATGGTGTAAAATAGAGGACTACTTGAGATTACCGTCACATAGATTAGCGAGTGTTTAAATGAAACAATCCTCCCAGACATCATCTTCTCCTGTATCTTCGATGAAATATTGATAATCGGGATAGTTATTTTCGATGATAACGTCATTTCTTTTCAGATTATGGTTTAAGCTGAAGTATAGCTTAATATTATAATCACATGGATTGGCGAGTTTTTAAATGAGACAAACCTCCTAGACATTATCTCCAAGACATTATCTCCTCCTGTTTGTTTGAGTATGAGGGTGATATGCAATATATCTGGTAACATCAAGTGCTGATGTCGTTCTTCTTCCAATTATGGTTTTCAGTTGGGGACAACTTAAGATTATAATCTCCCGGATTAGCGAGAGTTTAAATGAGACAATTCTAACAGACATTATTTCCTCTTGTTTATTCGAGTAGGTGGGCAGTGACTGTCAGAGGGTTAACTTCCAGTAATGACGTCATTAATTTTCGAATGATAGTTTTAAGTTAAGGACCACTTAAGATGATTATCAGATGGATCAGCAAAGGCTTAAATGAGACAATCCGACCAGACATTGTCACTTTCTGTTTATTCGAGTAGAGGGATGATAGGCAGTGAAGACATAATTCCTATGCAAATTATTGATGTAAGTGAGGTACTACTTAAGATTATCAACAGATAAATTAGGGAGAGTTGAATACGACAATCAGCTCGGACATTATCACGTCCTGTTTATTCGAGTAGGAGGTGATTGGTAGGGGAGGAACTTTCAATGATGACGTCATTCCTCTTCAAATTATGGTGTAAGGTTATAGGTGAGATGATAAATTCAGGTGATAACGTAATTCGTCTTGATTATGGTTGTAAATAGAGGACATCTTGAGATTATCATCACATGCATTGGCGAGTGCTTAATTAGACACTCTTCCTGTTTATTCGAGTATGGGTGGAAGATAGGCATAGAGCGGGCAATTTCCAGTTATGATGTCATTCCTCTTATAATTATGGTGGTAATGGGGGACGACTTTACATTATAATCTCTTCTATTGGCGGCGTTAGGGAATAGAGAGAGGGGTGAGAGTGGAATTATAGTGTAGACACGTTGACCGGAAGTAAAAGACCAGCTGATTTGATTGCGTGTGAGTCATGTGATAAGGTTAGCTGAATCGTTGAGATTTGATTTGGACTCAGAAGAAAAAAGGACGGCTTCCCGTGGTCTCCTCCTCTTCACTGGGGGGGTAACGAACGCTGACGTGTGTAGAAGAAGAACCCACACAGGCCGATTTCACTTTCCACCAGGACATCTGGGAAAAGTGAAATAAACTATAGAACTAATTCCTAGTCTTGGAGTGATTGAATCTTCATCCAAAAACAGGTATCAAGTCTCTTTCCAGGACGAGAAATTCCAGATGATCCAACATCGAAGAAGCAGAGGTAGGTTCTGAAAATACATGTCACTCACACACGGTTCCCTTTATGATACAACATAAATATATAATACACACGTCATCTCTTCTAATGCATTATTAGAGATGACGCAAGTAACACTCAACCCTTTATTATAGAGACAATATAACAAACATTCATGTCCTTTATGATACAACAACGTAACAACACTTAATTTGGTGCCGTGACCAGGATTCGAGGGGCAAACCTCCCAGACACTATAGCTTTCTTTTTTTCTTCGTAATAATGTCAGACGAAGATTGGCGGCAACTTCTGCTGATGACATCATTTTTCTTCAAATTATGGTGGTAAGTGGTAGACAATTTGAGATTATCACCATGTGGAATTGCAACTGTATAAATGAAAGTATCCTCCCGGATATTATCTCTTCCTGTTTATTAGGGTATAAGGGTTATATGGGGCGTGCTATTGTCGAAATTCTTCTTCAAAGTATTGTGTTTAGTGAGATACAACTTAAGATAATTATCATATAGATTTTCGACTTTTTTTTAATTAGACAATCTTCCCAGACTTCATCTCTTCCTTTTTATTCGGTAGGGGATAAGGGAGAAGGTTACTCCCGGTTATGACATCTTTCCTCATCAACTTACTGAAGGAAGTGGAGAGAAGTCGAGATGTACAAGGTTCTCAATTACCACGGATAGGGTATGTGTGTTTAAGCGCAACCTGTCCTGGAAGAATAATTACTTTGTCTTTTTCTATTGTGTTGCTGTATACCTTACTCAATAAAAAATGTCCATCAACACAGGTAGCCCTGTTAGTCATTCATGAAAAACAATGGTCATCTTCTCTATCATATAAACTGCTAAAAATTCATTGATCATTAAACATATATCTATATATGTGTGTGTATGTATATGTATATGTAGCCTTGACAGTTTTTGTAAAGACATGGACACTGGTCTACGTAATTATGTCATACATGCGTATATTCAATAAGCGTAGTTGTCTTAAAACAATGAGAAAGGAAGATTGTAAAAACAGCATGTCAGTAAATCGTTAGTAACTATGAGAGAAATTTGCAAAAGATAGAAAATTAGAACAATAAAATATTTTTGTCAACATAATTAAAGACTAATTCTAATAAATATCAAACCTATATTGTTATCAGTGATATGAAAGGAAACTATATTGCAAACAGAGAAAAACAAAAGCCTTAACATGATATATATATATATTCACACATCCATATATATATATATACCCACATATATATATATATAACATATAGTATGATATATATATATATACACACATATATATATATATATATCATATTATATGTTAGTTTATCAGGTATTTTTTCTTTCCGAAATAGTTTTCTTATAGATGGTGTTTATACAGAGTACATGCGGAAATTCAGCTTTACATAAATCTTATTTAAACTTTTTTTAATTATCCGTAATCACTACGGCTGTGACAATAGAATGTCCATATCATTGTTTTGAGCTCGAGTATATATTTGAAACAGTTGGACACAGTTTATTTATCGAGAACCACATCACTCTGTATAACAATATAGAAAATATGAACTGATATACAGTCGAGAATCAAAATAATGAAAATAAATTCTCTTTTAATAGACCTAGTAATCACTTCCTTAACTAGTTTCTCTCTCCTTCTCTCTCTATGTCATATTAAATAACACTTAATGCAGTTTTAATGCCTATTTAGAGAAAGACGTACCCTTCTTATCTTCACTTTCTAATTTACCTGAATAATGTACTATATAATAATAATGTTTATAAGTACTACAATGAGTAGAAATGAGAATAATGTTTCTATATACTACAATTAGTGTTGCTACTATTAGTACTACTATATCTAATACTACTAACATTACTATTATTAGTAATTATAATAGATTGGACGTATCATGTTTTGTTTTCCCAAAAGTAAGTTTTGCCATATGTTACAATGTTTATGCATTTATAAAAGAGAATACATATTAGTAGTGTTTACCATCCAACCGCTTACCGATACATTTCATATGGTAAATGTAGTGTGTACAGATTTTATCCTTAATATTGTTGTGCATATGCATTTTAAACAAATAATTCATATAAAAATTTCAATAATTAAGAGATTGAATTATCTATGAAAAAATGTATTTACTTTTCTAAAAAGGTCGTAATGTATTGAGTAAACAAGTCGACAATTTGTCACCATTTTTATCTATGCATTCATCTCGGCTTTTAAAACGATATATATATATATATATATATATATATATGTGTGTGTGTGTGTGTGTGTGCGTGTGTGCGTGTGTGTGTGTGTTTCGGTGCGTGTTTACACTTGTGGCTCTAAAAACGATTACTATTAATTTATAGTATGAATATTGTTAGAAGCTTCGGCCTGTTTAACAAACTTAATATGTTTATTTTAAATTACTTTTTCTTATTATTTTTTCAATTATTATTATCATTATAAAAATAGGCGTGCGAAATATTGGTTTATCATCATTCAATATATATATATATATATATAGAGAGAGAGAGAGAGAGAGAAATACATACATACATACATACATGATGATTGCAACGTCTTGTCAGACGAGTGCAACTCCCTCAGACACTTAAATCCATGAGCCCAAAAATGACGTTTTTTTAGTCCTACCGGTGAATTCACACGCTCAAGCGGGCATGACACTGAAGATGGTCATTGAGATCAATTATTACATGCTTCCAGCATTTCAAGCCTCCACGCGTCACAACTTTTCCATCGCCACAGGACCACTTTTATAGACAAATTTCTGAGGGAGTATCTATACACAGATAATGTTACAGAGTCTTAGCTTTGTACGACAGGTAAATCTCTCTCTCAATTCAAAATGTTGAGATCCAGCAACAGGCAAGAGCAAGATAGCAAGCAACAAGTTAAACTGCAGACCACCCTTATGCGGGAACTGGTCTCCCGCTTTATGGTTTTTAAATCAGGGATTGGCTTCTCCTAGAAAGGTTTCCTTCACCACGGCTTACAGGCGTCCTCTGCACCACAACACACACACAAACAAACATGGTGCTAGTTGGCTGTTGACCCTGAAAAAGGGTTCATTCGCCCTTTGGAAGGTCTTGTTTTTAATCCTTTAGGGGGACTAGCCACCCTCACCACCAAACAAGTCTGGTGGGCGTACCAGTTTAGTCGCCGGTACCCGACCATGAGGCAGGTAGTACTGGGTTACATGGTACCAGTAGCATATGACATGACATGCATACATACACACTAGCAGGGTGACCCTACGTTGCTCGGCATTGAATGATGGTCAACGAATATTTCACACTCCCATTTTTCCACCATCATTGAAATCATTGAAATCGGCTATTTGTCAAGCAAATCGATTTATTGCCTGTGCTATTGGGGATCGATCGCGATGCTACTTGGAGGAAGCGCACATGCCTCTCGCAGTAACTTAGTTAACAATACAGTGTCGTCTATATTACACTGTAATTTAATAACATAAATATATGATTGCTTGAATTGAAGTTGAAAATGCAAAAGTCAAGTATCATATTTCATTTGTGTTGTACACAGAAACATTCATTTCGAACACGCCCCTGTCATATCTAAAACCTTCTAATCATTTTACATCTCGAGCCTTTCGGCTTGTTTGATTAGAAAATTTTTCACTTTCACTTTTTATGTTAGGCTGTATAAAGTGTTAATTTGCTTAAATCCCATGTTCTTTCCTAGATCGGATTATTTCGATTATCGATCATTGGTACTTCTTGCAGAGATTCGGATCAAAAACCAGTCAAAAAAAAACACTGTCACGCACGTAAAGTATGTTTGTGTATAAGTTATTTTTAAAATCAAAAATGGTGTAAATATCATCAAACACGATGCAAATACTTCTTCATTTCTTTTTCGGATTTATGTAATCATGTCAACATCCTTCATCATTTACTTTTTAAAGTTATTTAGTTCTAATATATCTGATGATTCAGGGCATAACATATTTAAAAGCTGACGTAATAATTTAAGAGTATTTCTGCGTTAGGAAACAGGTGCTGTCAACAATTTAACATTGAAACATGAACAAAAAAACGTACAGATAAACAGCATCTTAGTATATGACGTATAGACCTATTGTCATCTATGTATATATCTCCATACGTAATATGTTGATTGCAAAGATTCACCTGTGTACCATAGTACATCGGTGTTCAACAACAAATGACACATACACATTTATTATGTATAGACGATAAACCACTGTCTCATGCAACTTTAGAATGACATTTAAGACATCATCGTTATAATAAAATCCCAAACGCAACAATCGGTAGAGGAAGTAGTTCCCATTTTTCTATCTTAATACCAAGTCTCCCTTTCGCACCAGTCAATACCGGTAGAAAATATACAAAGAATACATATATTGTGATTGCCATTTTCGTAACTGAATCCTACGCTCATAGACACAGCATAATTTATCCATTTTCCGTTTAAAAATGAGCTCTCCCCAGAAAAGTTCCGCACAATCAGGATTAACGGTATTATCATGCTAAACGAACACTAATGTACAATCCAAATATGGCGGCGCAATGATTCCTAGTTTAGCCCTCTGAGTATATTGCTGTGTTTATTCCCTTACAGAGCTAGTTTGTATTTCTTCTATCTCTTTTCCTCCCTATCTTTTTCTGTTTATAATCTTTCCATCGGTCTCTCTCTCTCTCTTACTTGCTCGCTCTTTCTCCCCCGCGCTTGCTTTTTACATTTATGTTCTTGCCGAAAAAAAAACCACGTCACGGCGATTCTGAAGAGAAACTTTTATTTCGTTTTTCTGCCTTGTTCGCCCGTTTTTACACATTAGTTTTAGTAAATAATTATATTTTTCTTATATATTTACGTTTTCTTTTAAATGTATTTTATTTAAATATACTTTATTTAAACCTACACAATCTATTACGATCGTCGCCAATGTCAAAGTAAATATTTCAGCAAAACGATCTACTGGATTCCTACTTATTACGTTGTTCAATGTTTATGTTTTTTACCACATGTGAAATATTCACATATTAAAACTTTTATTTATATATTTTTTTGTTTTTACACATTTCGAATAAGAAAAATATATAAAAAGTACGTAAACATTTTTATCAATTGATTGTTTATCTTTTAATCGCATATCTTTTCAAATAACTCTGTTTATTTGAGTTAATATGTTATATATTTTGTCACATTGTTTAGATATTTAAAAATGTATTTATTTACAGAAACATGAAAATAAAACAAAGGATGTGTCGCATTTTTTAAGTTTAAGCTGTTCAATGTGCAACAGAGAATAGTTTAACGGTTTTAAAATGTGAATATTTCACACGTGTTAAAAAAACATTAAATTGAAACAACATAAGTAGGAATCTTGTCGATGATATTGCCAGAACGTTTAATTTTAAATCAGCTACGATCGTAATAGGTTGGGCAGATTTAAATAAACCATATATAAATAAAGTATTTTTAAATAAGGTACATTTAAAAAAAAGTAACTATATTTGAAAAAAAACTAATAAAAACGTAACTATGTTTGAAAAATATATTAACAAAAATATATTGATATTTTGCCCAAATATATAAGTAAGCAGTTTTGAAGAATAGTAGACGTATGGTCCTTTTTTTTGCTTCCATACCTCAACTGTCAGACCATCTAGCGTGTGTTCTAATGAAGTTTTGCTCTTATGCACAATTACCGATTTTTCCACCAAGTACCTACGCTAGTTTTAACGTAAATTTCATTACATGGAGACACAGTTTTTTGTTATATACTTGTGTGGCGGGACTTCCGTTACTCAGGTCTATCTATCTACCTATGTAAGCATATATTCTAACATGTCTTGTCAACTGTTCACCTCGATAATGCAAGAACGATAAAGTTTGCTTACATTTACTTTATTTAACAGTAAAGAGACGTAATAACAAAGTGCTGGTCTGGCTTGTTTGACAAAACAAACAATACTAATAAGCATACCTGTCAGCGTTTCTTCACTTTGCGCAACGTAAAGATATCTCGCAGTTTTTTGTAAATTTGTTTAGTTTGGAAATTAAATTTCAACTTTAGAAGTTTTCCAAACACTCGTGAAAGAAACACAAACCTAATTTAAGACAGAGTTTTTAAATATAAATATTTTTTCACTGGGAAGTGGGTGCTGATTAAATATTGGGTAACAGGAGCTATTAGGCAAAAGGTCTTTGCGCGTATGAGAATAAAGTGTCAGAATGTTTAAAGCTTCCTAATCACTTTTAAGTAAACGAAAGGTTAAGTGGTGTCTAGCTAAGCAGTTGAAGAGGAAGCAGTTTTAATTCCGCACTCGAAACAAGGTAAACAAACCAACGCTGGTCCTTTAATATGGGCAATTTGCAATCTATCCTCTTGATGAGATTAGGTCTGACAGGTCAGCATTGGGTGACTTATTTTCTGCTGATAGAGAAACTAACATATGAGCGACAAATAGGGAAATGGAAATTGAGATATAGAGAAAGAGAGGAAAACGGATGAGGAAGGACGGAAACGGGGTGAGAATAAAGATGGATAGAAAAACGGAGACCAGTGAGGATGGAAGAGGAAGAATGGGGATAAAGAAAGAGAGATAGGAGGAAAGGTAGAAAGAACGATATAAAACAAAGAGAATAAAACAAAAGATAGAAAAGAAGAAAGAAAAACAGAAACAGAAAAATAAAATAGAGAAGAAGGGATAAAGCGATACAGAGAGCACCCGCGAGAGAAAGAGAGAGAGAGAGCGAGAGTTTGTGTGTGTGAGAGAGAGAGAGAGAGAGAGAGAGAGAAGTTGAAAAAGATCGAAGACAAAAATACTACCTGATTACGTACACTTGACCCCATGACGTTTCCGAGCAACTTAGAGCGCATTTGTCCAAATAGCCAAACCCAGTGATGCTTTAATTGATAGTTTACTTAGAAAGAAAGCATAATCCGATTAGTTGGAAACAATTATCCTTTGGAAATATACTTAACAAAATATATTTTTGGAAATCGCAAAAATACACATAAACGGATATTTTTCATGCGGCCATTGAATTTGTCCGTTTAACGATGCAACTTGTTTATCTATCGTGAACGTGAGAGACTGAACGGCGAGGAAATAAGCATATCGTCATTTAGCAATTGATAGAAGCATCTTAAATGCGGGCCATATCAGGTGCAATGCTCTAAAATGTGACAGACAAAAGGATATTATTTTTCAAACATAACAGACTACTTGTAAAGAGAAATCAGAAAACGCGTACATCATGCATACATTGGCTGGACATTTTTGTAAGGCATAACAGATAAATAAAATAATCGTGATTCGTGTAAGAAACTGGTTGCGATATAATTAACTTTTTGAAGTCTAAAGTGCTTTCTTTGCCGTTTTGATCAACCATGAATTAAAATAAAGCCAGATATTTCACCAACAATAAACTAGTTTGAAACACAGTTATGGACAGGGTTAACGTGTTTTACGCCAGTTTATATTGCCTCTCCCCCTCCCTCTCGGGCGTTGGAAGAAGCAAAATAATGTATTCACATACACACACATTCGTGCAACCAAACGCATTAACTCCTTCACGTCATCGAAAGCACGTTAAAACTCATTCATTTTTATAACCCTACTATTTATCACTAAAATTCTTACAATAAAAAAAAATAAGCATAGCTTTTTCAATAATTTTTTATTAAAAATAATTTGTGTATTCAAATGAACAGTGTTTATTTGGTTTCATTAAGCTCTGGATAATTCAGAGTCCTTAAATTAACAGATTAAGCTCCTCATATTAGGTAATGGATCTTTTGCAAAAAACTCAAACTATGCAGACATTTCTGTGTGCTTACCTATAAACGTATATATTTTAAATAGATAGAAAACCTTTTCTTAAATATATTTTCGTTGTGTTTATCATATAACATTTTTTTTCATTCTCTCACATTTATCTATGACCTAAACAGATTCTTTAATAAAACAGAATAAACTCATTACATTTGTCATTGCATTAGTATACTCAGACTTACGTAATTCCGAAAATAGTTTCTATTTAAAGTGTCTCTCGAAAACTAGCTCTTCCCGTTAAAAAAATTAAAAACTACAAGAACAAAAAGAAAAAACTGTTCTGCCAAAGACTAACAATAATGGATGTCACACGTAACAAGAATATGATAAGTAGTTTTCAAACTAAATCATACCAAAAATTTTACGAGACAGATCAGAGAAAGGATAACAGTAAACCTATTTGACAAAGGAGAATAATATGCCAAATATAACTGTCGAATCAAAGAAGCATACATTGCAAAGGCAGAAAAAAGGCGAACGCTCCCCAAAACTCAAATATTACAGATGATAGAATGTTGTATTTCACGGTTTTAGGATAAAATACGCGCACACGTTAACGGACAAAACCTCTTATATAAATGTAATGACGCATATAGATTCTGCGCTATTTTGGAAATGGGAAGACATAAAAATAACTTCAAAGTGATTTCAATAAATATTTTGTAATTATTTTGTTATATTCGTAAAATGTAAAATTACTAATAACGAGCATCAATAATTTGAAGTCGTTATGTGATCAAATAGTTATTGTCTCTCATATATACACACAATAACTTATTCTATAATAAACTGTAAGTTGGTTAACTAAAACAAGGACGTCTTAACTCGCACATTAATATCCAGGTAATTAGTTCATCAGTATGGATGAAAGCCACGGCCAACCATTTCCGTTTTAGTCTAGTATGTATTTGGTGTTCAGATAAATTTTAGTTCGAATTAAGATGCGTATCCGACACGGCGCTGTGTTGCCTTCCTCTCTCCTGGTCAGAAAATGCAGAGGATACAAGTTAATACTCAAGACAAATCCATATTATATTGTATTTGTATTATAAAAAATTATATTTTTATCAGGACATCTATCATGCAGTTTTTCCTTAAATATCTATCTATTTATCTATCTACTATTATGGAAAATGAATTTTATGTGTGTTTTTGAGTTCATTCCATAAGGATTCGGATATATTTTTTTTAAATTTCAAACTTAGATACTTGATGTGTGTGGCAGTGATCTGACGTAAGTTTTGACATGGAATGGCTCTGATAAGTATTCAAACTAGATCAAAATAAAACTCGATTAATGGCGGAAGTCAGATTTTGAACAACGTTATGAGTTTTATACAACTTAATAGCACAAGTAAATTTGAAACGTTTGAAGCACAAGCAGAAAGTCCCGGACTATAAATCTTCTGTATATATACATGCATATACATATATATATATATATATATATATATATATATATATATATATATATATATATGGAGAATAAAACATGTATGAATACATTTGAAGCCAAAACTGCAACGCGAAATCTTTTTATAAAATAAACAGGTGTTTATTTTTAAAGAAATATATTTCGGAGTAAGACTCCTTTATCAATCTTTTTTTCTTTTCTTCCTCGACATGAAGTAGTGGAAGATAGTTCGATGAAGAGCCCACGTGATGTTGTAAACTGCGGGGTTTTTATGAAGCCGGATAGGTGACGCGTGGTCACTCAACGCTTCGAACGGATATACACAAAAATAACAACCCAGATTTTCAAAATGCGCGACCACGCGTGCCCTATCCACCTTCATAAAACCCCGCAGTTAACAACATCACGTGGACTCTTCATCGAACTATCTTCCACTACATCATGTCGAGGAAGAAGAGAAAAAAAGATTGATAAAGGAGTCTTACTCCGAAATATATTTCTTTAAAAAAACACCTGTTTATTTTATAAAATCACCTATCCGGCTTCAAAAACCCTCGCAGTTAACAACATCACATGGGCACTTCATCGAACTATCTTCCACTACATTATGTCGAGGACGAAGAGAAAAAAAAAGATTGATAAAGGAGTCTTACTCCGAAATATATTTCTTTCAAAAAACACCTGTTTATTTTATAAAATCAGCTATGCGGCTTCAAAACCCTCGCAGTTATCAACATCACGTGGACTCTTCATCGAACTATATTTCACTACATTATGTCGAGGAAGAAGAGAAAAAACGATTGATAAAGGAGTCTTACTCCGAAATATATTTCTTTAAAAATAAACACTTGTTTATTTTATTAAAAAAAACATGCGCGTTGCAGTTTTGGCTTCAAATGTATTTATACATGTTTTATTCTTCAAATTTCACTCAACGCTTCGAACGGATATACACAAAAATAACTACGCAGATATATATATATATATATATATATATATATATATATATGTGTGTGTGTGTGTGTGTGTGTGTGTGTGTGTGATTGATTATGTAAAAATAATAAATAATAAAATTATGTAAAAATAATTTATTAAAATTAAAAATCCGTCCTTTGATAACACAGAGGCTCGTTCTAAATGAATGCTTCTGTTTAGAGCAGGTTTAAACCATGATACTTGACTTTGCATTAAAAACTTCAACGGAATTTATCATTTTAATATAATTTTGTGAAATCAACAGTTCATTTTCTACAGTGCAATACAGACTACGATGTTTTATAGACATAGTCACTGCAGAGAGGCATGTGAAGCGGTACAATGAAAAATGACCCCTTACTAGAGCAGGCAATCGATCGATTTGATTTGATTGTCCAAAAGGCGATTTCACTCATTTCGATGACAATAATAGTATTGGAGAGTTATATATTTGTTAATCCTAATAAATTTCCGAGAAATTTTCTGTCTCCATTCGAGTATCTCAATAAAATGGGTTTAGACTATCGTGAAAAACATAGTATTGCTTACTGCAAAATGTCTTGATACTTTTTTTGGTTCAGGTCGTATACATATAAATACTGCCGACTCACAACTAAGATTACCTCATTTTATAAGTGGGGAGTATAGTTTAGTATATTTTATAGATGAAATAATTAAAAAAGCGTGTATATATATATATATATATATATATATGTATAT
Source organism: Euprymna scolopes (assembly GCF_053919585.1). Taxonomy (NCBI): domain Eukaryota; kingdom Metazoa; phylum Mollusca; class Cephalopoda; order Sepiida; family Sepiolidae; genus Euprymna; species Euprymna scolopes. The sequence continues at coordinate 86,948,211 of NC_136494.1, read as the reverse complement.
ATATATATATATATATATATATATATATATATATATATATATATTTAAAAGAGTGCAGCCATCAACAATTGTGGTTTTTTTTAAAGGTTTTCATCATATTTTTATTTTTTAAAATAAAAATAATAATATGATGAAAACCTTTAAAAAAACCCACAATTGTTGATGGCTACACTCTTTTAAATATACATTTTTCTTCCGTTGGAACTACGCAACCATCACTTTAAATATATATATATATATATATATATATATATATATATATATATATATATATATATATATATCACTTTTAATTCCTTAAAACAGATATATTTTAATTCCTTAAAACGGATATATTTTATATCTATTAAAATTAGTTGAATGTTAAATAAGACAAAACTTAAGGAGTAAAGTTATGTTTTTATGTAGTAAATGAGAGAAATAGAATAACAAATGAAATGTGGAAGATTCGAGTGAACTCATGATAAACATGGAACAATATATTTGAAAACAAAGTAAACTTAGCTTTGCTTCATGTCTAACTTATCTGTGTGGAATCTAATTGCGTAACACGAGGAACATTGTGTTAGCTGCATTTCTCATAGATGGTTGTGTTCAGAATCAAGGATATACCTAAGAATGATGAAGGTTAAAAGTTTTGATTTGATTATTTTTAAAATAATGAACAAAGGAAATGTAGACCCAGCATAATGACGAGGCACTCGGTTAAAATTCTTATATTATTTAAACCTAATGAATGAAGAATTATTACAAAAATTACATCACAATAAAATTTTAAAAAAATAAGTTTCTTCAACTATATTTCTGCGCGTGTCCCGTCTGTATAGCGTATATAAGAAACATCTATATAAACCACTGCTAAAAAAAGAAATAAGCTCACATTTAGTATGAATGGTACATTTTTACGTTTAGCGTGATGTTGAGTAAAAAAAAACAAAAAAACAACAACAACAAAAAACGCCACGTACAATGCTATTCGTTGTTGGTTGGTTGTTTGTGTTTTACTGCATATCAACCCTTTTCAGGTTATTTATTGCTTTGAAGAAGAATTTTTTATAGAATTTTTTTTCAAGTCGGTTTCTATTTAACCCATAGTTGGGACCCTAACAGGTACTACCACTCTGTGTCTGAGTGGACCTGGGAGCAATAGCACTTAAGGGGTGGCTCCCCTCTCCCCAAAGACCACAAGATGGGGCCTCATCATCGGATATAGTTTAAGATCATATCCAGGACCCAATGTTATGTGTACAAATATGACGCTTACAGTATTTGCGTAATTCTAGTAATTATAATTTAATCTACATACATATACACAGCAAAAAAAAAAAAGCATAAGGATTTAGAGCGCCGAGTGTCATTTTCGCGACCAGGTTTCGATCTTTTTTTGAGGTTGTTTCTGGACTAGCTGCAATGAAAAGCTGTCCTATCCCTCCAATTTACTCCTTTTCTTTTATATCGGTTTTCTCTCTTTCTCTCTATTGTTATTATTCACTTTTTTACAGATAGCTTGTATTCTGTTATATGCATATATACACATACACACATGTATATAGGCACATACACACATGCATATATACACATACATACAAACAATATATATATATATATACGTATATACATACACACATAAATATATACATACATATACACATATACCTACATATAGACATGGATATGATGATTGCAACGTCTTGTCAGACGAGTGCCACTCCCTCAGACATTTAAAATCCATGAGCCCAAATGTCTGAGGGAGTATCTATACAAATATGATGTTACAAAGTCTTAGCTTTGTACGACAGCTAATCTCTCTCTCGGTTCAAAATGTTGAGATCCAGCAACAAGCAAGAGCAAGATAGCCAGCAACAAATTAAACTGCAGACCAGCTTAATGCGGGTACTGGTCTTCCGCTTTATGGTTTTTTAAAGCAGAGATTTGCTTCTCCTAGAAAGGTTGCCTTCACCACGGCTTACGGGAGCCCTCTCTACCCCAATACACATATACACACACACAAATATACACGGTGCTAGATATACACATATACATACACCTGTACATGATCATACATACAACTATACATACATATATACATATAATGATTGCTGATCAATTATTATATGCTTCCAGCATTTCAGGCCTACACGCGTCACAACTTGTCCATGGCTGAGGGAGTATCTATACAAGATGATGTTATAGAGTTTTAGCTTTGTACGACAACTAAAACTCTCCCTCGGTTCAAAATGTTGATATCCAGCAACAAGTAAGAGCAAGATAGTCAGCAACAAATCAAACTGAAGATCAGCTTAATGCGGATACTGGTCTCCCGCTTTATTTTTTTTTAAATCTAATATTTGCTTCTTCTAGAGGGGTTGCCTTCACCACGGCTTACGGGAGCCCTCTCCACCCCACATACACATGACAATAAACACATTCGTACATACAGATGTACGCCAACGTACGCATGCCTGTGCAAACACACGCAAACATAATCACGTAGACACACACAAATACGCACATACATACATATGTCTATACATACGTACACACATGTAAAATACACATGAAGGAACATTCCAAAATCCATACATAGTAATTGATCAGCAGCTGGACAGGTTTTGTCCCTTCTCTTTCCTGATCTTTTTACGCTTTCCTTTTTTTTGTTTTTTTTTAAATAAAAAAAGTTTTTTTAACTCACACATATGCAGTGCATGATAATGATGATGATCACGTTGACAAATTCCCACATAACTTTCCAAATAACTCAACGTACGAATCGACGAAAAACGACAGTCCAATTTATATGATTTACAGACGCTAGCATTTTGTTTAAATAAAAAGTTTGTTTTAGACTCACACATATGCAGTACATTATAATGATGATGATCATGCTGACAAATTCTCACATAATTTTCCAAATAACTCAACGTACGAATCGACGAAAACAGCAGTCCAATTAATATGATTTACAGACGCTTGAATTTTTTTTTTGAATAAAGAGTTTGTTTTAGACTCACCCATATGCAGTACATGATAATGATTATGTTCATGTTGACAAATCCACACATTTCAAAATAACTCAACGTAATACATCGTTTTTTATAATGTTATTTTTGTATATATTTTACTCATAAGACATGCATGATAAAATACTACTTTTTATTGGGATTGAATTATGTGTAATAAAATAATTTTAATTGTTTAATCGCCGCTTTGTAAAATACTCAACTACGCAACATGCTTTCTAGTAATCACATCCTTTCCTACAAAGTAGTTGTATCGTTCGACATTGAAACGTTTTATATACCGTATCTATAGTTCGCGCCCGCTTGTTCTTCAAATTTTCTTAATTACCATCTAACTTCATAAAACAATAAGATTCAACACATCTGATTGTATATTGTAGTTTTCAAATTAAGCCTTTCGCAATTTAACCTTCACTAAAAGCATGGAGAATTGGTCGAACACATGACAGAGCCGATGATAATATTTTATTACTTATTTATAAGTGATGTTCAGTTCTATCGTTTATCACAGAATTGGGAGACCGCCTACCGACAGATTTCTAGTTGGTCTAGAGAAGGAGAATTAATTAGTTAATTGACTAATCAGAAAACGAAAACTGAAAGCTTCGTTGACACGCATCATTGATCGGAGAACTGAAAACATACATAAAAATCACAGAGATGGCTGGACGCTTTTAAGTAATGAATTCAAAACAGTAGGTTGCGCCTATTGGCAATGATGTATACGCGCTTCATTATCTTGTCATCTAATTGAAAGTCTTCATTGCTCACAGGGGATAATAGACAACAAACGATATATATATAATATATATATATATATATATATATATACGTGTGTGTGTGCGCATATTATATATATATATATATGCATATATATATATATATATATATATATATATACGGGTGGGTGTGTGCGCATATTATATATATATATGCATATATATATATATATATATATATATATATATATATATATGGAGGTGTATACATATATGTGTAGATTACATGAAAATGTACATTTTTCTAATTGTTTATGCTATTTAGGCATAATATTACTTTTTAAATAACATCCTATGTATAAAAGATAAAATAACTGATAATATATAATTAACAATTTTCAACAGCAATATTTTGTTCATCTTTCCAACAATTTATTTTTCTAACTAATACATCAGTAAATTGTACAGATCAGTTTGTACGCTAATATTAGATATTTTCTGTCTATGAAATAAGAAATGCATAAATATGCAACATGTAAAATTCATAAAAAACACAAATGCTCTCTACGACTTTTTATAGAAAGCCAAAACAATATACTTTTCTTTAGATGAATATTTACAGATACTAAGAAAACTTTCGACTCGAACGCGACCGGCAAAGCAATTTTTTGTTGGTAATTTTTTCTTGGAGATGTAAAAATCTCTTCTGGTAGTATTCCCTCGAGATGTCAGCTGGACAGTTGTAAGTGCAAGTACGCGGCTACGTCATACTGTAATAAGAATTAAAAGAGAACTTTTTGAAATATCTTTCTAAATGCGCGTTTGATCATGACCAATGAGATATGGAAGGCCTGTTAACTGAAAAGGCCCTGCAGGCAATGTAGCTAAGATTTGTCAAACTATCTTTGTCGACACTATATGAGGGGACTTTAAAAAGATGTAAAACAGGTTAAAAATAAATAAAAGGAACCGATTAATAATGAAACTGAACTTTATTCAATATAAAATATAAATATTATCTGTTTAAAATTACATAATTTTAAAGCAATATAAGATCTAATTATGATAAAACTGAATTATCAATGTAGGGAACAAAGAATCAAAGAAACATATTAAACACACATATTTCTTGGCATTCAGAAGATCACAGTGTAGTATCTGTTTTGATGCTACAATTCACCTTTTCCGTCCTCGGTCGGTGGAGGAGAAATTTTTTATAACTGAGATTATTTTTGTTCCTATCTAGAGTGCTCCTTATTGTGAAGCTAGATTTTCTCCCAAGATTATATGTTGAAATATTTAAATAGCTATAACTTTAAATACAGAAATTATATTTAAAGTGTTGGTTTTCTGTTCTTCTATGTCCATTTTTCCCCCATGTTTTTCATCAAAATGTGTAGCATGTTTTTATCTGTTACAAGGTTAGGAATTCTATGCTCCGCTATAGTTTTTATCATCATATTAGTGCAGAATACATGAATACGCAAATGAAGTGCAAATAGCTAGTAAAAGACACTTATTTAAAAACTAAGAAAATATAGTAAGCATCCAGGGTGTTAAATCAGGGTCGTAGTGAATTTGGGAATGGACATTATTATTGGCATACGTGGAGCTTTCACACAAGTCAACAAACGATCTGATTGGAAACCTGTGGTGTTCTTTGGAGGCTGAGTGACTACAAGTCTCCCCAGACGTCAAGTTCTCTCCACCTCCTTCGATAGCATTGGCAAATGAATTTGCATCATCGCAACAGCCTCTTACCATTGATTTCTCGCCGGCAGTTGCCACTGGTTTATACTGGAATTTGAGTGGCACTAAGCCTCCCCAAAGTCCCAGTTCTCTTTGCGCTTGTCCAACTGAGGTCTAGCTGGCGCGCTCTCCTCGGTCTTTCAGTTTTTCTTGACCCTTCTCAGCTCTTTGGTATCACTTTTGTATTGGGTGGTGAAACTATGGATGGATGCATGATGGGGGTGTAGGACTTGTAGATATGCAGCTTCGGTGCTCTTTATTCCATGTAACGCTTATTCGTGATATTGTCTTCTTTTATTATTCTCCGCATTCAAGGGTTTTCCTTAATATGTCAGTCGTTTTCATTATCGTTAGTCGTTTTACTTTTGCAGTTATTCCTCTGATTCCAATTTCTGACATTCTTTTTTTCGAAGTTTTTCGGAATTGTTCCTAGTGCTCCTACTATTATCGGTACTATGTTGATTTTCTTCATCATCCAAATCTCTTCAAACTCTCTGACTAGCTCTGCGTATTTGCTTCTTTTCTACATTTCTTTCATACTCACCCTGTGGTCAGCTGGGACAGCAAAGTCTACGATTTGACAGGGTTTTTCTTTCTTGTTAATTATTATGATACGTGGTCTTCTTGCTTGGATGGGTTTGTCCGTCTTTGTGGCGATGTCCCATAGGATTTTGTGGTTCTTGTTTTCGAGTGCTTTTGCGGGTTTATGCTTGTACCATTTGTCTGTACGCTCAAAATGCAGTCGCTGGCACAATTCCCAGTGCACTGCCCTCCCCACTTGGTCATGCCCGTTTTTTGTATTCCTTTTGGTCCAGTTTGCTGCATTCACTTACTATATGGTTTATCGTTTCGTCCACAGAGTCTGCATTTGCTGTTTTCTTGTGTTTTATCGATTCTTGCTTTGATATGGTTGGTTCTTATCGAGTTATCTTGTGTTGCATTTATTAGAGATAACGTTTCTCGGTTTATATATCCTTTTCGCATCCATGTCCAGGTATTATCGTTATTCTTATCTTTTTTCATTCTTATGAATCTTCCGTGGAGTTGTTTCTCTTCCCACTTCTCCTTTCTCGTTTTGTAATTTGTTTCTCTGTTTTTTGTTTTCTTGGGTTTTTCAGTGCCTCACGCTGCCATAATTATCCTTTCAGTGTTTTACATTATGTATTTTTCTAGTCTTTTTTCGTGTCCTTCACACAGTCTTCTATACAGATCAGTCCTCTCCCGCCGTCTTTCATTTTCACGTAGAGCCTGTACATATCGTCCTTTTGGTGTAGTGCATTATGCATAATCATGAGTTTCCTGGTTTTCTGGTCGAATTGTCTCAGTTCTATTTTTGTCCGCCTAATAACGGTCCGGAGTATCTTACTAGTGATACTCCCCATGTACTTTTACCTTTTATTAGGTTTCTTCTATATAATTTCGTTTCCAGGAGTTTTCTTGTTCTCCTGAGATATTCTTTTCCAATTTTCTCTTTCATTTCTGTTGCTCTGATGGTGTCCGCTTCCAGAATTCCCAAGTATTTATATTCGCCTTGTTTCCCTAGTGCCCTCATTTGTGTTTGGTTGGGTAGTTCCATGTCTTCTGTCGTTTCCAGTTTTCCCTTTCTCATAACTAGTTGTGCGCACTTTTCCATTCCAAATTCCATTTTGATATCTTGGCTGAAAATTCTGGTAGTGTTAATTAGTGTCTCTAGCTCATTTTCGGTCTTTGCAAAAAGTTTCAGGTCGTCCATGTACATCAGGTGGTTCATTTTTTCCTCTGTATTGGAGAACTTGTATCCGGCTTGGCACTTTCTCAGAATAATCTTCAAGGGCATCATGGCTATGATGAACAGTAGTGGTGATAGTGAGTCTCCTTGGAAGATGCCGCTTTGTATGTTTATTTCTGTTATATGTTGTCCATCAGCTGTCAATTCCGGTCTCCATGTTTTCATTGCATTTTCTATTACATTGGTAGTCTCGCTTCGTATTTTACACATTTTTAGGTATTCTATTATCCATGCTTGGGGGATCCTGTCGTACGCTTTTTTGTAGTCGATCCATGCAATGGCTAAATTCTTTCTCCGCCTTTTTAACTTCTTTAGGATTTTTGATCTATATATAGCAGGTCATGTGTTCCTCTTTTTCGTGTTTGGCATCCTTTCTGCTCCTCGTAGATGAGTCCACAGTTATTCAGGGAGTGGTAGATGTGTTCCCTCAGTTGTGCTGTCAGTATCTTCCACATAGTTGGTAAGCACGTGATTGGCCTATAGCTTCTAGGGACGGTTCCTTTCTCCGTGTCCTTCTGTAGCAGTGTAGTTCTACCTTTTGTCCTGCATTCTGGTACGCTTGCTTCCTTTATACATCTTCTCAGGTTTTGGGCTAATCTTTCGTGTATGTTGTGAATTTTTTGTACCAGTATGCATGCATCCCGTCATGCCCTGGTGCTCTCAATTTGCCATTTTTCCTATGGTTTTCTATAGGGTTTCCTTGCTGATTTCATTCGCTGTTCCTTCTTCTGTTTGTTGTAACTCTTCTTTCATGTCTTTCAGCCATTCAGCATTTCTATTGTGATCTCGTCGCTCTTCCCATATTTTACTCCAGTAAAGTTTTGTTTCTGTCGGATTTGGTCGTTCTGTTTTTGTTTTTCCTCCGTTCACATTTTGGTAGAATTGGCTTTCATTAGTTTCAAATGTTCTGTTTTGTTTGCATTGTTCAGATTTATATCTATATCGTCTCAATCTCGCTCCTTTTGCTTTTATCTTTCGGTCCAGTTCTTCATGTTTCTTGTTTAGCCTTTCCCTGCCAGGTACATTTTCAATATTCTGTTTTCTCCACATTGCGTTCTTCCTATTGATCATTTTGGTTTCTTTTTATGTTTGTGTATTTGAGTTTCTAGTCTTTGAGTATTTGAGTTTCTAGTTTCTAGTCTTATTACCCATCCAGGTTTTGTCGGTCCGCTTGTCGCCGATTGTTTCTCTGATTTGATATTCATACTTACCATTTTGGCGCCTGCGTAAATGAGATTGTTTAAGTCTGTGATTTTATTTGTTGGGATGTGTGGGAGGAGCTGTTTAAACTTCTCAGTTTCTGTTTTTAATTTCTTCTGCTCTTAGTTCCTTAACGATGGAGCTTTGTTTTTGTAGTTTCCTCGTTCTTCAGCTGTATTATTTTATTTATTTTATGTGCATCATTCTCTGTTAGTTCTGTTTCATTGTTCTCGGTTTCCACGTTTGTAGACTTCGTTCTTTGTTGGTCCTTGGCCTTGGGTGTTTTACTCGTGAGGCTTCAACTTGTGGGGTTTCTCTACGTGCGGTTTCATTGGGGGGTGCATCTTGTTCAGTTTTATCATTTATTTTTCGCTAAATTTCTGTTAGTTCTAGTGTAGAGAGCCAACCTTTCTTGAGTATCTGTCTTGCTTGGTCCGCAATTCTTCGTTCTGTCGTATGGTTGTCACTGGATAGGCCCCATAGTTCTTTCATTCGTTTCCGATAAGCTACAAATCTTTATCAAGAATGACTTCTATAATAGCTTTCCAAAATTATTATTATTATTATTATTATTATTATTATTATTATTATTGTTATTATTATTATTATTATTATTATTATAAATAATAGTAATAATAAAAAAAAAAAAATAATAATAATAATAATAATAATAATAATAATAATAATAATAATAATAATAATATTTCATTTATTAGGAATTGTCTTACAGGCCATCAGTTATCGCTCAGTGGCAGTAACCTGTGCTGTTCCCTGGAGACCGAGTGACAACAATTCTCGCCAGATTTACAGTGTTGACAACGAAACAAATGCGGATTCTTTTTTTGTGTCACTTAATAACGTTCATCCATCCCTTAAGTGCAACTCAGTGGTTAGACATCTACGAAGCTCTAGGGCACATTCTGAATATATATATATATATATATATATATATATATATATATATATATATATATATATATATATATGTTGTATAATATTCCAGAATAAATGTTTGTAGAATTGATTAAATTCGCCACCATTTTTCCTACTTCCGTATTGTATGGAATACAGCCTACACTAAAGGTTGCATTCCATACAATACGGAAGTAGGAAAACATGGTGGCGAATTTCATCAATTCTACAAACATTTTTTTCTGGAATTGGGGGAGTTGGAAGATTACTCCGATATAAAGCGTCAGCACAAATATTAATAATCTCAGTTGAATTCAGATTTAATGATATTATGTAATACAGACAGATAGTGTGACAATGGGTTCCCATTGGGACCAGCGTTGGCTAATATGTTTGCGGGTTTTCATGAACAGGATCTATTATCTGATGTGCATAAACAAGACATTTACTTTCGTTACGTTGATGACACTTTTTGATTATTTGACAACGAAACAAATGCGGATTCTTTTTTTGTGTCTCTTAATAACGTTCATCCATCCCTTAAGCGCAACTCAGTGGTTAGACATCTACGAAGCTCCAGGGCACATTCTGAATATATATATATATATATATATATATATATATATATATATATATATATATATATGTTGTATATTACAATTATATTGGAAGAGATGATATATTAAATCGTGTCATGTGTTATCTAGTGGATATGAGATATTGTTATTTTAACGGACAGATAGTACACGCATAAATCGTATGTATGTTGTTTAGCCAGGAGAATATGATATTGACGTGTAAACTGAGTCATGTATTAGCAAACGTATCACACGGGAATATTTATAAGTTAATCTATAAGAATAATAATATACGCTTCATGCCTGTTTCCTGCAGAGTTCATCTATCTTCCTGCTGCTCCGTGACGAACCATGAAACGACCAACACCATCCAACTGAGATATCTGTTCTTACTTGTGAAACGGCAAAACAAATATTTATATTTTTTATAATATAAATTTATGACAGTTGTATCAAATGGTTTTCACAGGATCTGCAGTTTGTCTAAATTTTATATTCTTACCAACCGCCCACTGGTTGTCTGTCCACCCCTATCTAGATTATCTGTCCGTTCCCGTGGTCAAACCGCAACTCACTCAATCTCTTACTACATCACGTGTTCTCTTACGTCAGTTCATTACGTGTCTCAGACCAACCGTATGTCTCCATCTAGTTATTTGTTCATCCAAACCCAAAAATAATGTTTACATCTATTTTCTATTTTCACATTCCTTTTGCGATTCACATGTCAATCATCTCTTCCCCAATTTAAATGTTTATTAATCATAAAAACTGATCCAGCGACCATCCGTCGCTCAAATCAATAATGATAATAATAATAATAATAATAATAATAATAATAATAATAATAATAATAATAATAATAATAATAATAAGAAGAAGAAGAAGAAGAAGAAGAATGTTTTGACCCATGGGCCTGCTTAACCCAGATACTACGATATGATCACAGCCTAAGAGGGTCATAACATTACATATTTATACGAAATCTCACAGAAGATTAGTGAATCTAGCGACATGGGTTTCCTCTGCAGAGGTATATCTCTCGACATATCAAAGGTATTTTATAGGTTTGACATAAAGATTTACTTTACAAAATCTCTAGCTATATGAATATGAAAATGGCTTCACAATTATCCAATTCTTTCTCTCTGGTTAATTTATACAAGGTGATGTCGATGGACAGAAGTGTGAGGCTTAAATTGTCAACGCTGGTGTACCTCATTGATCAATTCTAAGTCCATATCTTCATCAGTGATCACGA